>NC_041393.1:409389186-409414839 GCF_002162155.2 Triticum dicoccoides
CTCGGGCCCCGGCGGGCCGGCGGCGCGGGCCACGCGGCACGCTGGGATTCGCCAGGCGCGGCGGCGCGGACTTGTCCGGCCGGGGGCGGACGTGTCCGGGCGCGGAGGAAGGAGGCTAGGGTTGGACTGCGCGAAAATTTCGGGGAGGGCACATATTTATAGATAGAGGGAGCTAGGAGACTCCTAATGGAGTGCGGTTTTCACCCACACGATCGTGACCGAACGACCAAGAGCATGGAGGGGGTTTGGATGGGTTTTGGGCCACTTTGGAAGGGTGTTGGGCTGCAACACACACGAGGCCTTTTCGGTCCCTCGGTTAACCGTTGGAATATCAAACCACCTCCAAATGGCACGAAACTTGACAGGTGGTCTACCGCTGGTATACCAAGGCCGCTTGGCAAACCTCGGGCCATTCCGAGAAAGGTTAACACCTGCTCACAACAGGAGACAAAAGGGGGACGCCGAAGGACATAGGAGTGCCGGATTGGAAAACGAACAACGGGGAAAATGCTCGGATGCATGAGACGAACACGTATGCAATGCAATGCACATGAAGACATGATAAAATGCAACACGCAAGCAAATGACATGGCAACGATGACGAATAACTGTCAGACACCTGGCGCATCGAATCCGGGGCGTTACAGATGCGGTACTGATGTAGACACTCACATTAAACTAACATTCAGAAGAACAAAAGTTCAGCATGTCTATGCATCTCAATGATTCACCATACTATAACCAATATACAAAGTTGTGAGAAGGTGTGGAAATAAGGAAAATCGGTCGATGCTTGTCTGAGCAAAGGGCCTCCATGCGCACGCATTAATTTCCTGGGCATGCTTGTTTCTTCTCAAAATGTTGCGAGCACTTTGAGCATGTTGGCAACTCCACAGCTAGCTAGCTGCATCATCTTGCAATTGATGCTGACACATTTGCAGCAAACACATGAGGCAATAGAGATGACTCAACATGGGTCCATATTGTGCAGTTCCCCTGAAATCATATTCATTGTCCTGAATCAGAAAAGATAGGAAAACATTAGCTATACTTAAACGGTGTTGCAAAACAGTAGCACATATCAATAGCTCGGCATGACAAAACACGATCATCTGGACGAAGGGGATACTGACCTGCCTGAGGAAGATTACATATAATTTCATAAGTCCTTGGTTGATTTCCACCTTCGGCTGCACTGCCTGTTTGCTCCTCCACACATGACAGGATCGTTCCGCACTGCATTCAGCAAGTCAACGTACGAATAAACTAATTTCATCTTGCGGTGGTCATTGTACCTAGTTACGAATGTAGGAATACCTGGAGCACCATGAGGTTAGTTGACAGCAGGAAGATGCAGCCATATAAAATTTGTGCGGTGCTACCAAAATTGAGGTTTGTATCCCTTCCCATTATGAGAATTCTTCTTGAAGTTGGTAGAATGTGACTACTTGTTATTTGCATCAAACTTGCCTTTCCCCTGAGATTTGTTTTTGTTGTTTTGGGGCTGGTCGGGCTGGAAGTTCTTCTCATGTACCATGTGGGCACTAGAAGCTCCCTCAGCGACCCGAGCACGTGTGTCTTTTGCTCTCGCCTTCTCCTCAAAATCAAGAGTGCTAATGAGATCCAAAACAGAAAACTCATGTCTCTTGTTTTTCAGAGAAGTAGAAAAATCGTTCCACGAAGGTGGAAGCTTGGCAATGATGGTCCCAGCAACAAATTTGTCCGGTAACACACACTTAAAGTACTCAAGTTCCTTAGAGAGTGACTGTATCTCATGAGTCTGCTGAACAACAGAGCGCTCATCAGTCATCTTGTAGTCACAGAATTGCTCCATGACGTACAACTCGTTGCCAGCGCCCGAGGGCCCAAACGTGGCCTCGAGCACAGCCCACATGTCTTGCCGCTGTCAAACGACATATATGAATCCACAATGGAATCGTCAAGAACACTCAGCAGGGCGGCTTTGAAGAGGGTATCCATGTTCTGAAAAGCTTCCTGTTGTGTAGGATTAAGATCGCCCTCAGGCTTACCCTTAGTGGCGTCATAGCAGTACATGATCTGAAACCAATATACTGCTCTTGTGCGCCACCTTTTATATTGCACCCCCTTAAAAGTAGGCGGCTTCGAAAGCGCAGCAAAACCACTCGGAGTAAATTGCATGTAATCAGGTTTTTGGATTGGATTGTTGAATATATGAGCAATTTAGTATGAGATTTAATCTGAATCAGCAGTAAATAGATCATGACGACAATTGCAAACATCAAAGTAATGATCTGGACTAAACTAGGAGGACAGAATCACATACTGTACAGCGGGAGCAGAACCGATGTGGTTGATGTTGTCACTCATGTCGTTGATGAAGAGGTTACCGAGGTTGGGGAAGAAGGCTGTCGTTGAGGAAGTCGTCGCTGGCAGCAGTCACAGGAGTGTGCTCCCCAAAAACCTGATCGCCCCTCTCCCGTACAGGATCACGAAAGGCGGGGTTCGGAGGACTGTTGTCCCTTCTCACGGTGCACGCCGGAAGAAGGGCTAGAGAAGAATTACGTGGCGGCGCTAAGATCTGGAACGGTGCGAAACCATATGATACAGCGGCGGCTAGGGTAGAGCATGTCAGGTCGGTCGTGCGAGTATAATAGTAGGCCTTTGGCCCCCAAACCCCACGTCCAAGTCAATAATAGCTCAAAAAAAAGTCAATAATAGCCCCACCAAGGTTTGTCTCAAAAAAACGGAGTAATTAAGGCGTCCGTTAGTCCCTTTAGTATAAATACATTATCATTAATAATGGCCCCACCTTTTGTCTCACAAAGTATGTTGAAGTACAACCGGCTACACGTTTACAATCCGCTTCTCTTCTCTCTCCTCTTCTCTCTCCTTCAACTAAGCACAAATACTATATTTAAATCCTTATAGCCTGCTTATGTCATCTAGTTGTAGTACTTGCTCTAAAGTTACAATCCACTGGGTAGTCTGAAATGCCGTGCGTGCAGCGGGCAATGCCCTCGGTCGGCACGCCGCTTCAACGGCAGAAGCAGTGAGAGGTCGCGTCGCCCTGACTTGCCATCAATTGTGGAGCGGCGGGCTCAGGTGGCACCGGGCAGGAAGCGCGCGTGGGAGGGGGAGCGGTTTTTGTTGGGCCAAGAAGGTGAGAAGCCAACTTGGGATCGGTCCGGACGGGGAAATATCATGTGCTCCCATACTCTGCATATGACACTAGTCTATGTTATTACTCCCTCCTTTCCGGTTTATAGAGATGTTTAGAGTAACATAGTAATATGTTACAATGCAAGTTACTCCCCACTATGACCAGCCTTGGCCTCTCCTAGTGCTCCACCATGTATAGCTGCTAAGCCTGCCACGTAGGCATAAAATATGATGTGGCACCAATAAACTAAGCACCTATGCATTGAAGACTTGAGTTACTAAGCCATTTAATGCACTTAGCACCTCTTATAGTCAACATGTACAAAATAGTAGATCAAAAGAGTGTACTACTACTTTTTTATTCTGTGGCCCACCTTTCATTCTCACAAAGTGCCTAGGAGCACGTGCTAGAGCTGGCTCTTCACGAAGAGCCCGCTTACCTTCTCTCTCCTCTTCTATTTCCTCCAACTAAGCAGAAATATACCAGTTTATTCCTTATAGCCCGCTGACTCAGCTCTATTGTACTTGCTCTAAGCACATCTAAGACTAGCCACAATGGTGAGTAACATACACTAGTAACATACACATATCCCTAGACTATGTTACTACCTTCGTAGTGGGTAGTAACATAAGTGTGGTAAACATGCAAAGCTTCATTTATTAGGTTATAGACTCATATTGCATTGGGACATGTGATGTTACAGTAACTAGCTAAGTTACTATAACTACCTCTCTCTCCTCATTAACTCACTGCCACATAAGCAAATTTGCTGAGTTGGACTCGATGTTACTGCTGAAGTTACTCCCAATGTGGCTAGTCTAAGCACTTGCACCCCCTTGACCGTGGACCTTGACGGCGTACGTCACCTTGTGTCTCATAATTTTCCTCGTCATCATCTGAGTCCTAGAAGATCTCACCCACATCATCATTAGCATGCAGCCGCCTTGATAGACAACGTGCGCAGAAGGAGTAGAGGCGACTGGGGACGCACCACCACCACTTCGTGGGCACTCCGTATGTGCTCGTGTGCGTGCATCATGCGTGTTTTTCCATCGGTGCTAGCTCTAAGGCCGAGGCTGCGGTCGTCTTCGTCTCTGACTGCGACTAGTAGTTGAGCAACAACGGCAAAGAGGTGCTGCAAGAGATGCGTATGCGCTGTTGCGTGCAAGCTTCGCCGTAGCACGATGAACCGGATGTCGCCGCGGATGGCGCATCCCTCCATGCAGCCGAGTGTGTGCGCATACATGTGTTATTCACGTGCATTCTGCGGTCGAGCGTGTGTGCATGCACGTCTTGTGTACGTGCGTTGTGTGCTCCATGTTGTACGCATATGTGCATGAGTTGGATCGGATGGAGTTAGTGCGTTGGCTTGTGTACATGCGTGGCTGCATGCGTCCTGTACATGCGAAAAGTTCATGTTCTTTTATTTGTTTATAGGTGGGTAGGCGGCAAAAAACAGGGGAAAACGCGCAAGGTTCCTTGTAGACGCTCCACTGCGAGGTTCCTTGCTCCTCCTCGGTCGTCGGGAATCTATGCTCTTCAACTCTTTTCTTTTACATGAGCTTTGTTCATCCTTTTCCCAACACGCGAGACATCTAGCATCAAGGTGCACGTGTCATGCAAGAAAATGGAGACAATCAGATAAGTAGTGCGTAAGTGAGTCGTGCGGGGGGGAAAGCGGGGGAAAACCCTTTTTTGTAAGTGAGTCGTGCACTTCGATGGCACCTACGCAATATTTTGTTCTCCTCGATGGCACGTGAATAGTACATGTACTCAACGACGGAGCACGGGATGGTAGCAATGACATGGTCAGCCCTTTTTTGGAGAGAGTACGTACTACTAGTAAATAACTTTGATGTGTCCCCTCAACTCGCAGAATGACGAGAAGCTTGATTATGCCTTCTCCCTCGCCAACGCGTGCGCGGTGGCTCGCAGCACGAGGAGAAACTTTTGCTTACAAGCGGTGGACGTCCAGCAGTTCATTTGGTGTCAGATTGCCAGAAGCACTACTGTAGAACCATCGACTTCCAGAAGAGGTGAAGAGCCAAGCGCAAGGTCACCTACTAACCTTAGGCTAGGCGTAGTGGGAGTAACATAAGTAAAGGTACCTCCTTTTTTTATTCTAGAAACAACCACACGCGAATATCAAGGTGCTGGTTACATAGAACAAATTTCCTGCAGCCCGTGCTCAGCCCTCCTCTATCTCTCTTCTCACCCAGCCAGTGGACGTGCGGAGCCCATTGTCTGTTTTCTCACATGCGGCCCCACATGTCAGTGAAAACGCAAGAGGACCCACTGAACCTGCACATCTTTCACCTCGACGTGCTGGTGATGAAAAACAAATCCAATAAAAATCTTCGGTGGCCGCTTTTGGAGTTACTCAAGAGTAGTAAGATTCTATTTAGAGTTTAACCCAAGATGCACATCTCGTGGCTTCAACTACCACTCTATTTTCTTTCATGACACGACCTGGATGCTGGATGTCCCACATGTCGGCAAAAGGAGGAAGAACCCGACCAAATCTTCAGTTGTGCTCTCGGATTAGACTAGTTGTGCTAACTTAAAAAAATTATTGTGTACTCCCACGGTTCCAAAATACTTGACTTCCATTGGTCCAAAAATGGATGTACCTATATACTAAAACATGTCTAGATACATATATATATTTTGACAAATAGAAGGCATGTATTGTGCAACGGAGGGAGTAGAATCGATGCAAGTTTTGTATTGGGAAGAAGAGTACATCCATATATTGATAGAGCGTTGGAGTTGGCCTTACAAGTGGGACCACAGTTGAGAAAACCGACTATCGGCAAACCCCCACCTTGCCCGTCGCCTCATGGCTGAATTAGAGAAACGACGAGGTTGAAGAGATTGCTCTAGCATGGACTCCAAGAAATATGGTGTCAGATGGAAGTCGTGCTGGTGGCATGTGCCGTACTCCTGGACGTGAATGCTTGTTCTGGCCCATGCCACCCTACTACTCCTACTACTTACTTATATAGTACTAGTAGTATCGAGGATTCGAGGTGCTGGTTACGTACAATATGGCTACAGTAAAAACACCTGCACGACGTGCGAAGCATGTGAAGCTAGTACAAATAGTGTACTACTATTGTTGATTTGCCTCATCCGATAACCTGTTGCAATGCATGTACACTTATGTATTCGGAAAACATTTTTTTGCCTCGTCCCACCACTCACTCACAGAAGCAACTCGAAAGCCATTCATAAATTTAGTAACTTTATCACAGGCATATCATTTTATTACATACAACAGGTCATCAACCCACATCGACAACGAGGATACATTATAAATACTAAAGTTTTCACCACATAACAAATAACAAGCAATGAAATGAACTTCAACTCAACCATTCCTCGGCGTTGGAAACGCTTGCTTTGAACCACAAGTGATTCTCTGAGACGGGCCATCTATTGTCGATATCGAGACCAACGCGGGACTGATCATCCAGGCTGAAGCGGCCTACTATATCAGTACCAGGGTAGGGAACCACCCTAATGTTCGAGGTATAGACACAGTTGCTTATCATAAATGGTACTAGTAACGTTGTGTCTACAGCAGTTGGATCGCCTTTCACCATCATCGGATAGTTTTGTCCAAGGAAGAGCGAGTTTTCTCCAAGACTATCAATTATGTACCAAGGAGAAGGTGTTGGCGCTAGCACACTAGTATCCATCCCGAATACCATGCAACGGGTGTTGGAATAGGTCCGGAGAGTGCGACCATGGGAGACAACACGTGCTCCCTCAGTAGTAACATCATCAGTGGGTTGTATACACACAAGAAGAGGTGATCCATCGGAATTAGTTGCCAGGCGCCACTAAGTATATACGTTCTGCTCGTCCTCATGCTCGTGATCATCACCATCGCCATCTCCCCCTTGGTTTAAATTTTCAAGTATAGGTGGTGGAATGTTCATAGGACCTTGGAAACACAAGAAGAAGGTTAATTAGTAAAGGGAAACTTTCTAACCCGCATGCATGTGGATGAAACAATTATAATTACGGTGGAAGACAAATGTACCGAAACTACGAGGATACCATGCAAAAACAGTGCCATGAGCGGTGGAAGCAAACACAAGACCGTCGTATTGAATTGCATCACAGTACACATCCGTGTATAGAAACTGATTTGAGCAATATCCATCGAGTCAAACCACCAAGGATGGCAACAAGCTTGTCGAAGATAGCAACAACTTCATAGTTGTTGTAATTCCAAGAGCGGTTGGGAACTGGACAAATTGCTATCTTCCATAGAAGACAGTCACCATGATCGTATTTGAACGTGCGTACAATACCGGTGTGCTCAACCTCTGGGGAGTCTGCTGAGATTTTTGGAAGTGGAACCTGGTCACGAGTGTACACATTCACAAGTTCCCACTCGCAGTTGGACCCAATGTAAACAACCCAATCTCCATTTGCGCCTGCCCAAGCCTTGCCCTCAAGCGATGGCATCTTAACATCATACGTATCATTATCAAGCGGCATCAACTTGCACAGGGTGAGGCCTCCGTCGTGCCGGCGCCAGTCATCAGGGTCACGGCGAAGAAGATAGGGGAGATCAAATTGCTCCTTGACTCTTGGGTTCCTTGTAATGATGTTATTAGTTGAGTCGAGAATGGGCTTGAACGAACCTACCATGCTAGCCGAGGTGATGATGTCGCACCGATCAATGAGTTCCTCCACCACGTCATCTTTCAGATCGGGGCAAGAATAACGGGGTCGTTTCTGGCCTGTTCCCTCCATGGAGAAGATGACCGAACAATGGCAGAAGAAAGGGTGAAGGGCTAAAGGAAAATGGAGGAGGGAGAGGAAGAGCGTGCGAAAGCAGTTCCAAATCGAGAGGAAAAGGCGAAGAGTCGATGGACGGTTGCCAGTTTGCCACGATTCACGAAGAGGCGCCCCGGCCTACACGTCCGTTCGGAAATACTCCTACTACTCGCCGTCGTCTCACTGATATGTTGGAACGGGACCACATGTCAATGAAACATGGTGTGTAATTTCTCTTGCAAAATGCGATCTGGCCGCGTTGGTCCGAGGTGCCGCATTAGTTTTTTTTGAAAGTTTGCCGCATTAATTATCGACCTTTATTTTTTTAACATGCAATCTGAATGGATAGCTCCTGTGGTCATCACATGTGAGCGGATATAGTGATGGTTGATTCGCCCGAGCAACTTATTACTGTGGGAATATGGGAGTACCAGCGGATTCAAGGAACAGAGAAATGATGGTTGCTTCGTCCGAGCAACTTACTATGGCGAAGGTGGGGCTCTGTGATTTGACTGCTCACTAGTCATTACTACTGCGGCGCAACGACCGGGGTGAATCTTTCCCTGAAGTTGTGTTGTGCACTCAATATTGCTGCATGGCAGGTGGAGCCGGATGAAGGATGTCCAACATGTCGGCGAAACGAAGTTGAATTGTTTCTGGCATTGCTATCAATCCTTCAGGATTTGTTTATATGTACGCATAATTTTGATGGAATTGTACTGTGATGCTATGAAGGTTTCAACTTTGGTTCCCGTAGGAATAAAAAGGTTTCAACTTAGGATTCATGTGTCTTGCCTCGAGATTATCTCGTTACAACATTCCATCAAATACAAATGAAACTACCATGGCTAATGCATCTCAATGGTTCGCGGATCAGCGCCAATATTCACATCACAACTGAAGACAAAGTTGTGAGAAGGTGTACAAATAAAAAAAAAATATAATTGATCGATGATGTTCGTAGGCATGGCTCCATTTCCTTGGCACAGTGTTCATTGCTTGGCGGCTAGTTTCACCCAGCTCTGTAGCCAAAAAAGAGGTGTATGAAGGACACCACAATCCGATCATTTTGTGCAGCTCCACTAAAATCGAGCGGACCATCCTTGTTTGCAAAGATATCCAGTCAGTGTGATTACAATAATAGTGGAACTAGATGATGAAACATAACACACATAAATAGAAGCCGATCACCTCTATGATCTCTCTTTAGGACTAACTTCTTGTTGGAGAAGATTAGGCATAGAGTTGGATGAGGAGGATAGCAAAACCAATCTCCCTTTCCGCAGTCCCACAGAAATGTAAAAACATTGCCCGTGTGACATTTTGGCGGAACTGCACAAAACACTCTTCAGAAAAGTGATTTGTGTAGTTCACCAAAAGATCGCAATAGCAACAAGGTGAAAATGGATAGCCCTGTTTGCAAAAGGAGGTCGAAAGGAAACAACTACTACCCAATAACACGAATTGAAGACACATACGCCGACAAAAAGGAAGCATGTTCCATGTAAAAAGGGAAAGATAGCACATGGTGGTTTATCAAAAATGGTTTGAGGACGACATTGCGAGATGGAAAGTACGCCGCCGAGATACGATTTAAGCAAACAACTAAAGAAGATCCACATGTAGCAACATGGGAAGATGGGAAGTGGAGCAAGGCCGGAGGAAGCTGTACCTGAGGGTTGTCGGGATGTTACTAGGAGGGCGCCGGTGGCCGGGATCTGCCCATACTACGGCAGCGAGCAAGTGGCGAAGGCCCTACCACGTTGGAGCTTGGTCAGAGAGAACGGCGGGTACCGCAGATCAGGACGAGCTGCCTCAACGCTGTCGAACGGAGAGACGATGCACATCCTCCCTTTCCGCCAGCGGACGGGATGCGGCCGGATCGCCGACCAACGCTGAGAGAGAGAGAGGCCACGGCGGCCTTGTGTGAGATGGTGTGACGAGAGACAAACCCATTTTTCCATTTTCCCAACGGCAATCGTTTTATATTCTAGGCGTGGTACCCGACCCTCCTTCGAGTAAACAACCGCTACACACGTCAAATTATCATGTGGGCTGCCTTTTCATACAGAAACGAACTCCACCGTGTACCCGCGCGGGTGTGGCCGGGAACGAGACGTGAGTATGTGCGTCCTGCGTGCACTTCTTCTTTAGGTGCACGTACGTACGTGGGTGGGTGTGAGAGAGATGGTTTGTGCGAAACAGAGGCAACATGTTGATGATATCTCAACCAGAAAACCATAACATATGCAATGTGTGTGAAACGGAGTCATGGATGTGAGATATCAATAGAATTGAAAACAGGGATGAAGTGTGTGGATGCGCGATCGATAAAGAGTGCCATCGAATTTGTGTTTGCCCACGTCAAAGATACAGGGCGGCTGGCCTACTGGAATTTGAGAGGGCAGAGGTGCAGTTCTTCTCCCTGGCATGGATACCTACCTACAACGTTCGACTATCGGT
This sequence comes from Triticum dicoccoides, assembly GCF_002162155.2. NCBI lineage: Eukaryota > Viridiplantae > Streptophyta > Magnoliopsida > Poales > Poaceae > Triticum > Triticum dicoccoides. The sequence goes on from NC_041393.1 coordinate 409,399,586, forward strand.
GTGTGTGGGTGTGTGGGTGGGGGGGGGGGTAGAGACCGGTCGACTAGTATATGTGTGGGGAAGGAGAGAGACCTAGCTATGTATTAAGGGAGATCGATCGACATCCATGGATATGTGTAGCAGAGGAATAAGGTTGGGAAAGAGAGAAAGGTAGAGCGTCGGAGGGTTGGTGGTGTTGTGGCGTCTCACAAATGGTGGGAGAGGCCTGCTAGACAAACGGAGGGTATGAGTGCAATATCAATAAGAGAGGGCGGGGGATGTCTGTCTGTCTATGCATGTGCGTGTGAGAGACGGGTCAGGAGGTATTCAAGGATGATGAGGGGAGAAGATATGGTTGTGGTAAGCATGCGTAACTACATAGGCAGATCAACCATCGTGTGTCCGAGAAAAGGAGAGACATAACTAGCGAGGTAAGTGTATCGGTGCTTGGTGAAAACGAATTATAGTCGACCTGGATATATGTAGGGAGATAAGTTCATATACACGCCTGCATGTGTTAGAAGCAAATAAGGTCCAGAGAGGCAGACAGGGGGAGAGGGTGTGGCTAGGAGGTGGTGCGAGAGGCCTACCATGTCGAGGGGGGAGGAGTGTGCGAGCATGTGATAAATGAAAAGAGGGGCGGGAGTGTGCACCTGTGTGGAATCGTGTTGGACATATGGGGGCATGGACGGTGAGAAGAGAAGAGGGGAAGTATATATGTGCTTGTTGTAGGCACACTTGTCTAGAGAGGTATATTGACCGGTGTGTGCTAGAAAGAAGGAGCCGGGGGCCTACACACACCGCTGGTGGACGACCTAAAGAGAAATAATGAACGCGCACGATGGAGGGAACGCTAAGGGTGTGTGAGGGGGGCGGGCATGTGCATGCACGACAGAAAGTTAGCACTAGCTAGCTACAAATAGAAGAGGATCATGAAGGTGTAAAAGACGAACAAAGATCATAATTCATTATAAAAAAGTGGATACGGAAACTTGAAGAATATATCATAATGTAGAACATTGATTATAATTTGGGCTAATGTGTGGCTTTTGCAACTCAGGTCTAAATACTTGTCATAATGTAGGGGGCGGGGCACTATACTTTGTGTGATAAACATGGTGTACGTATGGAACATGGTTTAGATTATGAATATATAGTTAGTACATCAAATGTACTATTATTTGGAACAACATCAAGTGTATTCAAAAAATAGAATTCGAGTTCATGTAGTACATAGTTCATATCTATCTCTATAGTAATCATGTGGTGTGTTATTAAGGTAATACACGAATGATGGTTGAAGTTGGCAACAATCATGATTGTAGATTCTTATTGAAATAGAGAAATGAATTCAAATTTAGTTCGAATTGCAACGGTAGTATAGACATTTGGAATGCACTAAAATGTTGGTATGAGTAGGTTACATGCATTATACAGCAAGCGAAAAAAATTAATCGGACATAGCTTTGAATAGCATTTGTATAATAAAATGGGGCAAGACTCTCTCTTTGTGTGGTGTGAATAGTTTTATTTTATTTTCTTTTTGGTGGAGGGAAGTGCGAATTGATTTGGTACGTACAAGTACAATATTACTACATGTTAGGCTTGTCCCTAAAATTCATCCCGCGTCTTGTTATATCCCGAAAATTCAGATATCGTGCTCTCAAAACTGGCGCCTTCACAACCCGCGCCTTGCTATCCCGAAATTATAACGCGTGCGAAAACTCCCTCCAGCTGCCAAATCCCGACATGCGAAATCCCCCTTCTAACCCTAAGCCGAAAGGGGCGCTAGTTCAAATCGGTGGGGGGTACTTTTGTAACACACCCTACATTTGGGACAAGCGCGTCCCTAAGTCATGCTATACCCCCTCCCATCGCCCCCTTTTCGCCATTCGAAATCCCAGGCCGCCATAACCTCTCCGCTCCAGCCGCGAAACCCCACCCTCCTCCGTCTACCATGTCACCGCTGCCCAGCCGGAGCCTCTTCCCCGACGACGTCGTCCATTGCAACAGCTCGACGTGCCTCGTCCATATCGCCGTCCCGCTGGTTCAGCCGCCCCGTCCTCCACCTCCAAGGAGCTGCTCCGATGATCGCCTCGTCTATCGCAGCTGCTCCATCCCCACAGCGCCGCCTTAACCTGCTCCACCGGAACCGCAGCATCCTCACCGACTCCTCGGACGAAGCTGAGGCCTACTCGGCGCCACCAAAGAGGTTGTACACTCATCACATCGCACCTTCTCCTTAACTCGACCTCCTGGCGCCGGCGGTGCTCCATCCCGCACCCCATGGAGTGGCTACCTTGAAGCCGGTGCCGCGGGCGACATCTCCACGGCGGCTCTCCCCCAGTGCGAGGCCCCTTCGGCGGCGGCATCCATACCAGCCGGATCTGTTGCTGCTGCTCCGGCTCTCGCTCGCGCTGCTGTTGCTACTCCGGCTCTCGCTCCATCGCTCGCTCGCCCAGCTGCTGTTGCTGCTCTCCCCCTCGCTCGTGCTACTGCTCTGCTCCAAATAAGCCACACTTCAGTCGACTGAATCGACTTTTGGGTCAGTCGATTTTCAGGGGTTGGGGGGCTCGCCGGAGTTAAGGAAGAAGCACCCGCAGTAGGGACGGGGGCTCGCCGGAGAGGTACCCCACTATCTATCTTAGGGTTCAGGGCAGGGGGCGGGGGGCCTAGAGGGCTGGCCGGGGTGGCGGTGGCAAGTTGTTTCGGGGTGGCGAGGCGGCGCTGGGGCCGGCGGTTCGGCCGGTGGTGGCTGGCGGCTCAAGGGGGTGCAGGTTGAAGATGAACTGCAGTCCCTCCCTAAACTACATGTCAAGTGCCTCTCTGCTACCATTGCGTTCAGTTTCGACAGTAGCATTCAGATTCCATAGTAAATTTCAGTCTCGACAGTTTAGTTCAGAGTCAACAGTTTTTACCTCATCTGTTGTAGTCAGGTGGTTTTTGGTGATGTTAATTTTACATCCATTTTACATCATCTACTGGAGATGCTATTAGAATCCCACTTGAGATTGACGATGTCTGTCTTGTGCTGCTTTAGCCTTGACATCTTACGGCTCACCGGAGCTGCTCCAACGACAAAATGATCCATCACAACAGAGCAGTGCCCTGGACGCCGTCTACAGATTCCTTAGATCTTCCTCCACACCTCCGACAACCACCTCTGCCTCAATTGCTTCAGCGACCAACCCAATGATGCTGAGGTCGACACGGCTACGGCAAAGAGGTTGTACACTTATTGCATCACTTATTACTATACATTCACGTCAATCCATTAGGGCTATTTTGGTTCAACGAAAAAACATAGCAATAGGAAATTTTCCAATGGCACTCTACTATTCAATTATTCATGCATTTTGTTGAAAGGAATGAAGCAAAACATCCACCTGGACCTACTTTTCAAAATCCTATGCATGAAAACAAGACCAAGTGCATTAGTGCCAGAATAACATTATAACTATACACGCTTTCATATGGTTTCACTTTATTTTGACCATGTTTCTTTGCATTCCTCTACTCTTCCAATTCCTGTAAACCAAACACCCAAGTTGATAGAAATCATGTCTTTACAAATGCTCTGTTTACCATGTGCATTTTCCTATCCTATTCCGGTGTTTTTCCTATCCCTGCGTTTTAAGAATCATGCAAGCCAAATGAGCCCTTACAAAATTACTTCAGTTACAAGTACATGTCGAAGGGAACTTTGTGTGGTTTGTCCTGCTCCTGCCGCGACATCGTCCACCTCACCTGAGCTGCTCCATCGACAGAAGCATCCACCAAACCAGACATCACGACTCCTGACCGTCTTTCGCCGCCTCAGATGTCCTTCCATGCCGCCGGCACCCACCGCAACGGTATCAGCATCATCGACTTAGCAGATGAACCTGAGGAGTACACGGGTCCACAAGAGAGGTCGCACTCTTTTGTTTTTGCTTATGTTATGCACCTGCTACTTTATCGTCTTGTTCAGCTCTTGGACTCCCAAGTCAGGTCCAAATTAATGTTCAAACTTGAGTTCTAAATTAGTTGTGGGGCACATATCGAGGCAGCAATGAATAGTATGTCTGTCTAATATCTGGTTCACCTAGGGTATGCCTATGTTGTTCATCTTGGGTGGGAAACAAATAGTAAAGCAATCATCATCTGTCTTTTTATTAATTTATTAAAGCAATCATCAGCCTGCTATCATTATTTTTGGATCCATCCACTGGTTGTTACCATCACTCTAAATTTCTGCATGCACTCCTTACATAATCTCACCATATTTTTTTCATATGCATGTCAGATATTGTACACAGTCATGCTGAACATGTAGAGAAAAAGAGAAGAGTTTTGTGCGGCAATACAATGTCATGCAGGCATCGCTCCATGGTGGGTTCAATGGCAAACCCTCCCCACCCCTCTCCAGATTGTAATTCAGAGGAAGATATCTGTTCTGAGGCGGATTCCGACGCCGCTGACCACTCCTATTTACCCCCCGAGGTGTTTGCTCTACCTTGGCATGATGATGTTAGTCATATCATGCATATGTTACCTTGCAATGCCTACTTTTGACATCATATATGTCATCTGCTTAGTTTAGACATGTTCTATAATGCCACCTGTTTAGTTTCTATATCATATATGGGAATTATGCAGTCTCATGTCTTTTAGCCAGCCATAATATATGTGAAATGTGCAATGCCATCCTGTTTAACCAGGCATCATATATTTGAATGATATCTTGCCCATCCTTTTCTTCATTACATTTCCATTTGTCGACAATGTTTGTACATTAAACTACTCTTCCTGTGAATCAGCCATTTGGGTGGGAGATAGAAAAATCTGGAGTGAAAACAAGGCCTTCAGAGCAGACAGTGCTACCTGTCGAAGCAGATCTCTTGTTGGGTCCTGATAGCTCCTTAGAGATGGATTCAGAGACAGATGACCAGTCCTTTTCCCCCACTGAGGTGTATGCTCTAACTTGGCATGGTTATATTGCTCATATCATGCATACGGTGTCTTGCATTGCATAGTTTAGACATCATATACACAATATTCAACACCATGTCCTTAGTTCAGACATCATATCGAATGCCCTCTATTTAGCATATAAATTACATATGTGAATTAAATGATGCGATCCTGATTACTTAGATAACATGTAGGTGAATTATGTCATGTGATCATGTTTAATTATTCGTCATATCTTTGAATTATGTTATGCTATGCTATCCAGTTTAGATAGACATCATATATGTGAAATTATGTCATGCTATCCATTTTAGTTAAACATTATACATGTCAACTATTTCATGCCCTCTTTTTTCCACACTATCTATTGCATCTGTCTCTCATACAATGTCTGTACATTCAATTATGTTTCATGTTCATCAGCCATTTGAATTGGAGCGGGTGATGTTAGTATCTAGCGGACTAAAAACACGGTCTTCAAATAAAACAGTGCTACCTCTTGGTGGAGATAGCACCTCGATTGTACATGCACAAGAACCAGCCCTACCACACATAGCCCAAATTCCCGCAGATTGTACCCCTACTGCAATGGACAGAGAACCAGCTTCACCCAATCTAACCCCAACCCCAGCCAATAGTAACCCAGTTCATGTTGACACAACACCATCTCCACCACAGAGCTCCCAGACAAGAGCAGTTAGTAAGGCAGCTCCAGTGCCCAAAGGGCCAGTACTATCACGGCGAACCCCAACTCCACCAGTTAGTACGCCTATTCCCGTGGAGGAAGCACAACCAGCTAGTCGTAGTTTAGCATCTATCGCATTTGATGTTGTTAAATCATATGTGCGTATCTTCCCATCTTGGAAATATTATATTGAAGATGAAGGAAAATGCCAGTTGCAGGTGTTTGTCCAGGAGTTATGTGTAAGTAATGTTATTCATGACAATTACTTTGCTTTGTCCCATACATCCTACCTCCATGATGGTTATAATACAGCAAATTTTCCCATTTTCTCTATAGAGAAGGACCGATTTGGAAACTCGGGATGAGATAACCTGTGCTAATACCTATGCTATCTTCAAGAATGCTTGGTGGCAGTATCGGAATTACCTGAAGAAAATGTACTTCACCGGCAAAGAAACTCATCAAATTCCCTTATGTTCTCCTGAGACACATTTACTGGACGATGACTGGGAACGCCTTGTTCTGTACTGGTCCCAAACCAAGAATGTGGTAAGGTCTATGAGCTCATTTTCTATTTTTAAGTATTATATTCTTGCGTCTTACTGTACTCTGTTCATGTAGAACAAGTGCCTAAACCTGAAGAACAACTGTTCTAATTTAAGATTCCATTGCTATCATAGTTCAAAAAAGCGCTAGGCGTTAATTGTGCGTCTTGCCACCGCCTTGCGCTTTACTGACCAAAGTGCATGCTTATGCGCAGTTATGCACAGATTAAGCGTAGTTATGTGCAATGCGTTTTGCCAACGCCTAGAGCCTAGGCGCGCTGAAGCGCTCGCTTAGGCGTGCCTTTTTTAACTATGATTGCTTTGCTCTTGTATCACTTTATTTACTCATACAAACATATTTTTAAATTGAAGGATCCAATCGAAACTCCAATGGCACAGCAGTATGTTCACGCATGTTTCTTTAACAGGTTTGCTCTTATCAATAGCTCTTTTGATTTCAATTTCAATTGTGTATACAGTTGACTTTCATATCATGCACATTACTAGCATCACAACAGAGCCAATAGTGTTGTTGTACATGTAGACCCGTGGTACCCATCTGAAATCTTGTTGTGCCGTGTAGTTTTCCACGCTTTGTATTCTTTCATTGCTGCTTTGTCTTGAACTGATATTGTCGTGGAATTAACACGTCATATGTCCTTAGTGTCAGGACTTAGTCATGAGGCCAACGCATCTATGTGGTAGCTTGAGAGGGGTTGATCGGGACGAGAGATGCAACACGCAAGACAAGGATTTAGACAGCTTCGGGCCCCGGGAAACATCATCCGGTAATAACCCTACATGTTGTTTGTGGCTATGTCTCATTATGCTCATGAGAGGAGTCGCCGTAAGCCGGCTCTCCTGGTTATGTCTAACCTAGAGATTATTCAACCTCTCTTTTCTTGTCCCTCTTTGGGGAGTCCTGCCCCTCCTTATATAAGTTAGAGGAGTGGGTTACATGTGGAGTCCAAATAGGATTAGGACTAGCCTATTTTCTTCTACAAGTCGGATACAAGTTCGGGTCTTGATTCCTTGTAAGGCAGATATTCCTCACGCCTTTTCTCTTAAGCCGGCCTATCATAACGTAAGACGGCCTTCTGGGCCTTGAGCCTCCTGGGCCCCCGGGTCTTGTCGCTCCTCTGATCCGCTTGCTAGGTCACCCATAAGTCGCCAGGATCGGGCGGGTCACTTAGTGTGTCATCCAGTCAGGGCGGGTCATTAATGAGTCACCAAGTCCGGCCGGGTTATACTTCTGGCCGGGTTACACCGCGCGGTATATCCCCGACATTAGCCCCCAAGTTTAGCTTGGATTTATCCATGGTAAACTTATGCTGCAAAATAAACACAAGAACAAATTTGACAGGTTGTGCTCCGGGTTAAGAATTTTTGTAAACCGGCCCCTGAACATCCTTAAGTCCTTAATATTTCCTTCTTATAGAAAAATCCGGGTCAATAGACCAGCTTCACAATCAATTTGCTTGTAGAAAAAATAGAGCTTGCCGATTTGAAAATATAGAACTTGCCGATTTATGATTTCCAAAATCATCAGGCTATAAAAACTGATAATTCCTGGTCATGATTGTTTCCAACGCTGGTTCATGATGATTATTGATGACGCCGGGTTATGATTGTTGCAGACACCGGGTCATAATGATTGGTGATGTCGGGTCAATCTGGTTTGCTCAAAACTGAAAATTGGAAGATATTTCTCCCTTATATCCATATTACCTGTAGCCCCCAAGTGCCGGGTTGTCATGCTTGCAGCAACCTGGGACTTGAAATTGCCTTATGCTCATAAAAACTTCAACCAATGTAGCCCCCAAGGGTCGGCTTAGTAAGATAATACTGAGCTGGGACTTTATATATACTTCATTGAAAATAATATCATATGATGTAACCCTCACCATGGGGCTCGAACCCACGTCCATAAGGTTAAGAGATTTTGTACTCTACCAACTGAGTAGTGGACCTTTCAATATAATGGATTAAGACTTGTGTACCTTGAATTGTTGACAGGAGCAATTGGTAGCCCCCAAGGGCCGGCTCATTACGATGTGATGAGTCAGGTCTTCAATGAGGTGAGCAAAAATGACTTTGCATTAGCCCCCAAGTGTCATGGTGCATGCTCGCGGCGACATGAGACTTGCATATTTGATGCACCCTCAATTTGAATAATGTAAGCCTGCAGCGACTCGGGACTATTCCTTCCATTGTAGAATAAATCATATCCATTAATAAAATAATAGCCACTGCGCTGAAGCGACTTTGAAGACCTCCATCATAATATTGGCTATTGATAATCATAATAAGAATCCAGCCATGTTTTGGCTATTAAAGATTTGAATAATATAATCCGGTATGAAAACATCAATCATTCAATATCATCATGAAAATCCAGCCAGTTTTGGCTTTTAAAGATGTAAATACCTCATCGGTTGACAAGTAAATCCAGAGTTTAAATACCTGGTGGCTCTTGGCCAATGACGACTTAATGCGCATTCATTGTAAGCCGGAATTTTTATAACCCGGTGGCCTATAGCCCTTGAGAAAATCAATAATTTATAACCCTTTTGAGACACCAATTTCAGTGATGAGCTTGGACTGAAGCATTTATATAAGTCATAGTTCTGCAAATCCTGTACAGAGTTTAAACAACATACGCACTGGCGACTTAACATCAAAAGCTAGGGCGGGTAACCACCCAAATGTAGTCTTAACCTGCACACAAGTAGATCACAAGATCCCTATGATCCTTTGAATGATACCGCTGGTTTATGTGACCTGGACAGTGAAGTTGATAACTCAACTCTGTAAAAGCCGGCACATAAGATATTTGTGACAACTCAGATACTTGCGATTGTATAAAAACAGATAAAAATTTTGAGGCTTCTGATTCGAATACGATCAGTAAACCGTTCCAAAGGGGTGAAGCTAAGATTCGAATACGATCATATAGCCCCCAGTGGCTTGGCGATGCCGATCAAGTGGGTATCGACAGCTATGTTCTCTTTGGTTCGAATACGACCTATGTTTGAACATGAAGCCCCCAAGTGACCATAAGAGTTGTTTAACGATGCTGATTCGAATACGATCCATGTTGATTCCCAAAGGGGTTGAGCTATGATTCGGATACGATCAAGAAGCCCCCAAGTAGGTTCAGCAGTTTGCTAATCAGAAGGGTATCGACAGCTATGTTCTCTTTGGTTCGAATACGACCTATGTTTGAACAGGAAGCCCCCAAGTGACCGTATAAATTTTGGCATTGTGCCGATCAAGAGGGTACTGATGGCTATGCCCAATGAGCAGGAAGCCCCCAAGTGATCATAATAAGATAAGCCGTGAGGCAGGATACCCATGTTTGAATCGTGCATCATGGTAGCAAGTTCTTTTTAGCACCCTTTAATCTTTCTGAGAACTCGAACTTGCGAGAGATTAATTCTTTTGAACCGGAAGTTAAACCGGATTTGAAAGCTTCAAAAATTTGTGAGGGACAAATTTTACCTTAAGCCGGATTTTGAACCTGATTTGAGAGCTTCAGTGCTTTGTGGGAGAAAGATGTCTCTTGAGCCGGATTTTAAACCGGAGTCCTTATTTTGAGCCGAAAATCTTTTGACGGCTTTTAAATTTTCATCGATCTAGCAGTAATCTCCGGGGCCGGGTTATTTTCCCTTCAATGATCTTGAATTTATTGAAACCGGCTAATTTTGCCGAGTCATATCATTGTAGCCCCCGAGTCTCAAGACGACTTGAGGAGTTGGCTTGAGATTCTCCATAATTAACCGTGATATAGACCGGTTTGAATCTTGCATGGGACAACTTGCAAACCAAAGTAATTGCTCTTTTGAAGAAAATAATATGTAATATAAAATATATTGGATGGATTTCACCTGATATGTTAGGCAAATGATTACCCACGGAAGGTTGAGGTGATTGCGGCGGGTTATAAATGATCCCGTATGAACCGTGTCAGCAACTCGGCCAATGGTTCCTTCCAATTGGCTGTTTGAAGTTAACTAAACCATAGTGTCGGTGACTTGTGCACCTACCATTGAGCCATCCAGTGCAGACGGCGGTTGATAATATATGATGATTTGCCTCCAATCTGTTGGAAGAGAGACCGGGCTTCCCAAGTCGTGACTTGCTCATACTCAATAACAGCTCATCCAGAAAAATGCGGCCCGGTGTGTTGATGTAGACAGGCCGCAAGAGACGGACCGTAAATACGACGCAACATCAAAGGCGGCTCAGACAGATGATTCAACTGCGGTGCTGTAAACCGGTGTGGGTGGGTAAGTTGTCCTCCTTGTTGTAAGCCGGCGTGGTCATAAAAGACGGCCACTGTGTTGTAAACCGGCGCGGTCGCGAGAGACGGCCACGGCGTTGTAAGCCGGCGCGATCGTGAGAGACGGGCACGGCGTTGTAAGCCGGTGCGATCGTGAGAAACGGCCACGGTGTTGTAAGCCGGTGCGGGAGTCCATTGAGTAACGACGACCACCTGCGCCAAAAGATGTTGGCATGTCTCCACCTTCGCGGTATAATATCACTTTTTGTCATAAATAATTGCCCTGCATAAACAATATTGCAGACCAAGGCAAAGATAAACTTGTTCTTTGACAAAAACAACATGTGATAATAAAACAAACTTGGATGGATATCACCTGATTTGTTTAGGCCGAAAATAACCCGCCATGAAATTGATGATCCCTAGGTGAAACCGAAATAACTCACGGGTGAATCGGCCGCGGGAACAAACCGATAAACCGGCCATGGCATTTGTAAGCCGGCGCGGACGAGCAAGCTGTCATCCACGTTGTAAGCCGGTGAGGACGCGTGAACCGGCCCCGAGGGCGGACGGGCGAGTCGTCTGTGGCGTTGTAAGGTGGTGCTGACGGGCGAGCCGGCCGACGCGTTGATGTAAACCGGACCGTAGGGGCTTTGGCTGTATAGAACAACACTATAGGCAGAGTAGTTATTTTCAAAAAATTAATAAATATTGATAAAAGTAACTGGATGGATATCACCTGGTATTTCTTGCCGGATGTTGGCGCTGGATGATGCATAGTGCTACTTTTGTTTTTTGACAAAAGAATTAATTAGTTCTGTGTCTTCTAGCGCCTGAGCTCTCCACATAACCCGACCGGCACTTTTTGAGCCAGAATTTTTGGAATCAGAACTTCTTGATAATCCGGCTGGAACCTTTGATAACCCGGAACTTTTGAACCGGAACCTCTTGATAATCCGAAACTTTTCTGTAGCCTAAGTCGGAACTCTTTGATGACTCGGACAGAACCTTTCGGTGATTCGGCTGGAACCCTTTGACGATTCGGACCGAACTTTTCATTGAGGCAATCGGAACTCTTTGGTGATTCAGACGGAACCTTTCGTCGAGGCGGTCGTAACCTTTCGCCGATTCGGACGCAACCTTTCGTCGAGGTGGTCGGAACTTTTCGCCGATTCAGACGGAACCTTTCGTCGAGGCGGTCGGAACTTTTTCGGCGATTTAGATGGAACCTTTCGTCAAGGCGGTCGGAACTTTTTCAATAAGCTGGGTGGAGCTTCTCGATCCCTGGGATGGCGCCCTTCAAGAACTCAACACCACCGTGCGCGAGCCCCACGGTGGGCGCCAACTGTCGTGGAATTAACACGTCAGATGTCCTTAGTGTCAGGACTTAGTCATGAGGCCAACGCATCTATGTGGTAGCTTGAGAGGGGTTGATTGGGACGAGAGACACAACACGTAAGACAAGGATTTAGACAGCTTCGGGCCCCGGGAAACATCATCCGGTAATAACCCTACATGTTGTTTGTGGCTATGTCTCATTATGCTCATGAGAGGAGTCGCCGTAAGCCGGCTCTCCTGGTTATGTCTAACCTAGAGATTATTCAACCTCTCTTTTCTTGTCCCTCTTTGGGGAGTCCTGCCCCTCCTTATATAAGTTAGAGGAGCGGGTTACATGTGGAGTCCAAATAGGATTAGGACTAGCCTATTTTCTACTACAAGTCGGATACAAGTTCGGGTCTTGATTCCTTGTAAGGGAGATATTCCTCACGCCTTTTCTCTTAAGTCGGCCTATCATAACGTAAGTCGGCCTTCTGGGCCTTGAGCCTCCTGGGCCCCCGGGTCTTGTCGCTCCTCTGATTCGCTTGTCAGGTCACCCATTAGTCGCCAGGATCGGGCGGGTCACTTAGTGTGTCATCCAGTCAAGGCGGGTCATTAATGAGTCGCCAAGTCCGGCCGGGTTATACTTCCGGCTGGGTTACACCGTGGGGTATATCCCCGACAGATATGATTTGAACCGTGTCTCTATTTTGATTTGGCAAGACAATGCAGTGACCATATGACATAGATATATGTTTGTTTGATGCTTTTATTATGTACTAGTACTTGGCAATAGAAGACTTGGTAGTTTAATCATGTCCACCTTACTAATGAACTGGTTCACCGAAATGAGTTCCATATACTAGTACATGCTAAACTTGTTACGTGTCTGCTTGTTTCTTCTTTTAGAATGCTGACAGAATATTGGGGAAGAGTGCCTTATTAAGCAATGGTAAAGGAAGTAATGTAGATAAGGTTCAGGATAATGACACATCCTTGTTGGTCTCCAACAAAGCTGATAAAACAGCTAAGGAAGACTATCTTGAAGACAGCGAGACAACCCCACAGTCCTGTCTTGGTTTAGTGTTCGATTTACTGGCCACTACCGCTTGCACAAGCTATTCAAACTCACTGTCTGAATCAGTTCGGTTTTTTGAGTCTCAACTACAAGCTGAAAGACATCGATCAGCTGTGCTGCGACAAGAAGCGGAAGGACTGCGGAAGTCCCTGGAGCATTCAGATGCATACTTTCTGGTGCAACAACAAGCATTGGAGGATTTTAGCGCCAAACAGGACAAAGCTAATCAGCTTGCTAAGCTTATTGCTAGCATGGTGGATACCCAGGATAACGTTTCTTGAGCTCTTCTGAAGTTGTTCAGTTATGCTCTTGTTTTGCTGCCGCGTTTATTTGCACTGGTGGCCAATTTTGATGGCCAGTGTATGTAATGTGCTGCTTTGTTCCCTATATTTGCACTGGTGGCGAACTTTGATGCCCAGTGGATGCAATATGTGTAATAGCGGTAATAGACTAGCGTTAATTGCTTGCTTACTTATTTCCTTATTGTCTTGTTTTGTTGTTTGCTTGTAGTCACAATAGCCTATCTTTGGTAACTAGGCCAAAATAATCATGGCAACACACGGACAGTTGTAACCATGGGCCTCATGCAGGCCGTATGATCCATGGGCCTTCTTCCGGCCGTAGGATCCATCGGCCTTCTATACAGGCCTTAGGGTCTATAGGCCTTCTACGGGTCGTGGGGTCCATGGGCCTTCTGCGGGCCGCAGGGTCCATGGGCCTTCTACAGGACGTACGATCCATGGGCCTTCTACGGGCCGTACTATCCATGGGCCTCATACGAGCCGTAGGATCCATGGGCCTTCTATGGGGCGTATCATCATTTCGCCAATCATGGGCCGTACTATTCATGGACCATAACGAGCCGTTAATAGGCCGTATTTGATAACTCTATGAAAACAGCCCAACTATTTTTTGTACATGAAAACGGCCCAACATATTAATGGTCCGCAAACGGGCCGACTGTAACGACGGGCTGAATTTGGCCCACAAGCAGAAAATGACAGTAACAGCCCGTATGTAACCGAATGCTGCAAATGCGCCCAAGAATCGATGGGCCCTGAGAAGGCCGAAAGACAACTTGGGCTGGAAATGGCCCAATGGAATAACGGGCCGTTAATGGGTATAACGTGATACACTGTTCATTACGGGCCAGTTTCACCATGGGTCGTTAATGGGCCAAGAGTTACAAAGGGCCTCATATGGGCCGAAAGAAGTCATGGGCCACACATGGGCCAGAAGTTAAAACGGGCTGGAATCATATTGGACGGCCCAGATGACGCTACTGGTCCTAATTCGGATAGGGTGTAATGGGCCCTGGGTTAGCGGGTTGTAAATGGGCTATATGCAAACAGGCCGTTAACAGGCTTTCCGTGGGCCGGCCCGCCACCTTTTGACCAAGTCAAACGGGCCGGCCTTTTCATAGGAATGGGCCTTTGTTGGGCCGTGCCACGTGTCGCCGTATCATAGGCGCCTTCGGTCCAATGAGCAGATGTCATTTGTCCCAGCGGTGAGTCAACACGTGTTTCCTCCAGCCAATGATGATTTTACACATGGAAAATCCTCATTGGTCGGGGCTGTTAACGGGTTATCGGATCCAAAACCCGACCCGATAGCTTAAAGGCGTTCCGTTATGGTGGATGCCACGTGTCGGTCACCCTTGACGAAAGAACTTCTGTGACGCGTGATTTATCGTCATGGAAGTGGACAATTTCGTGATGATAATTTTGGTAATGTCATGGAACACTTCTACGACAGCATAGGTATGACTATCTAGATTCTGTCCTAAATTTGTCATGGATGTACATGCATGACAAAAAACGCGACCTACTGTGACAAACACATATCATCACGGAAGTGTATTTTTTTGTAGTGAATGTTCATGCTCAACGCTAGCACCAAATAACAATTATTCAGGTCTAAAACTAACCCCGAAGGTAGATGTAGAGGTAGCGTGCCGACGGCAATCACATCGACCTTGGAACCATTTCCCATGCGCATCATCACCTCGTCCTTAGCCAATATTCGTTTAATCCATAGCCCTTGTTTCGAGTTGCAAATAGGAGCAACAGAACCAGTATCAAATACCTAGGCGCTACTACGAGCATTAGTAATGTAACGCCCGGATAATTAAGCTACAGTGATCCCATGCTAATGGTGCCACGTCACCACGGTTACTGCTACTAATTTATCGTTAGAACAAAAACCGGTCCTAAATTCAAATTCAAATTAATGATAACAATAAAAGTTTTCAAAAATTAAAATAAAAATGTTTGGTTTGTACTAAATATTACAAATGTAATTATGGTGCAACAAACCCATTTTTATAAAATGTCTAAATAATTTAAAATGAGTTAAAACAGAAAATAAAATAAATAAAAGAAAAGAGATAAAACAGAAAAACAAAAGATAAAAAAA
>NC_041393.1:409415540-409419817 GCF_002162155.2 Triticum dicoccoides
CGCGCCGTCTGCGCTCCGGCACGCCGGCGCCTCGCCGGCGCCCGCACGCGCTCACCGTGCCCCGCGCGCCCTCTGCGCCGAGCCCCCCGCGCCCGAGTCATCCTCGCCGTGCGCGGCCTCCCTGCTGCAGCCCTGCCGCGCGCTCATGCGCGCCCGCCCACACGGGGCCGTGCTCGCCGCCGCTCGCTCACCGGCCGGCCCGTGCTGGCCTCGCCCACGCCGGCCTGGCGACCTGCCAGGTCCGCCGCCCACGCCCGCATGCCCCTGGGCGTGCGCCCGAACGGGGCGCGCCCGTTACCCGTCGCCCGCGCCCTGAATGGCCTCTGTGCCACTGAACGGGGGGGCCCACGCCCCCCAGAACGTTTTAAAAAAAATGATGAAAAAGAAAAAGAATTAAATAAATATATATAAATAGTTAATTAATTAATTAACTAAATTAATTAAGTTAATTAACCCTGCTTAATTAATCTAATTAACCTGTTAGTCTAACTAAACAGTAATTAGTTTAACTAAATCCTAATTAACCTAACAGAGCATGACAGGTGGGTCCCATTGGACCCACGCGTCAGTTTGACCCAGTCAACTCTGTTGACTGCTGATGTCAGCACGACATCATGCTGATGTCATTAATTCATTTTCGGATTAATTAATTAATTAAATTCTAGAAATTAATAAAATCTTTAGAAAATCATATCTTTTAATCCGTAACTCGGATGCGAATACTTTCTACATGAAAGTTGCTCAGAACGATGAGGCGAACCCGGATACGCAACCCGTTCGTCCGCCACACCCCTCTAACCTATCGAACTTGCAACTTTCCCCCTCCGGCTCCTTTGCCCGAAAACGCGAAACACCGGGGATACTTTTCCGGATGCTTCCCCCCTTCACCGGTATCACCTCATACCGCGTTAGGGCACCTCTAGCACCGATACTTGTCATGTCATGCATCGCTATGCGCCTGCTTGCTTAAATATTTATTGTTTCTTCCCCCTCTTCTCTCGCTAGACACCGAGACCGACGCTGCTGCTGCCCAGTTCGACTACGGAGTTGACGACCCCTCTCTCTTGCCAGAGCAACCAGGCAAGCCCCCCCTTTGATCACCAGATATCGCCTACTCTTCTCTATATTGCTTGCATTAGAGTAGTGTAGCATGTTACTGCTTTCCATTAATCCTATTCTGATGCATAGCCTGTCATTGTTGCTACAGTCATTGATACCTTACCCGCAATCCTAGATGCTTAGTATAGTATGCTAGTTTATCATTATTGGCCCTACATTATTGTCAGTCTGCCTTGCTATACTATCGGGCCGTGATCACTTGGGAGGTGATCACGGGTATATACTATACCTACATACATACTATATAGATGGTGACTAAAGTCGGGTCAGCTCATTGAGTACCCGCAAGTGATTCTGACGAGGGGGCTGAAAGGACAGGTGGCTCCATCCCGGTAGAGGTGGGCCTGGGTTCCCGACGGCCCTCGACTATTACTTGTGGCGGAGCGACAGGGCAGGTTGAGACCACCTAGGAGACAGGTGGGCCTGGCCCTGTTCGGCGTTCGCGGATACTTAACACGCTTAACGAGATCTTGGTATTTGATCTGAGTCGGCTACGAGCCTATACGCACTAACCATCTACGTGGGAGTAGTTATGGGTATCCCGACGTCGTGGTATCAGCCGAAGCACTTCAGACGTCAGCGACGGAGCGGCGCGCGCCGAATTGGACTGGAACGCCACTAGGCTAGGTCTGCTTTCGGCCGCCCACGCAACATGCAGGTGTGCTCAGGGCGATGGGCCCAGACCCCTGCGCGCTTAGGTTTAGACCGGCGTGCTGGCCTCTCTGTTTTGCCTAGGTGGGGCTGCGACGTGTTGATCTTCCGCGGCCGGGCATGACCTAGGAAAGTGTGTCCGGCCAAATGGGATCGAGCGTGTTGGGTTATGTGGTGCACCCCTGCAGGGAAGTTATTCTATTCGAATAGCCGTGATCTTCGGTAACAGGACGACTTGGAGTTGTACCTTGACCTTATGACAACTAGAACCGGATACTTAATAAAACACACCCTTCCAAGTGCCAGATACAACCGGTGGTCGCTCTCCCTCAGGGATATGAGGAGGGGATCGCCGGGTAGGATTATGCTATGCGATGCTTCTTGGAGTTGCTACTTGGAGTTGCTACTTGGAGATGCTACTTGGAGGACTTCAATCTACTCTCTTCTACATGCTGCAAGACGGAGGCTGCCAGAAGCGTAGTCTTCGATAGGACTAGCTATCCCCCTTTTATTCTGGCATTCTGCAGTTCAGTCCACCGATATGGCCCTTTACACATATACCCATGCATATGTAGTGTAGCTCCTTGCTTGCGAGTACTTTGGATGAGTACTCACGGTTGCTTTCTTCCTCTTTTCCCCTTTCCCTTCTACCTGGTTGTCGCAACCAGATGCTGGAGCCCTGGAGCCAGACGCCACCGTCGACGAAGATCCCTACTACACTGGAGGTGCCTACTACTACGTGCAGGCCGCTGACGACGACCTGGAGTAGTTTAGGAGGATCCCAGGCAGGAGGCGTGCGCCTCTTTCGATCTGTATCCCAGTTTGTGCTAGCCTTCTTAAGGCAAACTTGTTTAACTTATGTCTGTACTCAGATATTGTTGCTTCCTCTGACTCGTCTATGATCGAGCACTTGTATTAGAGCCCTCGAGGCCCCTGGCTTGTATTATGATGCTTGTATGACTTATTTTTAATTGTAGAGTTGTGTTGTGATATCTTCCCGTGAGTCCCTGATCTTGATCGTACACATTTGCATGCATGATTAGTGTACGATTGAATCGGGGGCGTCACAAGTTGGTATCAGAGCCAGCTGCCTGTAGGAATCCCCCTTCCAACTCCTTGGCCGAAGTCGAGTCTAGACATTGCAAAACTTTTACTAACATGGCTGTGTGTCTTATGGACACACGTCGCCATTGGGTGGTAGAAGGATCTTTTACTCCTCGACCTTTACTCTGGGACTCTGATCTCTCCTCTATTCGGGTTAAATGAAGTTTACTAAATCTAACATTAGGATCTCGTTATCACTTTCACCCGGAGAGCCCCTTATTACAAATGATCGTCTGCTGCACCAGAAGACCCTGAAGATACTCTCCGCTGTTAACCCGAGAACTTGTGTTCATCACGTTTGCAATTCACCTTCCACCGCAAACCCTTATGGATAACTACTTGCATTTGTTATTCTTACCTTCATCCCCAGTGGTCTTGTTATTACAAGATACCCTGAAAAACTCGTCGTTGTGTCGATAATCCCTTGAGCTTACTGCCTTGCTGTTCTTTGTCGCCTGAATACCCCTACGGTTAATTGTTGCACTTATCGAGTATCCGCTCATCCCCAGTTGTTCATGAGTTTCACAAAAGTCTTGAAAATACTATTCGATCTTCCGAAAATCCTCTGGAGCCTTGGCTCTTGAAATTCTTGCTTGCTTGCATTATGGTTAATCCCATAAGTCTCGTAGTCTTAATGACATTCATTGTCATTATCATTTTGAGTCTGTTGACTCAATATGTTTGCGAATACACGCAATCATCATTGATCCTTATAAATTACCTTTCCGACTGAGCTGCCATTCTTTTAATTGGAATTGGTTCTCGACCAATCCAATTGTCTTTGATTGTACCCTACGGCTATTCAACTTATCCACCCCTAATCAGAGCATTGCTTCTGATCCCTTGATTTGGAAATCATAATTCCTTTGCATTTGACAATTGAGTTAGTCAGTTATTTCTATAATCTGATCTCCTTGCATTCTTCTTCCTCTAGTTGAGTATCGATACTCGTATCAGATCCTTTGTGGACCATCAAGTTCTTTGTTGGATTGTTATCCGACAGTGTCCTTCACATTTGATCACCTTGTGAGTTCTTCCCCTGATACATGATGCCCTTGTTAAGTTGTATCCTCTGCTTGGCCAACCATGCTCTGCTTTCGGGCTTGTGTTATTTACTCTTGAAACTTGTGGTATATGTTTCTAAGAAGCCCCTATGGATTGAACATATGCCTTCTCTAAACCGTGTGAACCCGAAAGTTTTCACGAGTCATACTCTTCTGGTGCTTCACCAGATAAAATTTCAACACTGCAACTTCATCGAACGTGAGAAGTGAATGAAATGTTATGCATTGGAGAAGTGGGAGTCGACCTTGAACTTGTGTTCATGCCCATGGACACGATGTAGATCTTATCATTAAAGCTTCTCTTAAATAAATTATTCCTTTGGTATAAGTTCATCTTAT
>NC_041393.1:409423922-409433000 GCF_002162155.2 Triticum dicoccoides
CGCCGGCGCCTCACCGGCGCCCGCACGCGCTCACCGTGCCCCGCGCGCCCTCTGCGCCGAGCCCCCCGCGCCCGAGTCATCCTCGCCGTGCGCGGCCTCCCTGCTGCAGCCCTGCCGCGCGCTCATGCGCGCCCGCCCACACGGGGCCGTGCTCGCCGCCGCTCGCTCACCGGCCGGCCCGTGCTGGCCTCGCCCACGCCGGCCTGGCGACCTGCCAGGTCCGCCGCCCACGCCCGCATGCCCCTGGGCGTGCGCCCGAACGGGGCGCGCCCGTTACCCGTCGCCCGCGCCCTGAATGGCCTCTGTGCCACTGAACGGGGGGGCCCACGCCCCCAGAACGTTTTAAAAAAAATGATGAAAAAGAAAAAGAATTAAATAAATATATATATATAGTTAATTAATTAATTAAGTTAATTAACCCTGCTTAATTAATCTAATTAACCTGTTAGTCTAACTAAACAGTAATTAGTTTAACTAAATCCTAATTAACCTAACAGAGCATGACAGGTGGGTCCCATTGGACCCACGCGTCAGTTTGACCCAGTCAACTCTGTTGACTGCTGATGTCAGCACGACATCATGCTGATGTCATTAATTCATTTTCGGATTAATTAATTAATTAAATTCTAGAAATTAATAAAATCTTTAGAAAATCATATCTTTTAATCCGTAACTCGGATGCGAATACTTTCTACATGAAAGTTGCTCAGAACGATGAGGCGAACCCGGATACGCAACCCGTTCGTCCGCCACACCCCTCTAACCTATCGAACTTGCAACTTTCCCCCTCCGGCTCCTTTGCCCGAAAACGCGAAACACCGGGGATACTTTTCCGGATGCTTCCCCCCTTCACCGGTATCACCTCATACCGCGTTAGGGCACCTCTAGCACCGATACTTGTCATGTCATGCATCGCTATGCGCCTGCTTGCTTAAATATTTATTGTTTCTTCCCCCTCTTCTCTCGCTAGACACCGAGACCGACGCTGCTGCTGCCCAGTTCGACTACGGAGTTGACGACCCCTCTCTCTTGCCAGAGCAACCAGGCAAGCCCCCCCTTTGATCACCAGATATCGCCTACTCTTCTCTATACTGCTTGCATTAGAGTAGTGTAGCATGTTACTGCTTTCCATTAATCCTATTCTGATGCATAGCCTGTCATTGTTGCTACAGTCATTGATACCTTACCCGCAATCCTAGATGCTTAGTATAGTATGCTAGTTTATCATTATTGGCCCTACATTCTTGTCAGTCTGCCTTGCTATACTATCGGGCCGTGATCACTTGGGAGGTGATCACGGGTATATACTATACCTACATACATACTATACAGATGGTGACTAAAGTCGGGTCAGCTCATTGAGTACCCGCAAGTGATTCTGACGAGGGGGCTGAAAGGACAGGTGGCTCCATCCCGGTAGAGGTGGGCCTGGGTTCCCGACGGCCCTCGACTGTTACTTGTGGCGGAGCGACAGGGCAGGTTGAGACCACCTAGGAGACAGGTGGGCCTGGCCCTGTTCGGCGTTCGCGGATACTTAACACGCTTAACGAGATCTTGGTATTTGATCTGAGTCGGCTACGAGCCTATATGCACTAACCATCTACGTGGGAGTAGTTATGGGTATCCCGACGTCGTGGTATCAGCCGAAGCACTTCAGACGTCAGCGACGGAGCGGCGCGCGCCGAATTGGACTGGAATGCCACTAGGCTAGGTCTGCTTTCGGCCGCCCACGCAACATGCAGGTGTGCTCAGGGCGATGGGCCCAGACCCCTGCGCGCTTAGGTTTAGACCGGCGTGCTGGCCTCTCTGTTTTGCCTAGGTGGGGCTGCGACGTGTTGATCTTCCGCGGCCGGGCATGACCCAGGAAAGTGTGTCCGGCCAAATGGGATCGAGCGTGTTGGGTTATGTGGTGCACCCCTGCAGGGAAGTTATTCTATTCGAATAGCCGTGATCTTCGGTAACAGGACGACTTGGAGTTGTACCTTGACCTTATGACAACTAGAACCGGATACTTAATAAAACACACCCTTCCAAGTGCCAGATACAACCGGTGGTCGCTCTCCCTCAGGGATATGAGGAGGGGATCGCCGGGTAGGATTATGCTATGCGATGCTTCTTGGAGTTGCTACTTGGAGTTGCTACTTGGAGATGCTACTTGGAGGACTTCAATCTACTCTCTTCTACATGCTGCAAGACGGAGGCTGCCAGAAGCGTAGTCTTCGATAGGACTAGCTATCCCCCTTTTATTCTGGCATTCTGCAGTTCAGTCCACCGATATGGCCCTTTACACATATACCCATGCATATGTAGTGTAGCTCCTTGCTTGCGAGTACTTTGGATGAGTACTCACGGTTGCTTTCTCCCTCTTTTCCCCTTTCCCTTCTACCTGGTTGTCGCAGCCAGATGCTGGAGCCCTGGAGCCAGACGCCACCGTCGACGAAGATCCCTACTACACTGGAGGTGCCTACTACTACGTGCAGGCCGCTGACGACGACCTGGAGTAGTTTAGGAGGATCCCAGGCAGGAGGCCTGCGCCTCTTTCGATCTGTATCCCAGTTTGTGCTAGCCTTCTTAAGGCAAACTTGTTTAACTTATGTCTGTACTCAGATATTGTTGCTTCCGCTGACTCGTCTATGATCGAGCACTTGTATTCGAGCCCTCGAGGCCCCTGGCTTGTATTATGATGCTTGTATGACTTATTTTTAATTGTAGAGTTGTGTTGTGATATCTTCCCGTGAGTCCCTGATCTTGATCGTACACATTTGCGTGCATGATTAGTGTACGATTGAATCGGGGGCGTCACAAGTAAGGTACACATCAATAACATGTATATCAAATATACCTTTCACTTTGACATCCTTCTTATCCGCCAAATACTTGGGGCAGTTCCGCTTCCAATGACCAGTTCCTTTGCAGTAGAAGCACTCAATTTTAGGCTTAGGTCCAGACTTGGGTTTCTTCTCCTGAGCAGCAACTTTCTTGTCATTCTTCTTGAAGTTCCCTTCTTCCCTTTGCCCTTTTTCTTGAAACTAGTGGTCTTGTTGACCATCAACACTTGATGCTCCTTTTTGATTTCTACCTCCGCAGCCTTTAGCATTGCGAAGAGCTTAGGAATTGTCTTGTTCATCCCTTGCATATTATAGTTCATCACGGAGCCTTTATAGCTTGGTGGCAGTGATTGAAGAACTCTGTCAATGACACTATCATCAGGAAGATTAACTCCCAGCTGAGTCAAGTGGTTATGGTACCCAGACATTCTGAGTATGTGTTCACTGATAGAACTATTCTCCTGCATTTTGCAGCTATAGAACTTTTTGGAGACTTCATATCTCTCAACTCGGGCATTTGCTTGAAATATTAACTTCAACTCTTGGAACATCTCATATGCTCCATGACGTTCAAACGTTTTTGAAGTCTCGATTCTAAGGCGTAAAGCATGGCACACTGAACTATCGAGTAGTCATCAGCTTTGCTCTGCTAGACGTTCTTAACGTCATCAGTAGTGTCTGCAGCAGGCCTAGCACCTAGCGGTGCTTTCATGATGTAATTCTTCTGTGTAGCAATGAGGATAATCCTCAAGTTATGGACCTAGTCCGTGTAATTGCTGCCATCATCTTTCAACTTAGCTTTCTCTAGGAATGCATTAAAATTCAAAGGAACGGTAGCACGGGCCATTGATCTACAATAACATAGACATGCAAAATAACTATCAGGACTAAGTTCATGATGAATTAAAGTTCAATTAATCATATTACTTAAGAACTCCCACTTAGATAGACATACCTCTAGTCATCTAAATGATCACATGATCCAAATCAACTAAACCATGTCCGATCATCACGTGAGATGCAGTAGTTTTCCATGGTGAACATCACTATGTTGATCATATCTATTATATGATTCACATTCGACCTTTCGGTCTCAGTGTTCCGAGGCCATATCTGCATATGCTAGGCTCGTCAAGTTTAACCCGAGTATCTCGCGTGTGCAAAACTGGCTTGCACCCGTTGTATGTGAACATAGAGCTTATCACACCCGATCATCATGTGGTGTCTCAGCACGACGAACTGTAGCAACGGTGCATACTCAGGGAGAACACTTATACCTTGAAATTTAGTAAGGGATCATCTTATAATGCTACTGCCGTACTAAGCAAAATAAGATGCATAAAAGATAAACATCACATGCAATCAAAATATGTGACATGATATGGCCATCATCATCTTGTGCTCATGATCTCCATCACCGAAGCATCGTCATAATCTCCATTGTCACCGACGCGACACCTTGTGTCAGGACCCCGATCCTATGCCACAGCGATCTAGCATGTAACACCTCAAATCACCTTATGACCTAACGCACGATATTCCCACGAGTGTCGCCTTACCAGGCCCGGGACCGTTTGCGCCTTTTGGCTCACGTATATGATAGTGTCGCTGGCATCCATATGACAAAGAACCCGGATTGACATGGCTAGTCGTAAACCCAAAGTGGCACTAACTTACAGGGACAGGCATACATGACCCAGCAACGAACGTGTCGGTCATCAGCGTGTGAATCTGGGCTGTAGTAGCTAGGCTAACAGGACTCCCGAGAATCCGGGCTATAGCAGGCTAACAGGACTCCAGTAGACACCGCGTGACATTTCCCCGAAGGGACAGACATAGGAACGAAGAAGGCCACATGCCGGCCAGCCTAAGTGTTCCGGAGCAGTAGCAAGCTACTAAGGCTCAGTGGAAGCACTAGGAGACATTTCCCGGTAAGAGAGGCTACCAAGGATAAACAACTAGGTTGTCAGATCCCACACGTACCAAGCATTTCAAATCATACACACAATATGCTCGATATGTGCAAATACAACATGGCATCACAACATAACTCTACAACTCAAGTATTTATTCATAGGCTCCGAGGAGCGAGATATTACAAACATGGTCTCATGACCCAACATTCAGAGCATACAAGTCAAAACACATGCGGAAGCTTAACTTATCTAAGTACAGACAACTATAAATGAAAAAGGCTGAGAAGCCTGACTATCTACCAGATCCTGCTGAGGCACAAGATCATAGCTGAGGTAACAAGCTAAATGTCGAAGTCCACGCGGAACTACTAGTGAGACTGAAGTCTCTCTGCAAAAACATAAAATAGGCAAACATGAGTACAAATGTACCCAGCAAGACTTACATCAAAACTAACTACATATGCATCATTATCAACAAAGGGGATGGTGGGGTTTAATTGCAGCAAGCCAGCTTTGACTCGGTGGCTATCCTGAACTACGACTGCAAGTAACTCTTTTGAGGTGGCGCACACGAGTCCACATATTCACCATATCAATACACCACTATGGATCCGCTCCTGTCTCCCTACGAGAACGCCATCCATAGCACTCACGCTTATCTTGCGTATTTTAGAGTATCCACTTTCACTTGTCTATGAACGGTATAGGCAACCCAGAGGTCCTTTACCGCGGACGCGGCTATTCTAATAGATGATGTTAACCCTGCAGGGGTGTACTTCTTCACACACGCTCTCACCACTTACCGTCGTTTACACGACATGTACTTGGCAACCTTCAAGCGGAAGCCCAACGAGGGTGTCGCCCATGGCCTACCTAAACACTCAAGTCTCTAGTCCAGGTTTATCGCCTATTCGGGTTCCATCTGTAGGGAGTCCGGCCGAGGTTTCCACATACGGCCCCGAACAATGTGTACAGGGTTCCCGACACCAAACGGGTGTCTGGCATACCCGACCACATGCCTACCGCATCACAGCCCACCCCTCGGGTCAGCGCTGCCCACGACCTCTAGCATACTACAAACACCAGAAACTACTTGCAACTCCTGGACAGAGGACAAGGGTGGTTAAGAAGCCGAGAGGGTAAATTAAGGAGCCCAATGAGTGGCAGTAGTTGTTCATGGATCACAAACACAGGACTCAGTTCCTGAGGACGGCTTCAATGAGATAACCCACCATGTACTCCTACATGGCCTCTCACCGCTACCTTTACCAAATCGTGTTCACACACTTAACTCACCCACAGTAGGACATGTTCATCACCATTCCAATTCATCCCCGATGAATCAGACCTGACACAACTCTAAGCATAGCAGGCATGACAAACAGGCATGAATGAGTAGGCACATCAGGGCTCAAACAACTCCTACTCATACTAGTGGGTTTCATCTATTTACTGTGGCAATGACAGGTCATGCAAAGGAAAAGGGGTTCAACTACCGCAACATGTAATAGATGAATCGTTGATGTCCTAATGCAGTAAAAGAGAGCAGAAGCGAGAGAGTGGGATTGTATCGGAATGAGAAAGGGGGTTTTGCTTGCCTGGCACTTCTGAAGATGATATAGCTCTTCATTGGTGTCATTGAACTCATCGTCGGAACACGGCTATCGAGAGGGGACAATTACCGGCAATAGAGAAAGATACACAATCAATGCAATGCACAATATGATGCATGATCATGACATAGCAATATGTTGTGGTTTGAGCTAATGCAGCTAGCAACCATATTAAATGAAGTTGGTTTGAATCAAAGATTCAAAATTAAACTCCATATGTGATGGCTTAAATGCCCTTTATATGATTTGCCCTAGACAGTAGTCATAAGTTGTTCTAACATGCATGAAACCAGTACAGATGGATAGATTGGATTTTTCTGATCATTTTTCATATATAACTTATTTCATTCTGAGCTACGGTTGAATTTCTATGAATTTTAGAAGTTTTGGACATTTTTTGTAATTTATAAATCATTTTTGATTTATTTTAAATTCTAGAAAATATTACCGCGTCAGCATGACGACAGCATTACGTCAGCAGGTCGGCTATGGCTGACCAGGTCAAACCTGACCAGTGGGACCCACTGGTGAGTGACCCAGTGTCGGTTAGGGACACAGACGGGTGGGCCCGGTCAATGGACACATCAGTGAGTTCAACGCCGATGCGTGGGCCCACTGTGATTAACTTAAACTAAATAGGGTTTACTTCGTGGTTAATTAGGGTGGTGGGGCCGGTCTGTCAGTGACACAGGGCGAGATTAACGCGGTAATTAGCTTCAGGCTAATGATGCCACATCACCTCACCGGAGTTGGACGCCGGCGAGCACATCCGACGACGGAAGTTCATCGGAATCGAGCTACGGGCAACCATTTGCCTCGCTGTTTGTTTCTACAGGTTCCTCGGGTTCGCGCGCATCTAGAGGAGCAGGCGAGAGGATCTGGGATGAGCTGTGGCATCGGCGGTGGCGAGCGAGGCGGCGGCCGGAGTTTGGGCGCACTCAGGAACGAGGCTGCGGTGCGCTAGGGGAGAAGCTGATGGGCTAGGTGGCATCCGCGGGCCACCAGAAGCACGCTGGTGCCACGGGGTCGAGCAGAGGGGCTCGGGTCAGGAGAGCTAGGCGGCCATGGCGGACGGCAGTGCTCAGGCATGTGGGCGAGGGTGCTACGGCACGGGAACGAGCAAAACGAAGGAGGGGAACAGGGGCGAACCCACGTTATAGGTTGTGGGGGCAGCTGCCCCCACTAGTTTTTTTCATCCGCGTATGCATAGTCCTCCAAATACGTGGGTGCACCCACTAGGCCGAATACTTTGCCCCCGCTTGCCACAATTTCTTTTGTATTTTCAGAAGCCCACGTACTCTAAACTATCAAGAAGCAGCCCATTATTTGCTGTAGCGTGTAGCCCGCAGCCTGCGTTTGCATCGTTTCCTGGCTAAATCGATGCAGTGGCCTTGCGGCTCGGTGCCACGCTCCAGATCTCAGCATACACACACGCACCTGACGCACGCACGAGACGGCCGAAGCTCTCCCCTGAAGCGATCATGCAGCCGCCGGCTCACGGTGACGTTGCCCCTACAGGCAATTGCAGCCTTGTCGTCGTCCGTCCCTCTCGGCCTTGCACAGCAAGATGCCACAAAACAGCCCCGTTTATTCTGCAACTCCGTAATTCTACATGACACCAAGGTATGCCATATAAGTCATCTAGGTTTTTTTTGTTTGCGACCTTTTTGTTTGTTTGCAAATTCTATGATAGAAACCATGTTCGTCTCATCTATTTACGTGTATATTTTACCGATTTGGATGATCAGACCAGTTCAGCTGCTCAAGCAATTCGGTTATGACATATAGATTTAAGTTTGCAACTTTCTACCTCGAATAAAATTGACATATAGATTTAAGTTTGCAACTTTCTACTTCGGATTATCTATATACTATTCCCTTTGTAATAAACAAATCTAAGACGTTTTAGACACTTGTTTAGAAAGAAGTATATTTGAATTCTAGCACACTTCAACCGAAGCCCCAACTCCCCAATTTTAGTTTATTGGGACGTTTCCTTTGCCTTATTATTCCATGAATATGAGTATATGACCATACATTCTTACTCATCGTTTCACTTTCACTTGTAAGAAGAACATTAAAAATTTCGACGCAGATCCCATGCCACTCCCTCCCCAGAGCAACTGCCCAAATTCGGTATTCCTCCCCCTCCTCCATGCCCTCTCTCTTCTCGTCACCGGCAACCCCCTCCGGCGATGGCGAACCTTTGCTTCCTTCGCACAGGGGCCTGCTCGCCCGCGATTTGGTGGTAGTGTTTTGGTATACTGGCATCGACTTTGTTCTTTTTTGTCCTTCTTAATTTCTCTTTTGGTTTTCGGCCTAGTTTCTCTTTTAGTAGACCGGGCCACTCTGTATTTTTCCTTTTTTCCTATCTATATGAAATGGCAGGAGCACCCTCCTTGCATCATCAAAAAAAAATCTCTTGCCCCCTCTCATATTTTTTCCTGGGTCCGCCCCTGGAGGGGAAACGGAGTGGAGCTCACAGCGAGGTCGTCGGCGGTCTCATTGGGCTCGGGGAGGCCTCTGCGGCAGCGAAATCGACGATAGTGTCCGGTAGCCGAGGCGGCGAGGAATATGACGATGGCGACGCTGGAGGGCCTCCGGCCTTGCTTGGTTCGATGAGGAGGTGCAGCGCGATACAGACTATCTCGGGAGAACGGTGGCGCGTCATTTCGTCGTCTGTGGCCACGCAGGCGAGGCACGGCGGTCGCGGAAGCTCTC
>NC_041393.1:409433417-409469411 GCF_002162155.2 Triticum dicoccoides
GAGAGAGCGGAGAGTGAGGGGAAAGTGAGAGGGGGGGCCTCGGGCGTCTCCAGACGCGGATTAGGACGAAGGAGCGGCCTCCATCGCGAAGCTGGAGGTGGCCGGCGTCGACGCGCGTGCGTCCAACACGCAGCTGCTTCGGGGCGAGGGGGAGGAAGACGACTGGCAGCTGGGCTGCACAGTAATGGGCCGCGCAGGTGGGCTGGTATCTCTGGTGGGCCTCAAGGTAAGTCGAGGTAAGGTATGTTCCTTTCCTTTTCTATTTCTGTTCTTTTGTTTTTTTTAATCTTTGCCACTGTTTTAAATCTAAACAATAATTCAAAACCAGTGCCAAACTCCACTGAAATATTTATGTTGCCACAATGGACCTAGCCAAATGCACATAAATTATTTCAGGGTATTTTGAAATATATCCCACATATTATGAATATAATTCCAAATGCAAATATAATAATGATTTAAATGCAGTGCCCAAAATATTCCACAAAAATGTTCACTATTTTTGGTTTGGACCCAAGACCTTGCCAAAATTACCAAACATTGATGGAAGCATTTGTTGGAGATCGTTGCAGAAAATAAAAAATTTCTACGCATCACCAAGATCAATCTATGGAGCAACTAGCAACGATAGAGAGAGAGAGGAGTGCATCTTCATACCCTTGAAGACCGCGAGACGGAAGCGTTACAAGAACGCGGATGAGGGAGTTGTACTCGAAGTGATTCAGATCGCGGTGGACTCCGATCTTAGCGCCGAACAACGGCACCTCCGCGTTCAACACATGTGCAGACCAGTGACGTCTCCCGCGCCTTGATTCAGCAAGGAGGAGGGAGAGGTTGAGGAAGAGGGACTCCAACAGCAGCACGACGGCGTGGTGGTGATGGAGCGGCAGTACTCCGGCAGGGCTTCGCCAAGCTCTTGCGGAGGAGGAGAGGTGTTCGGGAGGGGAGGGGCTGCGCCTTGTATGTGGTGCTGCAACCCTCCCCTCGCCCCTCTATTTATAGGAGGAGGGGGAAGGGGGCCGGCCCCCTCTATATGAGATCTAGAGGGGCGGCGGCGGCCAAGGGGGAGGACTTGCCCCCCAAGCAAGGGGGGCGCCCCCTTTAGGGTCGCCCCACACCCTAGGCGCATGGGCCCAAGGGGGGTGGCGCCCAGCCCTCTAAGGGCTGGTTCCCTTCCCTCTGCAGCCCACGAGGCCCTCCGGGAGAGGTGGCCCCTCCCGGTGGACCCCCGGAACCCTTCCGGTGGCCCCGGTACAATACCGGTATGCCCCCGAACTTTTCCGGTGACCGTATGACAACTTCCCATATATAAATCTTCACCTCCAGCCCATTCCGGAACTCCTCGTAACATCCGGGATCTCATCCGGGACTCCGAACAATATTCGGTAATCACATACAAGTCTTCATAATAACCCTAGCTACATCAAACCTTAAGTGTGTAGACCCTACGGGTTCGGGAATCACGTAGACATGACCGAGACAGCTCTCTGGCCAATAACCAACAGCGGGATCTGGATACCCATGTTGGCTCCCACATGTTCCACGATGATCTCACCGGATGAACCACGATGTCGAGGATTCAAGTAATCTCGTATGCAATTCCCTTTGTCAAACGGTATGTTACTTGCCCGAGATTCGATCGTCAGTATCCCAATACCTCGTTCAATCTTGTTACCGGCAAGTCACTTTACTCGTTACATGATGCATGATCCCGTGACTAACCACTTAGTCACATTGAGCTCATTATGATGATGCATTACCGAGTGGGCCCAGAGATACCTCTCCGTCATATGGAGTGACAAATCCCAGTCTAGATTCGTGCCAACCCAACAAATACTTTCGGAGATACCTATAGTGCACCTTTATAGTCACCCAGTTACGTTGTGACGTTTGGTACACCCAAAGCACTCCTACAGTATCCAGGAGTTACAATCTCATGGTCTAAGGAACTGATACTTGACATTAAAAAAGCTTTAGCAAATGAACTACACGATCTTGTGCTACGCTTAGGATTGGGTCTTGTCCATCACATCATTCTCCTAATGATGTGATCCCGTTATCAATGACATCCAATGTCCATAGTCAGAAAACCATGACCATCTGTTGATCAATGAGCTAGTCAACTAGAGGCTCACTAGGGACATGTTGTGGTCTATGTATTCACACATGTATCATGGTTTCCAATTAATACAATTATAGCATGAATAATAGACAATTATCATGAACAAGGAAATATAATAATAATCATTTTATTATTGCCTCTAGGGCATATTTCCAACAGTCTCCCACTTGCACTAGAGTCAATAATCTAGTTACACTATGATGAATCGAACACCCATAGAGTTCTGGTGTTGATCGTGTTTTGCTCGCGGAAGAGGTTTAGTCAAGGATCTGCGACATTCAGATCCGTATGCACTTTGCGAACATCTATGTCTCCATCTTGAACATTTTCATGAATGGAGTTGAAGCGACGCTTGATGTGCCTGGTCTTCTTGTGAAACCTGGGCTCCTTGGCAAGGGCAATAGCCCCAGTGTTGTCGCAGAAGAGAGTGATCGGCCCCGACACATTGAGAATAACTCCTAGGTCGGTGATGAACTCCTTTATCCAGATTGCTTCATGCGCTTCCTCCGAGGCTGCCATGTACTCCGCTTCACATGTAGATCCTGCCACAACGCTCTGCTTGCTGCTGCACCAGCTTACTGCCCCTCCATTCAAAATATACACGTATCCGGTTTGTGACTTGGAGTCATCCAGATCTTTGTCGAAGCTAGCATCGACGTAACCCTTTACGACGAGCTCTTCGTCACCTCCATAAACGAGAAACATGTCCTTAGTCCTTTTCAGGTACTTCAGGATATTCTTGACCGTTGTCCAGTGTTCCATGTCGGGATTACTTTGGTGCCTAGCTACCAAACTCATGGCAAGGTTTACATTAGGTCTGGTACACAGCATGGCATACATAATAGACCCTATGGCCGAGGCATAGGGGATGACACTCATCTTTTCTTTATCTTCTGCCGTGGTCGGGGATTGAGCCGATCTCAATTTCACACCTTGCAACACAGGCAAGAACCACTTCTTGGACTGATTCATATTGAACTTCTTCAATATCTTATCAAGGTATGTGCTTTGTGAAAGACCTATGAGGCGTCTTGATCTATCTCTATAGATCTTGATGCCTAATATATAAGCAGCTTCTCAAAGGTCCTTCATTGAAAAACACTTATTCAAGTAGGCCTTTATGCTGTCCAAAAGTTCTATATCGTTTCCCATCAAAAGTATGTCATCCACATATAATATGAGAAATGTTACATGGCTCCCACTCACTTTCTTGTAAATGCAGGCTTCTCCATAAGTCTGCATAAACCCAAACACTTTGATCATCTCATCAAAGCGAATGTTCCAACTCCGAGATGCTTGCACCAGCCCATAAATGGATTGTTGGAGCTTGCATACCTTGTTAGCATTCTTAGGATCGACAAAACCTTTCGGCTGCATCATATACAACTCTTCCTTAAGATAGCCATTAAGGAATGCCATTTTGATGTCCATTTGCCATATCTCATAATCATAGTATGCGACAATTGCTAACATGATTCTGACGGACTTCAGCTTCGCTACGGGAGAGAAAGTCTCATCGTAGTCAACTCCTTGAACTTGCCGATAACCCTTAGCGACAAGTCGAGCTTTATAGATGGTAACATTACCATCCGCGTCCGTCTTCTTCTTAACGATCCATTTATTTTCTTTTGCTCGCCGATCATCGGGAAAGTCTGTCAAAGTGCATACTTTGTTTTCATACATGGATCCTATCTCGGATTGCATGGCTTCAAGCCATTTGTTGGAATCTAGGCCCGTCATCGCTTCTTCATAGTTCGAAGGTTCGCCGTTGTCTATCAACATGATTTCCAGGACAGGGTTGCCATACCATTCTGGTGTGGAACGTGTCCTTGTGGACCTACGAAGTTCAGTAGTAACTTGATCCGAAGTACCTTGATCATCATCATTAACTTCCTCTCTAGTCGGTGCAGGCACCACAGGAACATCTTCCTGACCTGCGCTACTTACTGGTTCAAGAGGTAGTACTTCATCAAGTTCCACTTTCCTTCCACTTACTTCTTTCGAGAGAAACTCTTTCTCCAGAAAGGACCCGTTCTTGGCAACGAAAATCTTGCCTTTGGATCTGAGGTAGAAGGTATACCCAATGGTTTCCTTAGGGTATCCTATGAAGACGCATTTTTCCGACTTGGGTTCGAGCTTTTCAGGTTGAAGTTTCTTGACATAAGCATCGCATCCCCAAACTTTTAGAAACGACAGCTTAGGTTTCTTTCCAAACCATAATTCATATGGTGTAGTCTCAACGGATTTAGACGGTGCCCTATTTAAAGTGAATGTAGCTGTCTCTAAAGTGTATCCCCAAAATGATAGCGGTAAATCGGTAAGAGACATCATAGACCGCACCATATCCAATAGAGTGCGATTACGACATTCGGACACACCGTTACGCTGAGGTGTTCCAGGCGGCGTAAGTTGTGAAACAATTCCACATTTCCTTAAGTGTGTACCAAACTCGTGACTTAAATATTCTCCCCCATGATCTGATCGTAAGAACTTTATTTTTCTGTCACGTTGATTCTCCACCTCATTCTGAAATTCCTTGAACCTTTCAAAGGTCTCAGACTTGTGTTTCATTAAGTAGACATACACATATCTACTTAAGTCATCAGTGAGGGTGAGAACATAACGATAGCCACCGCGAGCCTCAACGCTCATTGGACCGCACACATCAGTATGTATAATTTCCAATAAGTTGGTTGCTCGCTCCATTGTTCCGGAGAATGGAGTCTTGGTCATTTTGCCCATGAGGCATGGTTCGCACGTGTCAAATGATTCGAAATCAAGAGACTCCAAAAGTCCATCTGCATGGAGCTTCTTCATGCGTTTGACACCAATGTGACCAAGGCAGCAGTGCCACAGATATGTGGGACTAGCATTTGGCAGCCTGGTTAATAACAAATGTGAATAACAGATATGTGGTATTCACACTATGAATATGTCTATGATCAAAGTAACATCTGTGGACTCTTGTGGCCCTTGGTGGAGGGGTCCGAAATCAACCCTATCTCTTGTTTCCCCACACATACGGACTCTAAAAATAGCCTATACTTATGTATTTCGAAATTACATGGGCCTGGCCCAATAATAAGGTGACGCAGCACCTAGAATAGCCTCGGGGCGAAATTTATGAAGTGCAATCTTGTATATCTCGTCCAAGGCTTCATGCACCCATTATGGTGGCTTCAAAGTCCTGTAATCATCACTTGTAACTCCGTTCTTGTTCCCCTTGCGCATGCCATCATCTCTATGCTTGTTCTTGCTCCAATGTTCATCCTTCTCCAAGCTAGGCCCTTCATTTGTAAGCAAAACAAATGTATCCAATTTAGGCAGCATCATATTCTCATGAACATTAGAATCATTACCAAGAAACGAAAGTATCAGATAATTTAATTGGCGTGCGCGAGCTCTAGTAATTGGTCCAGTATATGTAGCAGTAGGGGTTGTGGGTGTAACAATGGTATTGATGTCCTCATCAGGTCACTCCCCAAGTATCATTTCAGTATTCAATCATCGCCGATGAAAGATGGGGACGTGGACCCGCATGATGAGGGCAACTTTGGCGGCCCACTCAGACAAGAACGCGGCTGCAGTCGCCATGCGTATGCTCACCCAGCATGAGCACGGCCGCAATCTGCGACCGGGCGGCCAAGGCAACACAAATGGCCATTCTGCTGCTCAGGTGGCGGAAGCAACATCTGTGACGAGGATAGCAACTAGCGAGAGTGGCACAACAGTTGTGCGTTCCGCAGCGGCGGCCTTTGAAGGAAATATGCCCTAGAGGCAATAATAAAGTTGTTATTTTATATTTCCTTATTTCGTGATAAATGTTTATTGTTCATGCTAGAATTGTATTAACCAGAAACTTGATACATTTGTGAATACATAGACAAATACTGTGTCCCTAGTGAGCCTCTACTTGACTAGCTCGTTGATCAAAGATGGTTAAGGTTTCCTAACCATGGACATGAGTTGTCATTTGATAACCGGATGTTACATCACGTTCGAGATTGGTACATATATGTGGATATTCACACTATGAATATGTGTAACATCACGTTAGAGATTCATTAAGAATAAACCATTGACCAGCGGGGCATGACCATAAAACATATCTCTCATATAAATAGAACAACCATTATTCTCGGATTTAAATGAGTAGCCATCTCGCATTAAATGAGATCCAGATACAATGTTCATGCTCAAAGCTGGCACTAAATAACAATTATTAAGGTTTAAAACTAATCACGTAGGTAAATGTAGAGGTAGCGTGCCGACGGCGATCACATCGACCTTGGAACCATTCCCGACGCGCATCGTCACCTCGTCCTTCGCTAGTCTCCGCTTATTCCGCAGCTCCTGTTTTGAGTTACAAATATGAGCAACCGCACCGGTATCAAATACCCAGGAGCTACTACGAGTACTGGTAAGGTACACATCAATAACATGTATATCACATATACCTTTGGTGTTGCCGGCCTTCTTATCCGCTAAGTACTTGGGGCAGTTCCGCTTCCAGTGACCGTTCCCCTTGCAATAAAAGCACTCAGTCTCAGGTTTGGGTCCATGCTTTGGCTTCTTCCCGGCAACTGGCTTACCGGGCGCGGCAACTCCCTTTCCGTCCTTCTTGAAGTTCTTCTTACCCTTGCCCTTCTTGAAACTAGTGGTTTTATTGACCATCAACACTTGATGTTCCTTTTTGATTTCTACCTCCGCTGATTTCAGCATTGAAAATACCTCAGAAATGGTTTTCACCATCCCATGCATATTGTAGTTCATCACAAAGCTCTTGTAGCTAGGTGGGAGCGACTGAAGGATTCTGTCAATGACCGCCTCATCCGGGAGGTTAATGTCCAGCTGGGACAAGCGGTTGTGCAACCCAGACATTTTGAGTATGTGCTCGTTGACAGAACTATTTTCCTCCATCTTACAACTGTAGAACTTGTCGGGGACTTCATATCTCTCGACCGGGCATGAGCTTGGAAAACCATTTTCATCTCTTGGAACATCTCATATGCTCTGTGCTACTCGAAACGCTTTTGGAGCCCCGGTTCTAAGCTGTAAAGCATGCCGCACTGAACGAGGGAGTAATCATCAACACGCGACCGCCAAGCGTTCATAACGTCTTGGTTCGCTGGGACCGGTGCTTCACCTAGCGGTGCTTCTAGGACATATGCTTTCTTGGCAGCTATGAGGATGATCCTCAGGTTCCGGACCCAGTCCGTATAGTTGCTACCATCGTCTTTCAGCTTGGTTTTCTCTAGGAAAGCGTTGAAGTTGAGGTTGACATGAGCGTGGGCCATTTGATCTACAAGACATTTTGCAAAAGTTTTTAGACTAAGTTCATGATAATTAAGTTCATCTAATCAAATTATTTAATGAACTCCCACTCATATAGACATCCCTCTAGTCATCTAAGTGATACATGATCCGAGTCAACTAGGCCGTGTCCGATCATCACGTGAGACGGACTAGTCATCATCGGTGAACATCTCCATGTTGATCGTATCTTCTATACGACTCATGCTCGACCTTTCGGTCTCTTGAATTCCGAGGCCATGTCTGTACATGCTAGGCTCGTCAAGTCAACCTAAGTGTTTTGCATGTGTAAATCTGGCTTACACCTGTTGTATGTGAACGTTAGGATCTATCACACCCGATCATCACGTGGTGCTTTGAAACAACGAACTTTTGCAACGGCGCACAGTTAGGGGGAACACTTTCTTGAAATTGTTATGAGGGATCATCTTATTTACTACCGTCGTTCTAAGCAAGTAAGATGCAAAAACATGATAAACATCACATGCAATCAAATAGTGACATGATATGGCCAATATCATTTTGCTCCTTTGATCTACATCTTCGGGGCGCCATGATCATCATCGTCACCGGCATGACACCATGATCTCCATCATCGTGTCTCCATGAAGTTGTCTCGCCAACTATTACTTCTACTACTATGGCTAACGGTTTAGCAAAGAAGTAAAGTAATTACATGGCATTATACAATGACACACAGGTCATACAATAAATAAAGACAACTCCTATGACTCCTGCCGGTTGTCATACTCATTGATAACCCACAAGTGTAGGGGATCGTAACAGCTTTCGAGGGTGAAGTACAACCCAAATTTATTGATTCGACACAAGGGGAGCCAATGAATGTTCTTGGGCATTAGCAGTTGAGTTATCAATTCAACCACACCTGGATAACTTAGTATCTGTAGCAAGGTATTTAGTAGCAAAGTAGTATGATAATAATGGTAACAGTAGCAACAGTAAAGATAAATGTTTTTGGGTTTTTGTAGTAGTTGTAACAGTAGCAACGAAAAAGTAAATAAGCGAAGAACAATATATGAAAAGCTCGTAGGTAATGGATCAGTGATAGATAATTATGCCGGATGCGATTCCTCATGCAATAGTTATAACATAGGGTGATATAGAACTAGCTCCAATTCATCAATGTAGGCATGTATTCCGTAAATAGTCATATGTGCTTATGGAAAAGAACTTGTATGACATCTTTTGTCCTACCCTCCCATGGCAGCAGGGTCCTTACGGAAACTAAGGGATATTAAGGCCTCCTTTTAATAGAGAACCGGACCAAGCATTAACACATAGTGAATACATGAACTCCTCAAACTACGGTCATCACCGAGAAGTATCCCGATTATTGTCACTTCGGGGTTGTCGGATCATAACACATAATAGGTGACTATAGACTTGCAAGATAGGATCAAGAACACACATATATTGATGAAAACATAATAGGTTCAGATCTAAAATCATGGCACTCGGGCCCTAGTGACAAGCATTAAGCATAGCAAAGTCATAGCAACATCAATCTCAGAACATAGTGGATACTAGGGATCAAACCCTAACAAAACTAACTTGATTACATGGTAAATCTCATCCAGCCCATCACCGTGCAGCAAGCCTACGATGGAATTACTCACACACGGCGGTGAGCATCATGAAATTGGTGATGGAGGATGGTTGATAATGATGACGGCGACGAATCCCCCTCTCCGGAGCCCCGAACGGACTCCAGATCAGCCCTCCCGAGAGAGATTAGGGCTTGGCGGCGGCTCCTTGTCGTAAAACGTGATGAAACTTTCTCTCTGATTTTTTTCTCCCCGAGACAGAATATATGGAGTTGGAGTTGAGGTCGGAGGAGGTCCAGGGGGCCAACGAGATAGGAGGTTGCGCCCTGGGGGGGTGCGCCCCCTGTCTCATGGACAGGCTGTGGGCCCCCTAGCACTAATTCTTTCGCCAAAAATTCTTATTAATTCCAAAAAGTGCCTCCGTGGATTTCCAGGACATTCTGAGAACATTTCTTTTCTACACATAAACAACATCATGGTAGTTCTGCTGAAAACAACGTCAGTCCGGGTTAGTTTCATTCAAATCATGCAAATTCGAGTCCAAAACAAGGGCAAAAGTGTTTGGAAAAGTAGATACGTTGGAGACGTATCAACTCCCCCAAGCTTAAACCTTTGCTTGTCCTCAAGCAATTCAGTTGATAAACTAAAAGTGATAAAGAAAAACTTTTACAAACTCTGTTTGCTCTTGTTGTTGTAAACATGAAAAGCCAGCATTCAAGTTTCAGAAAATATTATGAACTAACCATACTCACAATAACACTTAGCTCTCACAATTACTCATATCAATAGCATAATCAGCTAGCGAGCCATAATAATAAAACTCAGATGACAACACTTTCTCAAAATAATCATAACATGATATAACAAAATGGTATCTCGCTAGCCCTTTCTGAGACCGCAAAACATAAATGCAGAGCACCTTAAAGATCAAGGACTGACTAAACATTGTAATTCATGGTAAAAGAGATCCAGTCAAGTCATACCCAATATAAACCAGTAATAATGAATGCAAATGACAGTGTGCTCTCCAGCGGGTGCTTTTAATAAAAAGGGTGATGACTCAACATAAAAATAAATAGATAGGCCCTTCACAGAGGGAAGCAGGGATTTGTAGAGGTGCCAGAACTCGATTTTAAAATAGAGATTAAATAACATTTTGAGCGGCATACTTTTGCTGTCAACGCAACAACTATGAGATGGTTGTATCTTCCATACTACATGCATTATAGGCAGTTCCCAAACAGAATGATAAATGTTTATACTCCCCCAACCACCAACCAGCATCAATCCATGGCTTGCTCGAAACAACGAGTGCCTCCAACATACAACAGCCCTGGGGGAGTTTTGTTTAATTATTTTGATTTACTTTGATCTTTTTGGATCATGGGACTGGGCATCCCGGTTACCGGCCCTTTCTCGTGAATGAGGAGCGGAGTCCACTCCTCTTGAGAATAACCCACCTAGCATGGAAGATATAGGCAGCCCTAGTTGTAACATGAGCTGCTCGAGCATACAAAACAGAATTTCATTTGAAGGTTTGGAGTTTGGCACATACAAATTTACTTGGAACGGCAGGTAAATACCGCATATAGGTAGGTATAGTGGACTCATACGGAACAACTTTGGGGTTTAAGGAGTTTGGATGCACAAGCAGTATTCCCGCTTAGTACAGGTGAAGGCTAGCAAAAGACTAGGAAGCAACCAACTGAGAGAGCGACAATAGTCTTAAGCATGCATTAAAATTAATTCACACCAAGTACAAGCATGAGTAGGATATAATCCACCATGAACATAAATATCGTGCAGGCTATGTTGATTAAATTCAACTACATGCGTGAACATGTGCGAAGTCAAGTCACTCAATTCATTCAAAGGAGGATACCATCCCATCATATCACATCATAATCACTCTAATAGCATGTTGGCACGCAAGGTAAACCATTATAACTCATAGCTAATCAAGCATGGCACAAGTAACTATAATCTCTAAATGTCATTGCAAATATGTTTACTTCATAATAGCTGACTCAGGAACGATGAACTCATCATATTTACAAAAACAAGAGAGGTCGAGTTCATACCAGCTTTTCTCATCCCAATAAGTCCATCATATATCATCATTATTGCCTTTCACTTGCACGACCGAATGATGTGTATAATAATAAGAGTGCACGTGCATTGGACTAAGCTGGAATCTGCAAGCATTCAACTCAAAAGAGAAGACAAGTAATATGGGCTCTAAATTAAATAAACAATCATGCATATAAGAGCCACTAAGCATTTTCAATATGGTCTTCTCGACCCCCAAAGGAAAGAAAATAAAATAAAACTATTTACACGGGAAAGCTCTCAACAAGTAAGAAGAAGAACTAGAAATCTTTTTGGGTTTTCAATTTAATTTCTACTACAAGCATGGAAATTAAACTAACTATTTTTTTTGGTTTTTCTCGAGGTTTATCAAACACACAAGAAGAAAACTAGAAAAGGAAATTTAAACTAGCAAGGATAATACAATGAAATAGTATGAGCACCGACGACTAGTGTGTGAACATGAATGTAAAGTCGGTGAGAAATACATACTCCCCCAAGCTTAGGCTTTTGACCTAAGTTGGTTTAATACAAAGGACCGCCGCTACTCTCCCCAGTGTAATGAGAGGTGTAATCAGGATACCACTGGTTGGTCATCTCCGGATCCCACTGGACAGATGATGCACGATAAGGGTCCAGTTCAGGTTCCGGTTTTGGAGTAAAAGCTTGAGATCGATGATTATTCACCGCTTCCGGTGTGACGAGAAATTTTTCTGCAAGCAAATCAAATAACAGAGGCGCAGGCAAAATAATCATCTCAAGGTGTTTCTTATTGAATCTAAGTTTATACAAGAGCATCCTATCTTCGTTGTCAATAATAAACTTATGTGCTACCATGCTCTTGTAATCTAAAATGTGAGGAGGCAATGCTGTCTCCTCCTCCTCATGGTGCCTAATGGGTATCTGAAAATGTTTAGCAAGACGTGAAGCATAGATACCTCCAAATATGGGGCCTTTTGTACGATTAAGGGCTAGCCATTTAGCAATGATAGCACCCATATTAAAACTATTGTCTCCAAGCAAAGCATGTTGAAGAATGATAATATCAGGAACACTCAAGTTTCCACTATTCCCATGACCAATCAAGCATCTACTAGCAAATATGGCAAAGTAGCGTAAAACAGGAAAGTGTATGCTAGAGACTTTTGCTTCGGAACCCTTCTTTGGCTCCTCTACACCAATAGTATTAACAAAGCCAGCCACATCTTCACGATGGGGTTCCTCTAATTCTCCCTCATAAGGTATCCTACATACCGCGCAAAAATGATGTAAAGACATTTCTTTGAACTCATCATATAAGTGAAATGATACTACAGGCGGTGACTTCTTAGGATAAAAATAAAAGTTTTGCACGAAAGTATTGGTGAGTAAGAGATACTGATCGATACGGTCGTTGATGAAACCGGTGAGGCCTGCAGTCTCGATTATAGCATAAAAGTCTTCATGAATTCTAGCCTCTTTCAAGAAATCATCACATGGCCATTCACACAGCCTTACTTCCGCCAAGCGAGGAAGATTATACTTGGCTTTTTCCTTCTCTTTGGCTTGTTTTTCCTGGGAGCTTTGGCTAGAAGAGCCCCTCAAAAGTTTCCTGAACATTTTCTAAAAATTTCTGAAATTTTTAGTAACTCCAAAATAAAAGTGGATAAAACTAAACAAGATTGATAGCAACCACTCCTACAAGTGCCTAGAGCCTATATCATGCATTAGAATTGCTTGGGACCTCAAAAATTTAACATGCAAGCTCAAGAACATGGTCACCTAAGCAGCAAAAAAATTGCAATGAATAAAGCACTAGAACAAAAACTAATTGGACCAATGGAGGAGTCACATACCAAACAACAATCTCCCAAAGCAGTTTTGTGAATGGAGCTTTGAGCTAAGAAATCGAAAATCGCAGCAAAATGAGCTAGAACTCGTGCTTGAGCTGGATGGGGATTTTTCTGGGTAGAAGATGAAGTGTGTGGGAGCTGGCATAAGTGGAGGGGAGCCACTAGGGGCCCACGAGACAAGGGGCGCGCCCTCCTCTCTCGTGGCCTGGTGCTTGCCCCTCCTGCAGTGTTTTTAGTGCCTAAAATCCTCAAATATTCCAGAAAAAATCATACTAAATTTGCAGGGCATTTGGAGCACTTTTATTTTCGGACTATTTTTTAATGCACGGATAATTCAGGAAACAAACGGATAATACTATTCTTGCTTTATTTAATCTAAAAACCAGAAAGTAAAAAAAGAGGGTACATAAGGTTGTGCCTTCTAGTTTCATCCATCTCGTGATCATCAAAATGAACCCGCTAACAAGGTTGATCAAGTCTTGTTAACAAACTCATTCCGAATAACACGGAACCAAAGAAATTTCGAATAACACTAAGTTACCTCAACGGGATATGAAAATCCCCAACAATAAGAATATCATATTTTTTTGACAGTAGGAAGAGGAAACTCAAAACCTCCAAAAATGATAGTTGGAACTTTTTCAATAGAATTGATGCTATGAACTTGAGATTGTTTCCTTGGAAAGTGTACTGTATGCTCATTGTCATTAACATGAAAGGTGACATTGCCTTTGTTGCAATCAATAACAGCCCCTGCAGTATTAACAAAAGGTCTACCAAGGATAATAGGCATACTATCGTCCTCGGGAATATCAAGAATAACAAAGTCCGTTAAGATAGTGACATTTGCAACCACAAAAGGCACATCCTCACAAATACCGACAGGTATAGCAGTTGATTTATCAGCCATTTGCAAAGATATTTCAGTAGGTGTCAACTTATTCAATTCAAGTCTACGATATAAAGAGAGAGGTATAACACTAACACCAGCTCCAAGATCACATAAAGCAGTTCTAACATAATTTCTTTTAATGGAGCATGGTATAGTTGGAACACCCGGATCTCCAAGTTTCTTTGGTATTCCACCCTTAAAAGTGTAATTAGCAAGCATGGTGGAAATTTCAGCTTCTGGTATCTTTCTTTTATTTGTAATGATATCCTTCATATACTTAGCATAAGGATTTACTTTAAGCATATCAGTTAAGCGCATACGTAAGAAAATAGGTCTAATCATTTCAGCAAAGCGCTCAAAATCCTCATCATCCTTTGACTTGGATGGTTTAGGAGGAAAGGGCATGGGTTTCTGAACCCATGGTTCTCTTTCTTTCCCGTGCTTCCTAGCAACAAAATCTCTCTTATCATAACGTTGATTCTTTGATTGTGGGTTATCAAGATCAACAACAGGTTCAATCTCTACATCATTGTTTTTGCTAGGTTGAGCATCAACATGAACATCATTATTAGCATTATCATCAGGTTCATGTTCATCTCCGGATTGTGTTTCAGCATCAGAGATAGAAGTATTGTTAGGATTATCAGGTGTTTCTACATTAGGTTCACTAGAAGTTTGCAAAGTCCTATCATTGTTCTTTTTCTTCTTCTTAGAAGAACTAGGAACATCTAGATTATTATTCTGAGAATCTTGTTCGATTCTCTTAGGGTGGCCTTCACGATACAAAGGTTCCTGAGTCATTCTACCAGTTCTAGTAGCCACTCTAACGGCAAAGTCATTTTTATTATTCAATTCATGAAGCAAATCATTTTGAGCTTTGAGTACTTGCTCAGCTTGAGTAGCAACCATAGAAGCATATTTACTAACGCAGTGAAGTTCATCTTTAACTCTAGCTAGATTATCACCTACGCGTCCTATCTCGAAAGCATTATTCTTTAACTCTCTACCAACATAAGCATTAAAACTTTCTTGTCTAGCCATAAAGTCATCAAATTCATCTAAGCATGGGCTATGAAATTTAGTAGAGGGTATTTCAACTTTATCATATCTATAGAGAGAATTTACCTTTACTACCTGTGTCGGGTTATCAAGACAATGTGGTTCTTCAGACGGTAAATTAAGACCATGTATTTCTTCAATAGGTGGTAAATTCTTAACATCTTCAGCTTTAATACCTTTTTCTTTCATTGACTTCTTTGCCTCTTGCATATCTTCAGGACTGAGAAATAAAACACCTCTCTTCTTCGGAGTGGGTTTAGGAACAGACTCAGGAGTTGGCTCAATTGGTTCAGGAATTACTTCAGGAACTGGCTCAGGAAGAGTCCAATTATTTTCATTAGTCAACATATTATTCAATAATATTTCAGCTTCGTCGACTGTTCTTTCCCTGAAAACACAACCAACACAACTATCCAAGTAGTCCTTGGAAGCATCGGTTAGTCCATTATAAAAGATATCAAGTATTTCATTTTTCTTAAGAGGATGATCAGGCAAAGAATTAAGTAACCGGAGAAGCCTCCCCCAAGCTTGTGGGAGACTCTCTTCTTTGATTTGCACAAAATTATATATATCCCGCAAGGCAGCTTGTTTCTTATGAGCAGGGAAATATTTAGCAGAGAAGTAATAAATCATATCCTGGGGACTACGCACACAACCAGGAGCAAGAGAATTATACCAAGTCTTAGCATCACCCTTCAGTGAGAACGGAAATATCTTAAGGATATATAAATAGCGGGACTTCTCATCATGAGTAAACAGGGTGGCTATATCATTCAACTTGGTAAGATGTGCCACAACAGTTTCAGATTCAAGGCCATAAAAAGGATCAGATTCAACTAAAGTAATAATATCAGGATCAACAGAGAATTCATAATC
This sequence comes from Triticum dicoccoides, assembly GCF_002162155.2. Lineage (NCBI taxonomy): Eukaryota > Viridiplantae > Streptophyta > Magnoliopsida > Poales > Poaceae > Triticum > Triticum dicoccoides. Next base: position 409,449,165 of record NC_041393.1, read on the forward strand.
CTTATCAGTAACACAGATAGGTGAAGTAGCAAAAGCAGGATCGGGTTTCATTTTAGCATTAAGAGACTGCTGCTTCCATTTAGCTAATAATTTCTTAAGATCATTTCTATCATCGCAAGCAAGAATTTCCATAGCAGTTGCTTCATTCATAACATAACCCTTAGGAACAACAGGTAATACATAATCATTGGGGGAACGTTCATCATCACTATCATCAATAATAGGTTCTTCAATATTTTCATTCCCCCTAACTCTAGCAAGTTGTTCATCTAGAAATTCACCTAATGGCAAAGTAGTATCACGCACAGAAGTAGTTTCGTCATGCATAGCAGAAGTGGCATCATCAATAACATGCGACATATCAGAATTCATAGCAGTAGCAGGTTTAGGTGTCGCAAGCCTACCAATAACGAAAGGAGAATCTAGTGCAGAGCTAGATGGCAGTTCCTTACCTCCCCTCATAGTTGAGGGCAAAATCTTGGTCTTAGCGTCTTTCAAGTTCTTCGTAGTGATCAACAGATATAAATCCCAAGTGACTCAAAGAATAGAGCTATGCTCCCCGGCAACGGCGCCAGAAATTAGTCTTGATAACCCACAAGTGTAGGGGATCGCAACAGCTTTCGAGGGTGAAGTACAACCCAAATTTATTGATTCGGCACAGGGGGAGCCAAAGAATATTCTTGAGTATTAGCAGTTGAGTAGTCAATTCAACCACACCTGGATAACTTAGTATCTGCAGCAAGGTATTTAGTAGCAAAGTAGTATGATAATAATGGTAACAGTAGCAACAGTAAAGATAAATGTTTTGGGGTTTTTGTAGTAGTTGTAACAGTAGCAACAGAAAAGTAAATAAGCGAAGAACAATATATGAAAAGCTCGTAGGCAATGGATCAGTGATGGATAATTATGTCGGATGCTATTCCTCATGCAATAGTTATAACATAGGGTGATATAGAACTAGCTCCAATTCATCAATGTAATGTAGGCATGTATTCCATAAATAGTCATACGTGCTTATGGAAAAGAACTTGTATGACATCTTTTGTCCTACCCTCCCGTGGCAGCGGGGTCCATACGGAAACTAAGGGATATTAAGGCCTCCTTTTAATAGAGAACCGGACTAAAGCATTAACACATAGTGAATACATGAACTCCTCAAACTACGGTCATCGCCGAGAAGTATCCCGATTATTGTCACTTCGGGGTTGTCGGATCATAACACATAATAGGTGACTATAGACTTGCAAGATAGGATCAAGAACACACATATATTGATGAAAACATAATAGGTTCAGATCTGAAATCATGGCACTCGGGCCCTAGTGACAAGCATTAAGCGTAGCAAAGTCATAGCAACATCAATCTCAGAACATAGTGGATACTAGGGATCAAACCCTAACAAAACTAACTTGATTACATGGTAAATCTCATCCAACCCATCACCGTCTAGCAAGCCTACGATGGAATTACTCACACACAGTGGTGATCATCATGAAATTGGTGATGGAGGATGGTTGATGACGACGAAGGCGACGAATCCCCCTCTCCGGAGCCCCGAACGGACTCCAGATCAGCCCTCCCGAGAGATATTAGGGCTTGGCGGCGGCTCCATGTCGTAAAATGCGATGAAACTTTCTCTCTGAATTTTTTCTCCCCGAGACGGAATATATGGAGTTGGAGTTGAGGTCGGAGGAGGTCCAGAGGGCCCACGAGATAGGAGGCCGCGCCCTAGGGGGGCGCCCCCTGTCTCGTGGATAGGCTGTGGGCCCCCTGACACTAATTCTTTCGCCAAAAATTCTTATTAATTCTAAAAAGTGCCTCAGTGGATTTCCAGGACATTCCGAGAACTTTTCTTTTCTACACATAAAACAACATCATGGTAGTTCTGCTGAAAATAGCGCCAGTCCGGGTTAGTTTCACTCAAATCATGCAAATTAGAGTCCAAAACAAGGGCAAAAGTGTTTGGAAAAGTAGATACGTTGGAGACGTATCACTCATCGACATGCAAGTCGTGATTCCTATTACAAGAACATGATCAGTCTCATACATACATATATTTCATTCATCACATCCTTTTTGGCCATATCGCATCACAAGGCATATGCTGCAAAAACAAGTTAGACGTCCTCTAATTGTTGTTGCATGTTTTTACGTGGCTGCTATAGGGTTCTAGCAAGAACGTTTCTTACCTACGCCAAAACCACAACGTGATATGCCAATTTCTATTTACCCTTCATAAGGACCCTTTTCATCGAATCCGATCCGACTAAGGTGGGAGAGACAGACACCCGCTAGCCACCTTATGCAACTAGTGCATGTCAGTTGGTGGAACCTGTCTCACGTAAGTGTACGTGTAAGGTCAGTCCGGGCCGCTTCATCCCACGATGCCGCCGAAACAAGATAAGACTAGTAGTGGCAAGAAAATTGACAAAATCTACGCCCACAACAAAATTTTGTTCTACTCGTGCATAGAAACTACGCATAGACCTAGCTCATGATGCCACTGTTGGAGATCGTTGCAGAAAATAAAAAAAATTCTATGCATCACTAAGATCAATCTATGGAGCAACTAGCAGCGAGAGAGAGAGAGAGAGGAGTGCATCTTCATACCCTTGAAGACCGCAAGACGGAAGCGTTACAACAACGCGGATGAGGGAGTCGTACTCGAAGCGATTCAGATCACGATGGACTTCGATCTTAGCACCGAACAACGGCACCTCCGCGTTCAACACACGTGCAGCCCGGTGACGTATCTCGCGCCTTGATCCAGCAAGGAGGAGGGAGAGGTTGAGGAAGAGGGACTCCAACAGCAGCACGATGGTGTGGTGGTGATGGAGCGGTAGTACTCCGGCAGGGCTTCGCCAAGCTCTTGCGGAGGAGGAGAGGTGTTGGGGAGGGGAGGGGCTGCGCCTTGGATGTGGTGCTGCAGCTCAGCCTGGGCGTTCGGTCTTTTCGGTTTGTTTGGTCCGGTCTTTTTGGTCTTCTAATAGTTCGGTCTTTCATAATTGAAGATCGAAATAATTTCGGCCTTTTCGGTTCTTAACTATTCGGTCTTCGGTCTTTACAATTCGGTCTTCGGTCCCGACCAAACAGACCAAATTAATTGCTACAACTCAGATTCATGATACTTCCAGTACAATTCTATGTTTATATTTGACAGGAAATAACAAGAGTCATATCTGACACAAAGTAAGAAGATTCATGATTCATGGTCCAGCAGCAAGATTCATGTATGCATATCATTTATATTTGACAGAAAGTAAGAAGATAAAAAGCAAAAACATTTACATTTGACAGAAAGTAAGAAGATAACAAGCAACACCATTTATATTTGACACAAAGTAAGAAGATCACAAGCAACAACAGCCCATGGAATATTGGAATCGACAAGCAGCAAACAGCAGACCACCATCACTTAGTACTTGATAACATAGTACTTGACATCAAACAAATCAATTTCAACACCACCATGGACCTTGTGCTTTCCCTTCACCTGGTCCCCAAATTCTCCAACCATCTCTGCAACAAGTCAAGTATTCAGTAAAATTTCATAATATTAGTGTGGGTAACATCTTCTAGTCTTCTACTAGTTCATGGAAAAGATGGCTGATTTCTAGCATGCGAGGAGAGTGATGGAGTGGAGCGTGTTTGGTTGAGGACAGAGTGCTAGAGTGGAGTGTGTTTGGTTGATGAAAATGCAACCAGTACCTAGTACAGTTTTCAAGATTACTACAAGATGAGGAACAAACAATCGAACAAATTACTATGTGTGCATCATGATGTTCGGATTCAGATTCAGCTACAAAAGAGAAAAAAGATACTCGGTATTAGAGCAGATAGCAATAATACAATTTGACAATGATAAAACCCGAAAAGAGTAGATAGCAATAGAGACATGAAGTAGATGCTCACCTTCAGCTGCGATGTGGAGAAATGAAGGAGGGCAGTAGGCAGCGAGCCGACGAACAGAGTTAAAGAAGACGGGTGGTGATGAGTGGTGATGGACTGCAACTGCTGAGCAAGTCATCAAGGCGCGGAGCACCGGCGGCGGACGGCCGCATCGCGGGTAATGGAGCGACTGACGGGGGTCGGGGATGGCGGCGCAGGGCACCAGTCTCCACTGGTCGAGGCCTTGGCTCGGGGCACCAATCTTCATTGGTCAGGGGCGCACCGCGCGCCTCGATGCGGCGGTCGTCACCGGCGGCAGAACACCGTGTTGCAGGCAGTGGAGCGATTGACGGGGGGTCGGGGATGGCAGCGCGGGGCACCGGTCTCCACTGGTCAGGGCCAGGGCTCGGGGCGCCGATCTTCATCTGTCAGGGGCGCGCCGCGCGCCTCGATGCGGCAGTCGTCACCGGCTCAGATCTCATGGGCATGGGGCGTCAGGCCACAATGGGCGGCGACTAGGGTTCCTAGTGGGAGAGAAAAGGAGGAACGGGAGTGAATTGGCTACCGGGTGCGTTCCTGTGAATCGTGAGGACATGTACTCGTGTTGTGTGAGACCAATTGGGTTGGCCAGATGGGCCTCTTGCGTATGGGCTATTCGGTCTATATGGTCTATTCGGTCCTGAAGACAGTAGGATCGATCAGACCGTAACTAATTCGGTCTTCTATTTTTGCAGATCGTATTTTCTTCGGTCTTTTCTAGTTTGGTCTTTTCGGGTTCGGTCTCGGTCTTTTCGGTTTCGGTCTTCGGTCTTTGGTTTTTATGCCCAGGGCTACCTGCAGCCCTCCCCTTGCCCCTCTATTTATAGGAGGAGGGGGAAGGGGGCCGCCCCCCTCTAGATGAGATCTAGAGGGGGGGCAAGGGGGCGGACTTGCCCCCCAAGCAAGGGGGGCGCGCCCCCTTTAGGGTTTCCCCCCACCCCTAGGTGCATGGGCCCAAGGGGGGGTGGCGCCCAGCCCTCTAAGGGCTGGTTCCCTTCCCTCTACAGCCCACGAGGCCCTCCGGGAGAGGTGGCCCCTCCTGGTGGACCCCCGGAACCCTTCCGGTGTCCCTAGTACAATACTGGTATGCCCCCGAACTTTTCCGATGACCATATGACAACTTCCCATATATAAATCTTCACCTCCGGACCATTCTAGAACTCCTCGTGACGTCCGGGATTTCATCCGGGACTCCGAACAACATTCGGTAATCACATACAAGTCTTCCTAATAACCCTAGCGTCATCGAACCTTAAGTGTGTAGACCCTACGGGTTCGGGAATCACGTAGACATGACCGAGATAGCTCTCCGGCCAATAACCAATAGCGGGATCTGGATACCCATGTTGTCTCCCACATGTTCCACGATGATCTCATCGGATGAACCACGATGTCGAGGATTCAAGTAATCCCGTATGCAATTCCCTTTGTCAAATGGTACGTTACTTGCCCGAGATTCGATCGTTGGTATCCCAATACCTCGTTCAATCTCGTTACCGGCAAGTCACTTTACTCGTTACATAATGCATGATCCTGTGACTAACCACTTAGTCACATTGAGCTCATTATGATGATGCATTGCCGAGTGGGCCCAGAGATACCTCTCCATCATACGGAGTGACAAATGCCAGTCTCGATTCGTGCCAACCCAACAGATACTTTCGGAGATACCTATGGTGCACCTTTATAGTCACCCAGTTACGTTGTGACGTTTGGTACACCCAAAGCACTCCTACGGTATCCGGGAGTTACACAATCTCATGGTCTAAGGAACTGATACTTGGCATTAGAAAAGCTTTAGCAAACGAACTACATGATCTTGTGCTACGCTTAGGATCGGGTCTTGTCCATCACATCGTTCTCCTAATGATGTGATCCCGTTATCAATGACACCAATGTCCATAGTCAGAAAACCATGACCATCTGTTGATCAACGAGCTAGTCAACTAGAGGCTCACTAGGGACATGTTGTGGTCTATGTATTCACACATGTATCACGGTTTCCGATTAATACAATTATAGCATGAATAATAGACAATTATCATGAACAAGGGAATATAATAATAATAATTTTATTATTGCCTCTAGGGCATATTTCCAACAACATTTTGGGTTCATTGAATGCATTTTTTAAGCTGGACCTATTTGGTTTTCAAAGTGCTAGGGTTTGATCACCCCCATTTCAGGTTTCCAATAAATTTAGACATGATGCATGGATGAATATGCAACTACTTGCAAATAGACTCTAGGGTTGTGATACCTTGATCTCCATCATAGCATCGTTGTTGTCTCGCCAACTATTGCTTCTACGACTATCGCTACCGCTTAGTGATAAAGTAAAAACAATTACATGGCGATTGCATTGCATATAATAAAGCGACAACCATATGGCTTGTGCCAGTTGCCGATAACTCTATTACAAAAGATAATCATCTCATACAACAATTTATATCACGTCATGTCTTGACCATATCACATCACAACAATCCGTGTAAAAACAAGTTAGACGTCCTCTACTTTGTTGTTGCAAGTTTTATGTGGCTACTACGGGCTTCTAGCAAGAACAGTTCTTACCTATGCATCAAAACCACAACGATTTTTCATCAAGTGTGCTGTTTTAACCTTCAACAAGGACCGGCCGTAGTCAAACTCGATTCAACTAAAGTTGGAGAAACAGACACCCGCCAGCCACCTATGTGCAAAATCACGTCGGTAGAACCAGTCTCATGAACGCGGTCATGTAATGTCGGTCCGGGCCGCTTCATCCAACAATACCGCCGAATCAAAGTAAGACATTGGTGGTAAGCAGTATGACTATTATCGCCCCTTTGTGTTCTACTCGTGCATAAAACATCTATGCATAGACCTGGCTCGGATGCCACTATTGGGGAATGCAATAATTTCCAAAAATTTCCTATGATCACGCAAGATCTATCTAGGAGATGCATAGCAACGAGAGGAGAGAGTGTGTCCACGTACCCTCGTAGACCGAAAGTGGAAGCGTTCAGTTAACGCAGTTGATGTAGTCGAACGTCTTCGCGATCCACCCAATCCAAGTACCGAACGTACGGCACCTCCGTGTTCAACACACGTTCAGCTCGATGACGTCCCTCGTGCTCTTGATCCAGTTGATGACGAGCGTGAGTTCCGTCAGCACGGCAGCGTGGCGACGGTGATGATGATGTTACCGGCCAGGGCTTCGCCTAAGCACTACAATGGTATGATCGAGGTGTGTAACTGTGGAGGGGGGCACCACACACGGTTAAGAGAAACTTGTGTGTTCTAGGGTGCCCCCTGCCCCCGTATATAAAGGAGGGAGGGGGAGGCTGTCCGGCCCTAGAGGGCGCGCCCAAGAGGAGGAGTCCTACTAGGACTACTAGTCCTAGTAGGATTCTCCTACAAGGAAGAGAGGAGGAAGGAAGAAGAGGGAGAGGGAGTAGGAAAGGGGGCGCCACCCCCCTCCCCTTGTCCAATTTGGACTGCTAAGGAGGGGGCGGCCTACCCTGGCTGCCCTCCTCTCTCTCCACTAAGGCTCATGGTGGCCCATTAGTTCCCCCGGGGGTTCCGGTAACCCCTCGGCACTCCGTTTTTACCCGAAACCACCTCGAACACTTCCGGTGTCCGAATAACATGGTCCAATATATCAATATTTATGTATCGACCATTTCGAGACTCCTCGTCATGTCCGAGATCTTATCCGGGACTCCGAACAAATTTCGGCCATCAAAACACATAACTCGTAATACAAATCGTTATCGAACGTTAAGCGTGCGGACCCTACGGGTTCGAGAACTATGTAGACATGATCAAGACACGTCTCCGATCAATAACCAATAGTGAAACCTGGATGCTCATATTGGCTCCTACATATTCTACGAAGATCTTTATCGGTCAAACCGCATAACAACATACGTTGTTCCCTTTGTCATCGGTATGTTACTTGCCCGAGATTTGATCGTCGGTATCATCATACCTAGTTCAATCTCGTTACTGACAAGTCCCTTTACTCATTCCATAATGCTTCATCCTGCAACTAACTCATTAGTCACATTGCTTGCAAGGCTTATAGTGATGAGCATTACCGAGAGGGCCAAGAGATACCTCTCTGAAACACAGAGTGACAAATCCTAATCTCGATCTATGCCAACCCAACAAACACCTTTGGAGACACATGTAGAGCATCTTTATAATCACCCATTTACGTTGTGACGTTTGATAGCACATAAGGTGTTCCTCCGGTATTTCCAGGAGTTGCATAATATCATAGTCTGAGGACCATGTATAAGTCATGAAGAAAGCAGTAGCAATGAAACTGTAATGATCATAATGCTAAGCTAACGGATGGGTCATGTCCATCACATCATTCTCCTAATGATGTGATCCATTCATCAAATGACAACTCATGTCTATGGTTAGGAAACTTAACCATCTTTGATGAACGAGTTAGTCAAGTAGAGGTATAATAGGGACACTATGTTTTGTCTATGTATTCACACATGTACTAAGTTTTCGGTTAATACGATTCTAGCATGAATAATAAACATTTATCATGAAATAAGGAAATAAATAATAACTTTATTATTGCCCCTAGGGCATATTTCCTTCAACAAGGCTATATGATTTTATAGGGATAGCGTTCTTTAGCATTGTTATTTTAAAAGACACGATTATCTGTTGATATTCATGAATATTGATGCCTTTATGTCAAATTATAGACTATTGCTTTGAATCATTCAGATCTAAATATTCATACCATAAAAGAAAGATTACATGATGAACATGTTAGGTAGCATTCCACATCAAAAAATCTGTTTTTATCATTTACCTACTCGAGGACGAGCAGGAATTAAGCTTGGGGATGCTTGATACGTCTGCAATGTACCTATATTTTTTTATTGTTTCATGCTATTATAGTATCAACCTTGGATGTTTTATATGCACTTATATATTATATTTTAGGACTAACCTCTTAACCTAGTGTCTAGTGCCAGTTGTTATTTTTGCTTATCTTTTCCTTTTCAGAAGTCAGTATCAAACGGAGTCCAAACGCTACAAAACTTTTTGACAATTTTTTTCTGGACCAGAAGGGACTCTAGAAGGTTCAAGAGAAGACTTGAAGAGTCACGATGGAACGGTAAGTTTGGGAGGCACACCCCAGGGGGGTAGACGCGTCCCCAGGCTCGTGGGCCACCCATGACACCTCTTAACCCAGTTCCACCTCTATAAATTTCGAAATATTCCCAATACATCGGAGAGTGACCCAAAATACGTTTTCCGCCGCCGCAAGTTTCTATTCTTTGGAGATCCCATCTGGAGGCATTTTTTGGTACTCTGTCGGAGGGGGAATCAATCACGGAGGGCCTCTACATCAACCTTGTTGCCCTCTCGGTGATGTGTGAGTAGTTTACAACAGACCTACAGGTCTATAGCTAGTAGTCAGATGGTTTCTTCTCTATCTTTGATCTTCAATACAATGTTCTGCTTGATGTTCTTGGAGATCTATTCGATGTAAACTTCTTTCGCGGTATGTTTGTCGGGATCCAATGAATCGTGGGTTTATGATCAGTTTATCCATGAATATTATTTGAGTCTTTTCTAAATTCTTATATGCATGATTATTATAGCTTTGTATTTATCTCTGATCTATCCGTTTAGTTTGGTCAACTAGATTGATTTATCTTGCAATGGGATATGTGCTTTGTAATGGGTTCAATCTTGCGATGCTCTATACCCAGTGACAGAAAGGGACAAACACATATTTGTATTGTTGCCATTAAGGCGAAAACAATGGGGTTTAGTTATATTGGTTGGATTTACTTTGTCTATATCATGTCATCTTGCTTAAGGCGTTACTCCGTTATGAGCTTAATACTCTAGATGCATGTTGGAAAGCGGTCGATATGTGGAGTAATAGTACATTAGTAGAAGATGCAGGGCCGGTCTACTTGTCTCCGATGTGATGCCTATATATATGATCATTACCTTGGATATCGTTATAACTATGCACTTTTCTATTAATTGTCCAACAGTAATTAGTTTATCCACTATATGCTTTTGTTCAAGAGAGAAGCCTCTAGTGAAAATTGCAGCCCCTGGGTCTATCTCTATCATATACTAAAATCAGAAAAATACCTTGCTGCAATTTATTTAGAGTTCTTTTATTTTGTGTTTTTGTTTATCTATCTACCATTATCAGGCTTGATCCTTACAATTAACAACTGAGGGGATTAACAACCCCCTTAATCGCATTGGGTGCAAGTATTTGTTTTCTTTTGTGTGTAGGTGTTGTTCACGAGGTCTTGCGTGGTTCTCCTACTGAATTGATAACTTTACTTCTTAACTTGGGGAAATACTTATCTCTACCATTCTACATCATCCTCTCCGCTTCGAGGAAATCCTAACGCAATAGCACAACTCTAGGCGATCGCGGAGGAGAACGACGCCAGCCACGCTTTGTAGGTGCCACGGACGAACTATCCGGCTGCCGGTGGGACGACATAGGCGCCACCATTTCCATCATGGACCTTACATCCATCGATGACGGACAAGGCGCAGACTCCTCCGAGGATGAGTAAGGCACTGGAGGCGGCAGGCTCTGGTGTTCCATGTGGGCCTGTCCGTTTCGGGTGTTCTATTCTTCCTCCCCGGAGATCGCACCTTCACTTCACGGGTCTTATCACCGGTGCTCATGGAGATGACGAGTACGACAAGGGCTTGGACGCCGGGCGCCACCATCGTAGGATAGGTTTAAGACCGGGTCTTTTTTTCCTTCTAAATGTTTGAAAATCAGCCGTATTTGCATGAATGTTTTCCCGTTTATAATGAAATCCGTTGTGTTTGCATCAATTTTATCAGGTTTGTTAAAAAAATGTTTGAAATGTATGCGGGTAGCGTTGGATGACGGCCTCCCGCATCTATGTTCATGGACTGGTCCCTCTGTCTACGAATGGCCGCAGGAAGAAATTTGGAGAGCTCAACTGGGTTTCGAACTCAAGATCGCACGTCTTTTAACGCAATAACCACTAGACCAAACACATTATGTTGTTTTGCAACTAGGAAAAAGTGCTACTTAACCGTTCTTTTAGTGAAACATTAACATGAATCTGAAAATTAGTTGAAAAGTTAATTGACTTTGAGAAAAAAAGTTCATCGATTTTGAAAACTAGTTCATCAATTCTTTTTAAAAGTTCAAAAATTGAAAATAGTTTCATGAATTTGAAAAAAGTTCATCAAATTTGGAAAAAGTTCATCGATATTTTTAGAAAATCATCGCATTTGTAAAAAAGTTCACCGATTTTTTTAAAAAAATCATCGCATTTGGAAAATGTTCATAGAATTTGGGAAAAAGTTCATAGAATTTGAAAAAAGTTTATCGAACTTGAAATATAGTTCATTGAATTTTCAAAAATTCCATCGAAGTTGAAAATAGTTCATGAAATCCGGTGAACGTTTTTCATCAAAATTAGAAAAAGGGAAAAAAGTAAATAAAAATAAAAATAAAAAAGGAAGAAAAAGAAAAAAGAAACACCGAACCATTACGACAGGGTTCGAATCCTACAAAAGGAATGTGGGCTGGCCCGCCGCGCAGGGGGGGGTGTGCGCCCTGTATCATTAACACTGTATTTGGCACTGAGGGCGCCAAATAGGATTTGACAGAAATTTGCGAGTTGTCATTGGAGTTGCCTAGGGGACATGGGCCGATTCCACTCGTATTTCTCGCATTTTTTTTGAGTCTACTCGTATTTCTCCCATGACCAGGCAGGCCGAGGCTGTATCCCCGTTGTCCCGACGGATCATAAAATGGCCTGGTACGACACGGCGTTCCCTAGAAAAATAGCCCGAAAGCCCACCTCCCTGCAGGTCCAGCCGCGCGGCCGATGAAAATAATCGATCACATTTCTCAAAAAAAAATAAAAAATCGATCACGGCACCACGGCCACTACCCCACGTTTCATTTCTCCCCTCTCACATGCTCCTCACCACCAAATCAATCAAACGCGGACTTCCTCCCTGAGACGCACGCACCGCACCTCACCTCACCGCCCCGCGTCGCGAGATCTCAAATCCCCGATCCGACCCCACCGGCGGCGATGGCCGGCAAGGAGCTGAGCGAGGAGCAGGTTGCCTCGATGCGGGAGGCCTTCTCCCTCTTCGACACTGACGGCGACGGCCGCATCGCCCCCTCGGAGCTCGGCGTCCTCATGCGCTCCCTGGGTGGGAACCCGACGCAGGCGCAGCTCCGCGACATCACCGCCCAGGAGAAGCTCACGGCGCCCTTCGACTTCAAGCGGTTCCTCGAACTCATGCGCGCCCACCTCCGCCCGGAGCCCTTCGACCGCCCGCTCCGCGACGCCTTCCGCGTCCTCGACAAGGACGCGTCGGGCACCGTCTCCGTCGCGGACCTCCGCCACGTCCTCACCTCCATCGGGGAGAAGCTCGAGCCCCACGAGTTCGACGAGTGGATCCGCGAGGTCGACGTCGCCGCGGACGGCACCATCCGCTACGACGACTTCATCCGCCGCATCGTCGCCAAGTAGTGGATTGATCCGTATCCCAGCCCGCTCAGACTTCTTCGTATTTAATAACTCCTTCTTCGCGTGATTTTATTTCGTATCATCTGATCTGATCTGCTGCGCTTCTGTTTTGTGCTTTGGTTTCGGTGTGGTTCCCCAACTGCCCTAGGGTTTGGATAAAAATGGTGTGATTATGGATTAATGGATCTGTCCGATGGTATTGCAATGTAAAGTGTGGATCCTGTTACTTTCTGTGATTGATTGATTGCTTCATCAGAAACCAGTGAAATGCGCCAGTTTATGCATTGATGTTAATACAGCCTATGATTTGTTTTTCTTGTAATTGATGGCGTCTTATAATTTCTTATGCTAGCACAGGAGAACTGGATTTATTATGGAGTTGTAGGACCTCTGCCGTTGGCATAATTTGTTTTTGCCGGGAGGGTCATTCTTGTTTCAGTTGATCGGTTAATATCATGGGGCTGTTGACAGGACTCTCTTGAATTTATTGCCACACAACAATAAGGTTGTCCTATGATATACCGATACATGTTGAAATCGATCACGCAATCCAATCTATGGTTCAGTTACCTACACTATTAGGAACTCTGTCTAGTTTTGCTGGGTCATTGATTGATCTTTGTTTTGCTACACTCACATCCCAGTGCTCGCCTTTTTCACAGTAAGTACTTTTGTGTAACCCTATTAGTTCAATACGTTGTCATGCCTATTTTAAATCTTACTTGGGATGGTAAGGTTCTGGATCAAATTTAGGCATGTGTAGAGCAGCAGAACTATAATCTAATAAAGTAATATATCTGCAAAATAGCATTTCACAAGCCAGTATTTTCAGTTTACCTGCAATATTACGAATTTGTTATGGTTTCACTCGATCAACCTTATTTTGTAATTAGACGGTAATGACGTCACTTCAATAGGCTGAGTTGTTTTAGTAACCAATATATATTTTATGCTTAGAAGAGTTCAGTCTACTTAGAAACTTACCATCTGTTTATACATATTCCTTATTTGTCACTGGAAGTTTCTGGACTCCATATTTGCCACTCATTGTATGAGTGGCACGTGCGGTGCCATAATGTCATTGACACGTGTTGGAATCGTGTAAATTTCCAGTGGCATATAAGAAATTATATTACCAGTTTGGTATATATTCTCTCGGAGCTTGGCCATGCTCATCAATATTGCCATGATCCATGCACCACCTCTCTAGCTTCTAACCAAAATATTCTGTGCATATGACTTGATTTGTATAAGTTTGTATTGTTGATCCTTGGTAATGAGACCTATGTGCATTTATGTTGGCGTACTACTTCTTATCGAGGCTACTACCTTTTGTTGTTAGTTTACACGAAGGGCAGCTGCTAATGTTCTTGTAGATGGCATTAGGTATAGGCTTCAGTTGTTGAAGGGACCAAAATCCGACTCTGTTGATTGTATAATAATCCTTATGTTGAGAATCTTTCTGCGCAGTTCAGATTTTTTGCCATGTTTTATTTAGGCATGAAAAAATTATGATTGGTTGTCCTGTGTTCAACAGAGTTCAAAGGATGTAAAAATGACTGTTCATTTATCCAACATGTGATTCTTGCTGCAGCAATCACCTCTGTTCTTCATTTGTAATTATCTTGCTGAATCTCTGGTAGATCTTGTTAAATCACCTGCTCCTTGCAGGTCGCAGCTAGCCATACATCTTGGAATAGATAAGCTGCTTGTTTGCCCTAGCTTCTGTTCAAGGCCAGTGATATGTTTGGTATATAGACGATCTGCATTCAGAATATTCGCTGTGGAGTCACATCCATTGGCTGTTTTTGCTGTTTAATCGTTCGTCGCTCTGCAATTATGAACTATCTGCATGTCTTATCAGCGGCGTAATGTGTGTCTCTTGTTTTTCTTCATATTCTATCACATTTCTCTGATAGCAACTTGTGAGAGGACCAGACAGAACCCTTCTCTGAACCACAATGAAGCTATACTTGATTTTCCACGTGCTCTTCTCAGAAAGTTCGGGGTTGTGTTTGATGGAGGACGAGCTGGGTTGGGTGACAACCTAAACCTGTATATCAAATTCCATTTTGTTGTCTGGTTGGTTGTATTATTCTTTTGAGTGTACGGTGAAGGGTGACATTGTGACGCTACATGTTTTTTGCTGAAATGCTTTGGTGACGTTGGGCACGCTCAAATTTCTAGTTAATATACTGGAAAATCCAGTTGATGTTTTCTATGTTAAGATGGCTATGTCATCAAAAGATAACAATGCCCTCACCAGTGTTTCCTGATTGAAACCTACACACCCGAATGAACAGAACGACTGGATCTGCGTGGACATTGGCATCTCGGATGAAAGATTACAACCATTCATACTCCATGCAAACTCTAACAAACTCTTGCACAGCTGATGTTCTGGGTTTTCCATGTACTCCCTCTATAAAGTAATATAAGACTTTTTAGATCACATTTTATGACCATTCTAATTTAGTAGGACTAAGAGATAGAAGGACTGATAAAGAAATGAAACGAGTCAGAATTTCTAAACTTGCAGCAATATTGTCTTCCCATCTTCCGAGGGCAAAAGATTTGGAAATAAAAAATAATAATAACAACACAATGCTCACACTCACACGCGACAATATACCATGGAAAAACTGTGCAAATGAGCTTAATGAAGCCTGAAAAGATAACCTATTTTCACGGATTTAGAGCAAATATATGTTTCTTAGGAATTTGTTTTTTAGGGGTCTTAGAAACTTGGTAGTTTATTATTATTTTTTTGAGCGAAATCTGTATCCTTTAAAAAAAAGAAAAAAAAAGAAGAAACTCCAAGCTAAGGCGTCCAATGGGCCATAAAACCATCCCAACCGGGCTAACACGTACTGACGGCCTGGCCCAAAGCGACGCAGCCCTAGCACTACACTCCCTGCGCCGCCGCTCATTATAAGTAGCACCCCAAAACCCTAACCCGCACGCCCCAATCGCGCCGCCGCTCGAGCCCCTCTCGCCCTTCGCGCCGCCGCTGCTGCAGGCAACCGTCGCCGCCGTCGCCGCCGTCGCCGGAGCTAAACCCCTCGCCTGACGCCATGGGGCGCATGCACAGCCGCGGGTAACCCCTCGCACCCGGTCTCCCGTATCATCCTTGCTTCGCTTCAGTTGTTCATCTGGTCTAATGGCTGCTCCTGACTGTGTGGCGCAGAAAGGGTATCTCGTCGTCGGCGCTGCCGTACAAGAGGACTCCCCCGAGCTGGGTCAAGACCGCCGTCGCTGATGTGAGCCCCCTTCGGTTGCTCTCCGACCTGGCGGATTTCTTCCGATTGGAGTGGTTCTGATGCTGTTGGGTCTTGCGCAGGTCGACGAGTTGATCACGAAGGCTGCGAAGAAGGGTCAGATGCCCTCGCAGATCGGTGTTCTGCTCCGTGACCAGCACGGTATCCCCCTTGTGAAGAGCGTTACCGGAAGCAAGATCCTCCGCATCCTCAAGGCTCATGGTCAGATCCGTCCCCTTTTAAACACCATTCCCATTTTCCTTGCGTTGTTTATGCTTGTGCAAGGGTGTTGATGTTTGAGGATTTCGTGTGTAGGCCTGGCGCCGGAAATCCCAGAGGATCTGTACTTTTTGATTAAGAAGGCTGTGGCCATTAGGAAGCATCTTGAGAGGAACAGGAAGGACAAGGACTCCAAATTCAGGCTCATTCTTGTTGAGAGCAGGATCCACCGTCTTGCCCGTTACTACAAGCGCACCAAGAAGCTCCCGCCCACCTGGAAGTAGTAAGTTACTCTGGTCCTTTTACCTTTTACCTAGCTAGGTTTACTACAACTGAACGTGTGAACTTGCCAATGCTAATCGGTTAGTATATTAGTACCTATTTTGTGTTACACCAGTTGATTCAGTCCTGCATGTTTACAAATTACTATGTAGAAAGCTTCAGGTTGGTCAGCTGTGCTTCTCAAATTGCATTTTATGTGGAAAGCTGCCTGTCCTGTTATCCTTTAAAGTAACTAATTATGCTTAACATGTGGCTGCTGTGTTCTGAGCTGCTGTATGCATATCTGTATGCTATCTTGGTTTTTATGGGTTTAGGGTTGTAAACGCATTAAACGCATTCCACTCAGTAGCTTATTTAATCAAGAGTGACATCTGTTTGCTTCAAGTTTAGGTGAAATTGACTAGTGCCAACAGAATGTGTATAGACCTGAAACCATGTGCCTCTTGTTTGGTTGGTTCATACAAGAGTATGCAACTTGAAAAGAAGATTTGTTTTATTTTTATAAAATGCTTCTTAGGAATTAAGTTTTACTTTGTTGTGGTATTAGTTGTTAGGTTGGGTATGGTAGGCTGGTGTGTGCAACTTTTTTCTGTTATTTCATTAATGGGGTTTTTGCTGGAATTTTCAAGCATTCCCACAAATACATTTCATCTTTGGTGTGATGCTTCCATACTCTAGATAGTAGCAGAAGTGGAGAATGGGCCTGTTTCATTCATCTGTGCTTGCATTTTTGCTAAGTTGCTTTGCGCTCTGGATGGGTTATGCCTTTTCATACCTGCAGTTGTTACGAGTGTAATCTGACAATTTATCCTTGATTGTCTGCAGCGAGTCTACCACTGCCAGCACTCTGGTGGCTTAGGAGGGCTCTTCATCTGGTGTGCTCTTACCGGCTTCAGGATGGTCTTGTTCTACATATTATCAATTTCATGTAACGCTTTTGAGTTTGGAGCGATTTAGATGAACAAGAGACCAAATTTTCTATGTTTACTTGGAGAATCCCATAAACCATTTTTGGTTTTGCAATTCTGTCTGGTTCTGTTTAGTGTCTATCTACAATTAATCAGTTAAAATTAGACATTGTGATATTCGTGTTGTCTGATCTGAGTGAGTGTAATCGCTGCTTTCAGTGCACTCAAGCTCGGATAGTTTGACTATATGGTTATTGCACATCCACCTAAAAAACTGTCACGATTCACTTTTAAAAGCATGCTGTCAGCGGAACCAACATATAATGTGTGCTATTTTGATTCCAGCCTAATATATTTATATACCAATATACTCCTAAATATATCTCTTTCTAGAGATTTCACTATGAACCATATATGGATGTATATAGTGCATTTTAGAGTGTAGATTCACTCATTTTGCTCCGCCTATAGTCCGTTGTGGAATTTTCACAAACACTTATATTTAGGAACAGAGGGATTTGATGCAATCTTTTGGTTGCTAGACAATGTTGTGACGATTATGCAGAAACACACAGATCTGGCCTTTCATAGGAGAACGTTAAAAGGGTTGTGACGATTATGCTAAATATTGGTGAATGCACTGGCGAAGTTAATAAAAGTGAGACACGCTGCTATGCACACTATTTTGGGAAATGGCACATGTCCAACCATCCATCCATGTAAAGTGCACCACACCACCGGATTGACAATTAGAGCCCGCGTTATGCGCCGCGCGCAAAAAACCTGTTTGTCACGCGCGCTTCGGCTGGTTTAGCGCGGCCGCGAGCGCTGGCTCCAGCAGCCGCGCTATAATGCAGCGCGCGCGTCGCTCCAGCAGCGCGTAAAAATACAATGCGCGCGACTCGCTGGGCGCGTGCGACTTACAGAATGGGTTTGGAAACAATTATAAAATGCAATGAACATGTGAAATTTGTCCACAAACATCTTCCAACCAAGTCATGCCCACAAGTTCATACCCACAAGTTCATCCAACCAAGTTCAAAATGCAAAGTAAAAGTTCAAGACATATAAATGAAAGATACATCAAACATCTTCCTCGTCTTCGTCCTCATCTTCCGAAGACGATTCTTCCGCCTCCGAAGATGAATCTTCCTCCCTATCCTCATCACGCATCGCATTACGTGAAGCTCCGACAGTGTTGGCAAGATCTTCAACGGCATCTTCACGGGAATGTGTGTGAGGAGGCACATCAAAAGACATTCCACCCATGGCCGGAGGTGCACCCATGCCTCCCATGAGAGTAGCGAAACTCATGCCTCCCATGGCGGCCATAGTGTCAGAGGGTGCTCCAAAGCCACCCATGCCTCCCATGGCGGTCGGAGGTGCGCCCATGCCTCCCATGGCGCCCAAGCCACCCATGCCTCCCATGGAGCCGAAGCCACCCATGCCTCCCATGGCGGCCGGAGGTGCACCCATGCCTCCCATGGCGACGAAGCCACCCATGCCTCCCATGGAGCCGCCACCCATGCCGCCAAGGCCACCGCCACCCATTGTGCGGATCATGGCTCTTTTTTGGATCAAGACTTCTTCACGAGCAAGGTTGACATATTTCTTTTGCGCACCATTGAACGAAGATGTGTCTAAGAAGAACAAGTGCTTCTCCCATTCCAACAACCTAGATCGCTCTTCCATGCCCACCTTCCTCTCCTCCAATGCCACTTTCCTCTCCTCGGCGGCCACCCTCCTCTCCTCGGCCGCCAACCTCCTCTCCTCGGCCGCGGCATCTTGGTTCCTTGACATTTTCCTCACCTCGTTGGCTTCTTTTCTTGCCTTCACAATAGCTTCCATAGCATTTTTGAGCTCATCATCTCCTTTCCTCTTCTTCTTTTTGGTTTTGTCTTTCTTGCACCCATCCGGTCATTTTGGCTTCGAGTATGAAACCGAGTTGGGTGTGGGGCTTCTCTTGCCGTCATCACTTGATGCATCCTCCTCCTCATCATCATCCACCTTGCGTTTGTTGCTCAAATGCAAATCATCCAAACCATCACGATTTTTCCATTTCTCATTATTCTTTAACACTTCATAGCAATGAGACAAGGTAAAGAACCTTCCTTTCTTGATCTTCCCCTTCTTGGTTTTCCTCGTCTCTTCTTTGAACAAGTTTTGTGCAATGTTGTACTACAAGAAAAACAAAACAAGTTAGCACTTCGGACACCAAAAACAAGTATGAGATGAACATATATGAGATGCCACTTACTCTATCATCCTCATTTGTGCCACTTGGGTTAATCTTGTCAACTGACTTTTGTGCGGCCGCCCACTTTTGACAACCGGAGTTGATTGTGGACCATCGGGACCGAAGTGATCTCTCCGAGCGGTCAATTCCACTCATGTTGTGAGCATCAAAGTATTCTTTCATTCGCCCCCAATACGCATCTCTACTTTGATCACCTCCAATGGATGGATCCCTTGACACTTGCAAATAAGTATTGCATAGTAACTTGTCATCGTTGGTGCTGTAATTGCCCGCTCTTCCTTTCGGCGCGTCGACAATGCCCTCACCCTCCTCGTCCACCTCAAACTCATGGTCTTCCAAATGGATGTCATTGGTTTGAGACCAATGCGAATTGTTGGACCCAACACCCATAGTTGACATGTATGCATCATCATTGAGACTACAATTTTTTTGAACAATGCAAATAAGCTATCTATATGTGATGATGCATTGAAAAACAAAAAGAAAATAAAAGTTAGAATTTTTTTCACCTTGGGGGCATTTCGTCGAACACATGGTGCGCGTTGGCGGCCGGCTCAACGAGTGAGCTCGTCGGCGCTTCGGTAGCCGTCGCGGCCGTCGAACGCCCTGCAAGCTTCTTTCCCCTCGCCTTCGTGCCACCGGAGCCGTCCGCCGCCTTGTTTTTCTTCGCCGAAGTTTTGCCCTTCTTCGGCCGCCCCGCATTGGGGAGCTTCGACGGTGCGGCGGCGGCACGGGACGGCGCCGGCGCGACGCCACCCGTCGCCGTGGTCATCCGCGGCGACAAGAAGAGGCTGCGCGCGAGGCCGGCGCTCGGCGGAGCTCCGGCGGTGGCGACGCCAACGCTACCCGCGCTAGGGTTTCCG
>NC_041393.1:409469844-409497585 GCF_002162155.2 Triticum dicoccoides
GGGGCACCGATGTGCGCGTCCATGGGTGGCGCCGGCGCCGGCGCGCGCGGGGCGTAGGAGGAGGAAAGGAGGAAAGGAGAGAGTGCGGCACGAGGGGTCGAGTGTGCCGCACGCTGTACAAGGCGCCCGAAATACGCCGCGCGGGATGGCGTTTCCGACAGCGCGCCCAACTCGGTATAGCGCGCGCGCTGTTATTGCGCGCCCGCTGGAGCGACCCGCCGCGTTGCGCACGCGCTAAAACCGACGAATTTGCGGCGCGGCGCTAGTTTAGCGCGGCTGTTGGAGATGCTCTCATGCGAGGATCAGGACAGGAAAGTGTAGGATGTAAGGGGTGACCCATTTTGTCCGTGGGCGTCTGTTTGGGTCGGCGCGGATAGAAAAGTCGGCCCAACGCATCGACCCAAACAGACGCACGTTCGCTTTTCGTTCGTCTACCGGTCCATTTTTGAGCCGGATTTGCGTCAGCGCGGACACGAGACGGATGCGCGCGCGTTCGTCTTCTCCTTCCCCCTGGCCTGCTCGTCGATGGCAGCCTCCACCATTTTCCTCCCCCCTTTCCCCGCGCGCACTCCCGTCGCCCGCCATGGACGACTACCTCGACGCCGGCCTCGCCTCCCTCGCCTCGTCCGGCATGACGACTGCCACCTCCGGCAAAGGCAAGCCTCGTGCCCCCCCGCAAGACCGCCACCGTGCCCAAGCCGAAGAAGACGCCGACGCCCGAACATCGGGCAAGGGAGTCGGCGAAGAGGAAGGGCCGGAGGTACGTGACAGACGCGAGGGATGAAGCCATCACGGCGGCCGTCGTCGCCGCCGCCGCCGCAGCAGGAGGTCACCAATGCGAGCGTCGCAACGGCAACGAGGGAGGCGCTATATATGCTAGGGTTAAACCCTAACCAGCAAGGCCTCGTCAACGTCGCTATGGTCGCGGCCAGCACCGGCTCATATGCGCTATCTCGGATGGTGCTGCCTGACTCGCCCCGTGCGTCGACGACACAACCGATACCCGGCTTCCACGTCTAAAAGTAGGCCTCCCGCCTCTCCGAGGAGTGCTCACCCGAGGTGAGCGTGGTGGCGCCTTCCACGCCCGCGCCCGCGCCCATCGACCTCAACGCCACACCGGTGGCGGTGGCTCATCATCCGGAGGCGCAAGGAAACACACGCGACACATGCCAGCCGACATGGAGGGCATGATGAGCAAGAAGGACTCAAGGGAGGAGGAGCGCCGACGATACAAAGAAGAACAAATGAACGCCTTCATGAATATCCAAAGGAGGAGGCTTGAGATGGATGCGAAGAAGCAAGCCAAGATGCTTGAGATGGAGGCGGAGAAGCAAATCAAGATGCTAGTGATTGAGGCTGCCAATGCCAAGACCAAGGCAAAAGAAGTGGCTCGCGCGAGCATGATGACCGGGGTGGAGACCATGAAGGTGGATCTCAACACTGTGTCGCCAAGGAAGAGGCCGTGGTTCGAGAAGATGCAGGCCGACATGCTCAAGTTCGACGACGAGTGACCAATGGCGGCGAGCGCCATCCTTTTTTGTAAGTTGGCAAGTGTGCTGACATGACCACAGCCGTGATGGCATGGTCGAACTCCTGCCCCTTTTTTGTGTGCTGGCATGTGTGCCGGCCGATGGCAAGTGCGCCAGCAAAACTGTGTGTTATTTTTCTGAAGCTGGCATTGTATGCCGGAGCTGGCATGGTGCTGGCATGAACTTTCAGGCGACGACATGGCCGCTGGCATGAACTATGGCCGCGGGACTTCTTTCAAAATTTGCGTGCGTACATGAAATAGGTCGGCGCGTTGGCCGCACTGCCGAGCCAAATCTCAAATGGGGCGGACGCCGAGCAGGCGACCGACCCAAACGGACGAAAAGCGGACAAAAGCGTCGTCCGTTTGGGTCAGCGTGTTGGAGTTCCTCTAATTCATATAATTCAGAAGAGGAAGGTCGGTTGAGTACTTTATTGTCAGAATAGGTTTTGTCCACTTCATTGAATTTATGTCATTGATACAATGGACTTGCTAGCCAGGGTGCTGAGTTGTTAAGACCCCGCTCTTGAGTGGATAAAGCAGCCAGCGGAGGTGAAGCCTAAGAGCAAGAAAGAGCAAGAAAAGAGAGCTCGAAACTTCTTTCCATTACATTCACAACTTGCCACTCTAGCCAACGCACCCATTCTTGCTCACTTTCCCAGTATTCTTGCATGTATCTTTGAAAAGGGCGAGGTGTTGTTTAGGGTTCCTACCCCATTCAACATTTTGCATTTTGGTTGCTTTCTCTTTTGCAACTCTTTTATAGCAATGACCTTCATATTCGTAGGCTAACCCAGACATCCATCACTCTCAAAAAAAGGATGCCAACACCATCGAGACAAAAGGCATCGGTATTCTCTAATCTAACTTGAATTCAGATCAATAATCAATAGGCACAAGAAGAAGGCAAGAGTGCGGTTTTGGCTAAAATCAACTCTATGAGGAAGGAAGAACTCAGCGGTGACTGTGGGACAATGATTGTATCAAAATTCAGAGGTGAAACATGCAAATCTTTAATGATGCAATGCTAGCTAAGAAAGTATTGATACTAATTAAGCATCCTGAAAGCTCTTGTGCACGAGTCAAAGGGTTGTTTGGGACTGTTTTGCTCCCTAAAATTCATCTCCGCTTTAAAAAACGCAAGCCGAGGTAGCTTCACGATATGTCGCTCTACAAAAAATCTAGGGTTAGGGTTAGAATCCGGGGTACAACCCCTGTTTTTGTGAAGCTCTTAAAGGGGTGCTAAAAAAACTCTAGAAGCTAGAGTTGGGGGAAATTACCCACCACTACCATTAGTAAGTGGACATCCCTTTGTTTTTCCCATGACATCCAATCAAGTAGATCATTTTCCACCAAATTTCTCATTTTTGAAGCTAGAGCTAGCTGAAAGCCAAACACGATAAACTACTCTTTGGTGGAGCTGCAACTCCTATATGGAACTGCTCCAAAGTACAATTGGTGGAGTGAAGCTGATTTTGGTGAAGCGAAGCAGTCCCAAATAGACCCTAAAGGGACAATATTTGTGATCCTTGTACTGCCACATGGTCCTTGTACTGCCTCTTATACATCACCTACTCATGCAAATCAAAGACTTCAAAGCTCTTATGATCATGCTCTCATTATCATTTGTCCTAGAGGTAGATGCTCTTGAAGTGTACATTCATAGTGTGTTTTCACCATCTTCATCTTCGTCGCCTCCAAAGTTTTTTTCAACCAAAATCTTCACCATCTCATGACGAGTTGAGGTGGCAATCATCTTCAAACAAGCTGCTCCGACCCAACAAACCTTCACATGCCCACTCACCTCCACCTTAGTTTGACGTTAGCTAGAATCATAGTTTAAGAAAACCGAACCGGCACTAGTGCAGGCGACTGCTATACAAACTGTTTTTTACCCCCTTTCTGCGAAAAAGTTTTAAACCTCCGCCTTGCTTGTGTGTGCAAAGGGGGGGGGGTCCTTCCCACACGACCCAGAAACCGTCGGGATAGATCCTCCGGTCACACACGCGAAGCAAAAAGAGCTCGTGTGCTATCGGCCCAGCCATCGCAGACAATTATGCACGCCCAATTATTTTCGTTTGTATGTACATCCCACAGTGAATTCCAGACAAACTTTTCCTTTCGTATGTACATCCCACACAGTGAATCTGAGACAACGTTTTCGTCCGTACGTACATCACACACAATTTTCTGCATCACATCGTCTGTGATAGCGTTGCCATTGCAGACGATATTAATAATGCTATCGTTTGTGTTATCGAATGCATCACGCATGGTGCCTAGAAGAAACCATGTGGCATAGGCTGCCCATCACACACACCTCTTATGTGGAAAACCTTTGTGCAAGGTGCCTAATGCAAATAGTAGTCCACATGAAGTCATGTGTGATTGTTTATTGATCCAACACGTTTACTTCCTAGAAACGGTGTGGGCTATCTGAGGTCATCGCCCATGGTGTTGTCTCAATAACCGTTTGCAATAGAAAAACCCAATAAGCAGGCTAATTGGCCTATTATTTTGAATCCGTTAGTAATCAAATTAACAATTCATATTAAACACACAATATATTTCATTTTCGTATTACGGAACCATGATTTCATAATTGAAATACATCAAGTACAACATCATACAGCTTCAACACTCACTTACACCATATAGGCATATAGCTATCTACCCCATTACACAACAACACCAAATTTCACATGCAACATCTAAAACCTTTGGAAATTAACATCGTAGACGGTAGATAGACAGATGAATCTTATTTGGAAAACTGCTGAAGTGGAAGGTGAATATTGAGCCTTCGATGTTGTTGAAGGTCCTTGCAACTTTAGCCCAGTGCCAGTGGACGATTGACCGCCCATACTTCATCCTCTTGAGGAAGACTTCAATATTGTATCGTGGGTGTTGTATGAATATCTTCCTTGCCTCTTGATTATACAGGTGGTTTGGGAGGCAATCATCAATGGACTACTTTGGAAAGGTCTGAAAACAAACATATGCATAAATATCTTCTCTAAATTTTGAAATGGCGCAAAGGAATAAGAAAACAAGGTATAAGAGTTAGTACCATCCTGTAGTTCACTGATGTCTTCTTCATTGTGCAGACAAAGGTCTTGTTCTTTTTCATCGCTAGTTTCTTTATCCTAACAATCTTTCTGAGTTTCTTGACTTGACTGATATTCATGGACATCTCATTTCCCCATATGCAAAATGGGTCGAACAGTGGGTCAAAACCTCTGACAGCAGGACCTACATGTGCAAGACCAAATTATTAAAAACCTAAATATTAGAATGGTTTCTGCAATTGCACAATAATGTGCTATTAGCCAAAGGACCATGCATGTGCAAACCTTGGTGGTAAACCTCAGTGCCTCCCATTGTTTCCCTGCAACACATATAAGTTAGTTATTGATCAGGTTAAGTGAGAGTTGGCATACTATCAGCAAAATATGTTGATGTAAAATAAACACATTGCATATTCAAAAGATTAATTCGAGCCACATGGAAAAACCATTTATCCAAACCAAGCATGCTTAAGAACTAGGAAATATATGAATTGTATATGTTTCTCATGTATTTAGTACATCCAAATTCGATTTATTTCTCACATGCATAACAATACAAAATTGTACCCACAACAATTGAACATCGCACCACAACAAAGAACCAAACAGCTAACTGAACACCACAACAAATGAACCAAATAGTTAACTGAGCACCATATTGCACAATGGAACATACTAAAAGATCAGACAGAGACAGTTAACCAAACCAAGCATGCTTAACAACTTGGAAATATAGCAATTGTATTTGTTTCTCATGTATTTTGTACAACCAAATTTGATTTATTTCTCACGTGTATAACAATACAAAATTACACCCACAAGAATTAAACATCACATTGCAGGATTGAACCAAACAGTTAACTAAACATGACAAAAAATTAACCAAACAGTTAACTGGGCACCACATTGCACACTATATAGAAACAATACACAACACGATTCACTAGAATTTGTAAAGGAAAGGCAGGAGTAGCACATGCAATAGGTAAACCGAATATGCTTAACCGGCGTAGCTAGCTAGCTGAACATAGGTCCTTATAGTGAGCTAAAAAAACAAGCTACTCCTTATCATCGGAGATATCGGTGACGATGGGCTCCTCAGACTTGGAAGAGGGCGAGGCCTCCACATCGTGGGTGCCCTCCTTGAGTGGTGAGTCGCCTGAGCTGCTCTAGGCACCAACCTCCTAGCTCTGGAGTTGAGGTAAGCACGGGCACACCGAGAAAACACCTCGTACTCTTCGTTGAAGGCACCGACGGTGGCCTCGAGAAAACACCATGAACTGTCGTTTAAAGCAGGCAACTGTGTGGCAGCATCCGCGAGGCATCACCGGTGGCCCCAACGGCGAGGTGCTCCTCCAAGATCTAGGGGTCAACACGCATGGCAGCCATCGCGACCTCACCCGCGCGCCCGACTGCGATTTGCTTCTTGCTACTTCTTGAGCTTGCATTGGTTTTTCCCTTGAAGAGGAAAGAGTGATGCAGAAAAGTAGAGATAAGTATTCCCCTCAGTTTGAGAACCAAGGTATCAATCCAGTAGGAGGTACACGCAAGACTCCAATCTATGCACCTGCACAAACAATCAAACACCTGCACCCAATGCAATAAAGGGGTGTCAATCCCTTCATGGTCACTTGCAAATGTGAGATCTGATAGAGATAGATATAAAAAATTACTAAAACGTAAAACAAATAAAAGTAAATAAATTGCAACAA
The DNA here is from genome assembly GCF_002162155.2 of Triticum dicoccoides. NCBI lineage: Eukaryota > Viridiplantae > Streptophyta > Magnoliopsida > Poales > Poaceae > Triticum > Triticum dicoccoides. The sequence continues at coordinate 409,476,153 of NC_041393.1, forward strand.
GGTATTGATAACCCACAAGTATAGGGGATCGCAACAGTTTTCGAAGGTAGAGTATTTAACCCAAATTTATTGATTCGACACAAGGGGAGCCAAAGAATATTTGCAAGTATTAGAAGCTCAGTTGTCAATTCAACCGCACCCGGAGATTAGTTATCTGCAGCAAAGTGATGAGTAGCAAATTAGTATGATAGTTTTGATAGTAGTAGAAATAGTAACATTAACAGTGATAGCAATGATTTTATAGCAAGTGTAACAGTAACAACAACAATAGTAACTTATCGAGAACAATACAAGAGAAATTCGTAGGCATTGGATCAGTGAATTCATTGGATGATATTCATCATATAACAGTCATAACCTAGGGCGATATGGCACTAGCTCCAGTTCATAAATATAATGTAGACATGTATTCCATAAATAGTCATACGTGCTTGTGGAAAGAACTTGCATGACATCTATTGTCCTACCCTCCCGTGGTAGCGGGGTCCTATTGGAAACTAAGGGATATTAAGGCCTCCTTTTAATAGAGAACCAGAACAAAGCATTAATGCATAGTGAATGCATGAACTCCTCAAACTACAGTCATCACCGGAAAGTATCCTGACTACTGTCACTCTGGGATTTACGGAGTCTAACACGTAATAGGTGAATATAAGTTGCAAGATCGGATCTAGAACATAGATATAATGGTGATAACATAAACGGTTCAGATCTTAAATCATGGCACCCGGGCCCAAAGTGACAAGCATTAAGCATGGCAAAGTCATATCAATATCAATCTTAGAACATAGTGGATACTAGGGATCAAGCCCTAACAAAACTAACTCAATTACATGATGAATCTCATCCAACTCCTCACCGACCAGCGAGCCTACAAACGAATTACTCACTCCCGGTGGGGAGCATCATGGAATTGGCGATGGATAAGGGTTGGTGATGACGAAGATCGCAGATCCCCCTCCCTGGAGCCCCAAACGTACTCCAGATCTGGCCTCCCGATGAAGAACAGGAGGTGGCGGCAGCTCCGTCTCATGAAACACAATAATTCTTTCTCCCTGATTTTTTCACCAAAAATAGGAATTTATAGCGTTGGAATCAGGCTCTACAGGGCTACCAGGTGGGGACAACCCACCTGGGCGCGCCAGGAGGGGGGCGCGCCCTGGTGAGTTGTGCTCACCTAGGGCCCCCCTTCTGGTGGTTCTTGGCTCTAGTATTTTTCTTTTATTCCATAAAAAATCTCCAAAAAGTTTTGTGCCATTCCAAGAACTTTTATTTCTGCACAAAAACAACACCATGGTAGTTCTGTGCTACTTCTTGAGCTTGTGTTGGTTTTTCCCTTGAAGAGGAAATGGTGATGCAGCAAAATAGAGATAACTATTTCCCTCAGTTAGAGAACCAAGGTATCAATCAAGTAGGAGGCACAAGCAAGTATCCAATCTATGCACCTGCACAAACAATCAAACACTTGCACCCAACGAGATAAAGGGGTTGTCAATTCCTTCACGGTCAATTGCAATGTTGAGATCTGATAGAGATAGATATAAAAGCTCACTAAAATATAAAACAAAATAAAAACAAATAAATTGCAACAAGGTATTTTTGGTTTTTTTGGTTTATAGATCTAAAAATATATGATGGAAAGTAGACCCGGGGGCCATAGGTTTCACTAGAGGCTTCTCTCTTGAAGGCAAATAATATGGTGGGTGAACAAATTACTGTCGAGCAACTGATAGAAAAGCGCAAAGTTATGATGATATCCAAGGCAATGATTATGCATATAGGCATCACGTCCATGTCAAGTAGACCGAAACAATTCTGCATCTACTACTATTACTCCACACACCGACCGCTATCCAGCATGCATCTATAGTTTTTAGTCATAAAAAACGGAGTAACGCCTTAAGTAAGATGTCATGATGTAGAGGGATAAACACAAGCAATATGAAAAAAACCCATCTTTTTATCCTTGATGGCAACAATATAATACGTGCCTCGCTACCCCTACTATGTCACTAGGTGAGGACACCACAAGATTGAACCCAAAACTAAGCACCTCTCCCTTTGCAAGAAATATCAATCTAGTTGGCCAAACCAAACCGATAATTCGAAGAGAAATACAAAGATATTGATACAGACATGCAGCTATCCAGTATTACTATCAGTCCTACTGTTCTGGTCGATGTGTTAGTCACGCAGAGAGAGGCAAGAGAGGGCAAGCTAGAGCATGAGATAGTGCAACGTAAAAATAGAAGAGAACGGGAAGATGTCCAGATCGCATGCAACATTATCTATTTGGCTGTTTGGTTTCCACGAATTAAAAGATCAAGTTGTTTGTTAGTTGAGTACAAGGATCAGGTCAGGTACGTGCCAGCCCGTAGCTCGGCTATGGCATGGGAAGATCAATCTGATTATTTCTTTGCAAGGAATCGGCCACCTGAACGACCAAGAGTTACACGCACAAGGAAGTTTATCAGGTGGAAAATCATGAGTTTAAAGGAGTCTGGGTGGGGGCCACCACATTGGAAAAAACAGACCAAGGAGCAAACTAAAGATGCGTACCAAAAAATAAGAGTCCAAGTTAGGAATATTTGTATCAGTTTTATACCGGTTGGTTGTTTGCTAAAATATAAAGCACAGAATCTAGGAGAGGGTTAGACGTGAGAAAGAGTCCATAAGTTTTAGGAAAGCTAGCTTGGATGCGTGTATTTTGTTAGATGGTTTGGCTAATATATAAAGCCTGGCGCATCATGGAAAAAGGTTAGGTTATTTTGAGATGAATTAGACACTTGTGTGTTTTTCGGCCGTCGGCCATTATCAAGTTTTGAGAAATCTTGTCAAAAGTCTCTACTGGCATGTGAGTTCCTGCGACGCGATGCGTAGGAGATTACAAGCTGAACCTATACGGTTCGGTCAAGTTATTCCTTCAGATCGAGGGGTTGGCGTGTTTTTTTGCGAGGTTTGTGAACATCTTTGTAAACCCGCATCTAGTTCTTGCTGCGATGGAGTTCTGTGCAGTGAAAGATCGGGCCAACAACGGATCGACCCTCATCTCGAGGTTCGCTTCTCATCAGATATCAAATCATGCATATAAGAATTCAGTGAAGATTCAAATAATATTCATAGATAATCTGATCATAAATCCACAATTCATCGGATATCGACAAACACACCGCAAAAGAATATTACATCAGATAGAACTCCAAGAACATCGAGGAGAACATGGGATTGAAGATCATAGAGAGAGAACAAGCCATCTAGCTACTAGATATGGACCCATAGGTCTATGGTAAACTACTCAGGCTTCATCGAAAGGCCAATAGGGTTGATGTAGAAGCCCTCTGTGATCGAATCCCCCTCCGGCAGATCGCCAGAAAAGGCCCCAAGATGGGATCTCACGGGTACAAAAGGTTATGGCGGCGGAAAAGTATTTTTGTGGATGCTTTTGATGGTTTGGGAATATTTGGGAATTTATAGGCCGAAGAATAGAGTTAGGAGAGATCCAAGGGACCCACTGAAGGAAATATGCCTTAGAGGCAATAATAAAGTTGTTATTTTATATTACCTTATTCATGATAAAGGTTTATTATTCATGCTAGAATTGTATTGATCAGAAACTTAAATACATGTGTGAATACATAAACAAACAACGTGTCTCTAGTGAGCCTCTACTTGACTAGCTCGTTGATCAAAGATGGTTAAGGATTCCTAACCATTGACATGAGTTGTTATTTGATAACAGGATCACATCATTAGGATAATGATGTGATTGACAAGACCCATCCGTTAGCTTAGCATAATGATCGTTCAGTTTTTTGCTATTGCTTTCTTCATGTCAAATACATATTCCTTCGACTATGAGATTATGCAACTCCCAAATATCGTAGGAATGCCTTGTGTTCTATCAAACATCGCAACATAACTGGGTGATTATAAAGATGCTCTACATGTATCTCCAAAGGTGTTTGTTGAGTTGGCATAGATCGAGATTATGATTTGTCACTCCGAGTATTTGAGAGGTATCTTTGGGCCCTCTCGGTAATACACATCATAAGCTTGCAAACAAACGACTAAGGAGTTAGTCACGAGGTGATGTATTACGGAATGAGTAAAGGGACTTGCCAATAACGAGATTGAACTAGGTATGAAGATACCGACAATCGAATCTTGGGCAAGTAACATACCAATAGACAAAGGGAATTACGTATGTTGTCATAACGGTTCGACCGATAAAGACCTTCGTAGAATATGTAGGAGCCAATATGGGCATCCAGGTTCCACTATTGGTTATTGACCGGAGAGGTCTCTCGGTCATGTCAACATAGTTCTCGAACCCGTATGGTCCGCACGCGCTTAACGCTCGTTGACAATATAGTGTTATATGAGTTATATTATTTGGTGACCGAATGTTCTTCGGAGTCCCGGATGAGATCACGGGCATGACGAGGAGTCTCGAAATGGTTAAGAGGTAAAGATTGATATATAGGACGATGGTATTCGGACATCGGAAGTGTTTTGGGGGGTACCGAGTACTTATCGGGGTCACTGGAAGGGGTTCCGGGCACCCCCGACAAAAATATGGGCCTTATGGGCCAAGAGAGGGAACACACCAGACACAAGGGGCTGGTGCGCCCCATAGTAGGCCGACCTAGGAGGAGAAGGAAAGATGGGAAGGGAAAGGAAAGTGTGGAGTAGGACTCCCCCTTCCTTCCCTCTCCCCCCTCTTTCCTCCCCCCTCGATTATATATGGTAGGGGGGGGCGCGGCTTGGGAGGGACTCGAAGTAGGATTCCTCCTACTTGGGTGCCTCCTATGGCTTCTCTTCCCTCCCTCCCACCTATATATATTTGGGAGGGGGGCGCCTATCACACATCAGACAGTTACCTAGCCGTGCGCGACGCCACCCTCCATCGTTTACACTCTCGGTCATATTTTTGTAATGCTTAGGCGAATCCCTGCAGAGATAACTTCACCATCACCGTCACCACGCCGTCGTGCTGACGAAACTCATCTACTACCTCGATGTCTTGCTGGATCAAGAATGCGAGGGACGTCACCGAGCTGAACATGTGCAGAACCCGGAAGTGCCGTGCGTTCGATACTTGATCGGTTGAAGCACGAAGAAGTTCGGCCACATCAACCACGTTGTGAAACACTTACTCTTCGGTCTACGAGGGTACGTACACACACTCTCCCCCTTGTTGCTATACATCTCCATGGATAGATCATTGCATGTGCATAGATTTTTTTTGTTTTCCATGTAACGATTCCCAACAGTGGCATCATGAGCCACGTATGTGCGTAGATGATATGCATGAGTAGAACACAAAGAGTTGTGGGCGGTGTTAGTCATACTGCTTACCACCAACGTCTTATTTTGATTCGGCGGTATTGTGGGATGAAGCGGCCCGGACCAACCTTACATGTCCACGCACATGAGACCGATTCCACCGACTGACATGCAACTAGTTTTGCATAAAGGTGGCTGGCGGGTGTCTGTTTCTCCTACTTTAGTTGAATCAAATTTGACTACGACCGCTCCTCGAAGAAGGTTTAAACAACAAACTTGACGAATCACCGTTGTGGTTTATGTTGTAGGTAAGAATGATTCTTTCTAGAAGCCCGTAGCAGCCACATAAAACTTACAACAACAAAGTAGAGGACGTCTAACTTGATTTTGCAGGGTATGATGTGATGTGATATGGTCAAGACATGATATGATATACATTATTGTATGAGATGATCATGTTTTGTAAGATATCAACAACCTACAGGAGCCTTATGGTTGTCTCTTTATTGTATGAAATGCAAACACCATGTGATTGCCCTACTTTATCGCTACGAGTTAGCAATAGTTGTAGAAGCAATAGTTGGCGAGACGACCACGACACAACAATGGTGATCAAGGTGCCGAGCCGGTGACGATGGAAATTATGACGATGCTTTGGAGATGGAGATCAAAAGCACAAGATGATAATGGCCATACCATGTCACATATTTTTGGTTGCATGTGATGTTTATCTTTTATGCATCTTATTTTGCTTAGAACGACGGTAGCATTATAAGATGACCCCTTCAATAAATTTCAAGGTAAAAATGTTCTCCCTAAGTATGCACGGTTGCTACAGTTCGTCGTTTCGAGACACCACATGATGATCGGGTGTGGTAGACTCTACGTTCACATACAACGGGTGTAAGACAATTTTACACATGCATAATACTTGGGTTAAACTTGACGAGCCTAGCATGTGCAGACATGGCCTCGGAACACTGGAGACCGAAAGGTCGAACGTGAATCATATAGTAGATGTGATCAACAAAGAGATGTTCACCATTGATGACTACCCCATCTCATGTGATGATCGGACATGGGTTAGTTGATTTGGATCATGTATCACTTAGATGACTTGAGGGATGTCTATTTAAGTGTGATTTCTTAAGTAATTTGATTAATTGAACTTAATTTATCATGAACTTAGTCTTATAGTTTTGCATATCTATGTTGTAGATCAATGGCCTGAGCTACTATTCCCCTGAATTTTTATGCGTTCCTAGAGAGAAAGCTAAGTTCAAAGGTGATGGTAGCAGCTACATGGACTGGGTCCGTAACTTGGGGATTATCCTCATTGCTGCACAGAAGAATTATGTCCTTGATGCACTGCTAGGTGAAAGGCCTACTGTAGGAGCAGAAGTTGGTGTTTTGAATGTTTGGCAAGCTTGATCTGATGACTACTCAATAGTTCAGTGTGCCATGCTTTACGGCTTAGAACCGGAACTTCAAAGACGTTTCGAACGTCATGGAGCATATGAGATGTTCCAAGAGTTGAAGTTATTATTTCAAGCAAATGCCCGGGTTGAGAGATATGAAGTCTCCAACAAGTTCTATAGCTGCAAGATGGAGGAGAACAGTTCTGTTAGTGAACACATACTCAAAATGTCTTGGTATTATAATCACTTGACTCAGCTGGGAGTTGATCTTCTAGTTGATTGTGTTATTGACAGAGTTCTTCAGTCACTGTCACCAAGCTACAAAGGCTTTGTGATGAACTATCATATGCAAGGAATGAACAAAACAATTCCTGAGCTCTTTGCAATGCTTAAGGCCGCAGAGGTAGAAATCAAGAAGGAGCATCAAGTATTGATGGTTAACAAGACCACTAGTTTCAAGAAAAAGGGCAAGGGAAAGAAAGGGAACTTCAAGAAGAATGGCAAGCAAGTTGCCACTCCCGGGAAGAAGCCCAAAGCTGGACCCAAGCCTGAAACTGAGTGCTTCTACTACAAATGGACTGGTCACTCGAAGCGGAACTGCCCCAAGTATTTGGCGGATAAGAAGGATGGCAAAGTAAACAAAGGTATACTTGATATACATGTTATTGATGTGTACCTTACTAATGCTCGTAGTTGCGCCTGGGTATTTGATGCTGGTTCGGTTGCTCATATTTGTAACTCGAAACATGAGCTACGGATTACACGAAGATTGGCTAAGGGCGAGGTGATGCACTACAAAAAATACACTTCTGTGATGATACATGTTTGTCATAGTAGGTCATGTTTTCTGTCATGCATGTACATCCATGACGATTTTATGACAGAATCAAGATAGTCATACATGTGCTGTCGTAGAAGTGTTCCATGACATTACCAAAATTATCATCACAAAAGTGTTGACTTCCATGATGATAAATGGCGCATCATGGAAGTGCTCTTGTCAAGGGTAACCAACACATGGCATCCATCGTAATGGGTCGCGTTAAGCTATCGGGTCCGGTTTCGGATCCGATAACCCGTTAACAGCCTGGACCAATGGGGATCTTCCACATGTAAAATGCTCATTGGCCGGAGGAAACACGTGTTGGCTCACCGTTGGGACAGATGTCATTCACTCATTGGATATGAGGCACCTATGATATGTCGACACGTGGCACGACCCAACAGTGGCCCATTCCGGTGAAAAAGGCCGGCCTAGTAAAAATTAGCAGGCCGACCCATATAAGGCCTACTTGTGTTAGGTCCATTTAAGCCCACGACCCATACGAGATGTGCCAATTCGGCCCATCAGCGGCCCGTTAACGATTTGACACCATTGCAGCCCATCGTCAGTTCGAGCCCGTTAACAGCCCGCTATATATTTGGGCTCAATATCGGCCCGATGTGGTTTCGGCCTGTTAACGGCCCATTCAAGGGATGGGCCAATTTTCAAGATGTACGTCTTTCGGTCTTTTAGCCACCCATTTAAGTGTTGGGCCAATTTCCGACTTGGTGTGTCTTTCAACCTATTGACGACCCATAAATGAGTTGGGCCATTTATAGTCGGACCTGAGTTTTGGCCTTTTAACGGCCAATGATCTTCGTGGTCCAACATCAGCTCGGTTTCTCTTTCGGCTTGCTAAAGGCCCACAACGCAGTTGGGCCATATACAATACGACTTGACTTTCGGCCTCTTAGCGGCCCATGCTCTTCATGGTCCAGTACGAGCCCGTTGTCTCTTTCGGCCTGCTAAAGGCCCACAGTATAGTTGGGCCATATGTAGCCGACCTTAGTATCGGCCTGTTAACGACCCGTGAAATCAAATGGGCCCACCTCTTTCCCGCTTCGATGTCGGCCTGTTGACGACCCGGGAGGTAACAGGGCCGACCATTAACTTTCGGCCTGGTAACGGCCCATTAACTTAATGGGCCCACTAAAGTTCGAACATGCTTGTAGGCCCAATTAGATAATTTAAGCCCATTATGATGAGCAATTATGCACATGACCAAAACCGATCAATCAAAGGCCTATGAGAATTTTGGCCCTTACGAGCCCATTAGGGAAGCCCATTAAGGGCAGTGGGCTGCTTCCTTCATATAGGGCTCATGACTGTTCATGCTAACTAATAATTTCACTGCTTTTTTAGCTTCCTAGCAACCATTTAGCTGGAATGTGAGGGACACTAAGCAAAGGTACAACATACAGGGAAAAACGTTGCACATCCAACATATATTATAGGAAATTACATCCACTGGGTAATCAAAGATTGATGCTAGTGCAAACAAATGAACAAAACCTAACGATCTACAACGTCACAATCTGCAACCTCAGCGTGGATGACGCCCATAATCATGTGGGAAAGTTCTTCATGCTTTGCTACACTGTCTCTGAAAACATTGACCAGTTGTTGTTGCACAAGAATGTGCACCTCTGATTCCTCCACCATTTCATCATCGCTTCAGCCAGTAATTGGTTCACAAACATACATTTTTTCGTTGCATTCGAGATAGAGGAAACTGAACAGATTCAGATGGCGATTTGTGCAGGCTTGTATTACTGATAGTGGAGAGTGTCTCGACCACTGCATCATTACATAAATTAGGAGGGGAACCAAACGGATTAATCAAGAGATATTGCCATATTACCTGGCCTAGATTTATTGGAAAGAAACAATGGGGTTGCCTTGCCGTTTTTAGAGTTTGTCTTCTTATCTTCAACAACCTGCACCAAATTAACACACTAGCATTGCTATCATTGGCCAGGTCAGATAATAGGAAAGCAACATTGACACAACGAACGTTTGGGCAACCAGACCACACCAGCCTACACCAAATTAACACAATATGGCACAACTATCATCAGCCAGGTAAGGTAATACGAAAGCAACATTGACACAATGAATGAATGGGCAACCAGAGCAACACTACAATTCAGTAATGTGCATGATATGAGATAGTACACTCATGCAACTCAGTATGCAAAACTACCAGGCAGTTTTCCTTACAAAAATCAACATTGTCGCCTTTAATTATACATTTTGCTATAACTAAATTTAGATCAGATAAAGGTTGGATTCATGCCGATTATCAAAATACATGTTGATGTAAAAATATAGTGATATACAACAAGTACTTACATCAGCATTGGAGCACAGAGAATTCCCGCAAGATACTTTCCTTGAATACGACCCCAGTGGAGAAATTCTTCTATCTTTAAGCTTATTTTCTAAAAGAGAGATGGGTAAGAAACATGTAGAAAATATGATCAGAATGCTATAAAATTTCATGATGCGAGGATACACACGCGCTTCTTAGAATGGAGTTGACATATTTTTCCTGGACTGGAGCGGACTAGTTCTTTGGCCACTGGAATCTGCTTATTATCAGTAGGAGTTGGGTTTCTCTGTGTTGGAGCAATATCTATGAAAACTGGAGTTGGTTTACTATCTCCTGGCGTTTGAATCTTTTGCAAAGACCTTGTTTGTAACCCTTCAAATTCTAACATAGTCGTCTTCCCCTTGCATGCCTTATATAGAAGAATGGTGCTTCAATTATAAAACATGCTACAACAGAGAGATGGAATAGGTACTGAAGAATAGAAAGGCATGACACATTGACATGTATTCCCTCCATCTAGAAATAAATGGATGGGTCTAGGCGTATTTCAGTTCTAGATACATCCATTTTTATCCATTCTGCGACATGTAATCCGGAGGAGGGAGTATGATGTGAGAACTAGGGATACGATAGGACAACAATGTAAAAAACACTAGTTGAATGTAAAACTATATACTAGCGGAATACATACAGAAAAACACTAAGGCAACATATGCGTGTATGATTGGGAAACTAAGATGGCATTGCAACAGACCACTAGAACAACACTTCAATGTAAAAAAAACATGGTATGGTAGACAGATGAAGTACATACTGATGAATAACAATGCATAAGATATTCAGAAGCATGATGTCCAAACTAAGCTGATGGCATTGCGATAAAGTAGAATGACAATACTTGAATTTGAAAACATGTTATCATGAATGGAATAGGTACTGAAAAACAGGAAGGCATGACATATTTACATGCATGATCAACAGGCTAAGCACATGGCATTGCAACAGAGTAGATGCACTCCAGGACATTATATGCATGCTGTACCCATATCACGGGCCAAGTTAGAGCAATGACCTTGTGGGGTGAATAGGATTCATCATCTTTCTACAAGTCTTCTGAAGAACTGCCTTTCCATGTTCCATCATATTGGGTATCATTGACGTCAAGTTTGTTGGCCGTACATTGTTCCGTGAGGTTCTTGTGGATAAATCAGTGTGTGCAATTATATCTGACATGCATGGAAGACAAGTAATAGTTAGATTTATGTAATGAGTGCCTATAGGAGACGACATAAATAGTAGGACTGGGGTTAACTCGCAGCAACAGGTCTCAAAACTAAAGGGAGAACCCAGATGAAAGCTACAGAATATGTATCGTTTGTACTCGATATTAACTAGATGGCACACAAAAGTATTAAAGAACAACATAGGTAATACTAGAAGTGGTATAATACTATAATCACCAGCCTGTGGGATAGCATTGGCTGATGGATGATAACTATGGAACAACGTAACCTAAAGAACAAGTCTCTTAGCTGAACTATAGAACAATGTTAACTCCTGAACAACACCCGTAAGAGATCAGCATGAATATACAGTGAAATGTGATAATCTATTTTCCATGCTTAGATGAATAACAAAGCCATAAATGTTGCACACAAGTAAGATGAGGGTATAACCTATCTGGCCGCCATCCATAGGAGTGAGCATCATGTGCTGACTTGTTGATAGCCCTGCAGTTGTTGTGTCTGTCCATGTCGGGCATGCACATTCGATGCAGGGAACTATTGAGTGGGGACTATAGCTCCCTTCTGGTGTATGCTTCCCTTGTTGGAGTAGTTGCGGTGAGTCGGAAGATGGTGTGGCTGAAGATGCAGAAAACGCATAATGTTAAGAACGACACAATCTCTGACCTGAAAAAAGTACCCTAAGAGATCAACAATAAGGTACGAGAGTGTTCACACGTCTGTTGACTGAAGACTAAATTGGGGTCACAAAATTTTATTTAATTTTGGTACTGTCCGATCTACGCCGGTTGGCTTGACGGCCATCTTGTGCCTCCCGGCTGACACTATTCAGAATCTTCCCTGAAGAGCCAGCGACCACCGGTAGAGCATCCTGCCTCTGCCTTCCGTGGCCACGAGAGCTCCGACCAAAACACCGCTCCCCGCCCCACCGCACTACCGTGGTTGCGCCGCCCCCGGTCAATCCACAAAGACTCACCGTCATCCAGATCTAATGGCAGCAATACCTTCAACCCACGCAACTCTAAGATAGCCATCTAAGCGCTGCTTCCACAACGAACTTGCGCCCCCGCTCCCTTATGTTAGACACCAGCCAACCGGCAGCCTAGGAGCTCCGCCACCTCGAGGGTATTGCTTCCCATTGGGAATTGATTGGCCCAGAATAAAAATTCAGACAACTGACACCTATATAAAGTGATTTGAGATGAGGGTACGACCTATCTTACGGCCCGGTGAAGTAGGCATATCCAGCTGTCGAGTCGGTGAGGCCGGCGCGGTTGCGGTGGCTACCGGTGGCAAGAAAGCAGAGATGTTACAATGGTCGATGGCTATAGGGAAGCAGCACCGGGGCCCTGGAGGCATCTGAAGTTGGAGCCGCTCTGGCGCCGTGCACACGACGGGGGTGAATTGGCTCCGGTACGGTTCACGCGATCGTCGTCGAGGCAGCTCTGGCAACACGAAGTAAGAGGCACATGACCCAGTGCACGACGACAAATGGATAACACCTCCGGCATTGGGGAGGAGGGCGGCGGTGAATTTGGTGCGGTGGGGGCGCCATGGAGGAGGGGCTGAGGTTTCGCGGCTGGGGAGAAGGGAGCTTCCGGGGAGAAGGTGATTTGGCGCCCACGAGGTATGAATGGGGAATTGGGAGGGGGAACCATGTCTTGCGAACGCATTTGTCTGAAATGTGTGGGGGGAGGGGAGTTACAGTTCTACCCCTGCCTTTAGGCTTTTGGGCTTGGGTCTATGTACTGATGGTCGGGGATAGTAGAGTAACTTTGCTTCTCCCAATAACGGGCGCGAGCGATTTCAGGCGAGGAGGGCGTGTTTTGAAATAGTGGGCGCGGGCGATTTTGGGCAAGGAGGGCGTGTTTTGAAATAGTGGGCGCGAGCTATTTCGGGCGAGGCAGGCGTGTTTAGAAATAGTCGGCGCGAGCTATTTCGGGCGAGGGGGGCGTGTTTTGAAATAGTCGGCGCAAGCGATTTCAGGCGAGGAGAGGGTGTTTTACCGCCCATGGTTTATGAATTATTCAGCACATGTCATTTTGGGCAAGGAGAAGGCGCGCTTGGATGAAGTTACGAACCTACCCTCGATGTACAACAGGCCAATTGATGCGTGTCCCACATAGGCCGGTAAATCGGGTCTCCCATTTATTTGCTTGGGCGAATTCCACCAAGCAGAGGGTGTTTAGCGGTTTGTTTAGATTTTGGGAGAACGAGCATCCACGTCTACCTTACCAAGTCGATTCGAATCAGATTTTGAAATATTAGCGTGCCACTTCTTTTTTAGATGGAGATGATGCTCGGGACTAATGTATTTTTACATGCTCATTGCTAACGATTTATTATTTACTATATGACAAATAATTGACCCACTCAAAAAACGGGAATCAAACCCAAAATGAAATATCTCGATTCAATGAAATAACTCGTTCACCAGGTCAAAATAGTCAACTAAATCCAAAATTGAACACCTCAATCGAGTAGCATGTTGTACAGTATTATAGTACTCCATGAACATGTTGAGAATCAAATTAATGAACTTGTTTTATACGCATATCTCCGTTCATGTGTGGATTGCAGACAACATGTTCTCCAATTTAAATATTTGAATGCAAGTTTATATTGAAACATGGTTTATATCAGTCTTTGATGCATAAAACGCGACGCCCCCCTCTCCTGGACTCCTGCTCTCTCTCTCTCTTGCCAACAATCTTCAATTCTATGGCACGCGTCCAAACACAAACCTTGTTGGTCCCTCTCCCTCTCTCTCTCTATCTCTCTCTCTTTATGTGTGTGTGGGGTCTTTCTAGTTCACATGCACACTCCATGTATAGGTCTCTCTCGCACACTATGTATGATTCTCTAGTCCAAGCTAAATATCTTGGGTGCACTCATCGTCCGCACACAAATTCCCTAGCTCATTGCCCGTAACTCTCTCACGCACCACTCTGCCATCTCGGAGCTCTTCCCTCTCTCTCTCAAACTCTCCATCTCCATGGGTCACACATACACATGCATATCTCACTCGCACTTGATAGACCCATCTAAAACTCTTTCTCTTTCTCTATCTCTCTCTCTCTCTCTCTCTCTCTCTCCATCTCACACGCACACAAACACAATCTCACGCCTAGCCAAGTATGATGGTCTCTCACTCAATTGTAGGCACACGCAGCCCCCCTATATGTATATGACTAGCTAATTCTTAGTCTCCATCCCAAACATGTGCATGGTCTATCTCAATTTCTCTCGGGGCGTCTTTCTATCACACACACACCACGTCCCTCGATCTCCCACCCATATAGTCCCCTCACGATCTCGAGGGGGTCTCTCTATCACAAACACACCCTCTCTCCCTCCCTCCCCATGCATCCATCTTCTCAATGTGTCCCTCTCGACCTTTGTTCCTTGTTGGCCAGACCTCTATTGGACATGTGCTATAGGGGTGTCTCTCTCCGTTGCAAACAATCACGCACTATCTTCGTGTATCTCCTCACCTCACTTTTCTATCTCGGAGATGCATGCGTGATATGTTTGCATAAGAAACGAACACACACTCTCTCTCTAATTTATCGTTTGTTGTCCCTTTCTCTTTCACACACATACTCTTTTTGCACACTCACTCATTCTCCTTCACACGCACTTGATCTCTCTCTACTTAGGCCCTCTCTTTGGTCCATAGCATATAGATTTATTGAAAAGTCAAACATCACAAAGTTTGACCATGTACGTGGAGAAAAACATTTACATCTAGAATGGTAAACATATATCATTAGATTCATAATGAGATGTAGTTTCATATGATGTATCTTTGGTATTGTAGATATAAATAATATTTGCGTAAACCTGGTCAAAGTTTACAAAGTTCGACTTCTAAAAAAATTATATACACTGCATTATCGAGCGGATGGAATATCTCTTTCCCCCTCTCAGCTATCTGACGCACCACTCAGCCGTATCGGGGCTCCTCTATCTCTCTCAAACTTTATATCTCCCTGGTTCACACATACAAATATCTCGCTCGTGCTACATAGACCCATCTAACACTCTCCGCCCTTGTTATCTCTCTATGTGACACGCACCCCCCTAAGTACCATAATCCCTCACTCCATCATAGGCGCACACACTCCGCCCTAAGTATGACTATCTCTCACTAGCCATCAAGAACACATGTATTGTCTCCTTCAATCCATACGTCTATCTCGATATCTCTCGGGGTATCTTCTATCGCACACACACCTTGTCACTCGATATCCCACCCATGTAGTCCCATCATGATCTTCAGGGGATCTCTCTATCAGAAACATACACTCTCTCCTCCCCATGTCTGCATTTTCTACATATGTCTCTCTCGACCTCTCTCCCTTGTTTGTCAGACCTCTCTTGGCCACATGCTAGGGATCTTTCTCTCTCGGTTGCAAACAACCACACACTATCTCCTCACCTCGCTTCCGTTGTCAAGGATGCATGTGTGATATGTTTGCATAAGACACACACGCTTTTTCTCTACTTTTATCATGTGTTATCCATGTCTCTTCCACACACGCACACACACTTTTTCAGTCACTCTTTCTATTTCTCTCTCTCTCTCTAGTTAGGTACTCTCTCACGTCCATAAGCATATGGATGTTTTGAAAAGTCAAACCTCAGAAAAGTTTGACCAGGTATATGTGGAGAAAAACATTTACATCTGGAACGATCATTAGATTCATCAGAACATGTACTTACGTCATACTATCATTTATCTTCGGTATTGTAGATATAAGTAATTTCTTTATAAACTTGGTCAAAGTTTCAAAAGTTTGACTTAGAAAAATGTAGGCACTACATTATCGAACGGAGGGAGTAGCTCTTTCTCTATCTCTACTATCTCTCACGGGCCTCCCCTCTCACTCGAACTCTCTATACCGAGGGATTATACGGTCATTGTGTCAACGTATAGCTCCGTATGTTGTTTAGTTGACTGGTCAACCAGTCCACATGCTGCCTTGTCAGCTCATGTTCTCTATCTTCATGTGCTGGCTCATGTGGCAGTGGGTGAAAGTAAGTAAACTAGAGGCCTATCTGACGCGTGGTGAAGTATACAAAGTTGAAACCACTCGAGGTAGTGATACGTCTCCAACGTATCTATAATTTATGAAGTATTCATAATGTTATATTATCAATCTTGAATGTTTTACAATCATTTTATAGCAACTTTATATCATTTTTTGGGACTAATCTATTGACCCAGTGCCCAGTGCCAGTTGCTATTTTTTGCTTCTTTTTTACATCATAGGAAATCAATATCAAACGGAGTCCAAACACTCTGAAACTTTTTGTGGATTTTTTATGGACCAGAAGACTACCAATGGGCCATAGCAGCACCTGGGGGTGCCCCGAGGGGGGCACAATCCACCAGGGCGCTCCCCGGTGGGTTGTGTCCACCTCGGTGGCCTCCCGCACTCCCTCTTCGCCCTATAAATTCTCAAACATTCCAAAAACCCTCACGGAGACCCTAGATCAGAAGTTCCGCCACTGCAAGCCTCTGTAGCTACCAAAAACCAATCGGGAGCCCATTTTGGCACCCTGCCAGAGGGGGATATCATCACCAGTGGCCATCTTCATCATCTAGGCGGCCACCACGATGAGGAGGGAGTAGTCCACCCTCGGGGCTGAGGGTTTGTACCAGTAGCTATGTGTTTAATCTCTCTCCCTAGCGATCTCGAGATGTCACGATCTTGATATATCATGGGTTTGTTAACGTAGATGGATCATATGATGTTTCTCCCCTCTCTACTCTTGTTGTGATTAATTGAATCTTTACCCTTTGAAGTTCTGTCATGTCGGATTGAATGTTCAGATTTGAGAACACATGATGTATATCTTGAGGTATGAATACTTGAGGTGACAATGGGGTATCATATTGATTCACTTTATGTATGTTATGGCGCTCAACTTGCGGATTCCCGCAGTGACATTGGGGTAATCTATGCATAGGGGTTGATTCACGTTCTTATTATCTTTTCTCTGATAGAAACTTTGGGGTCTCCTTGTAGTTCTTTGTGTGGATTGAATATTATGATCATGAAGTTGTTTGATGCATATCATAGAATTAACTCACGGATACTTGTGGTGACATTGGAGTATCTAGGTGACATTAGAGTTGGTTGATGTGTGTCATATGGTGTTATGTTAGTACGAACTCTTGGTTAGATTGATCGGAAAGAATAGCTTTGCATTATTTTAGTACAAACTCTAGGACAGATTGATCGAAAAGAATAGCTTTGAGGTGGTTTCGTACCCTGTAAACCATTTCTATCTTTTGTTCTCCGCTAATAGGAACTCATGAGTGATTCTTTATTGCACTTTGAGGGATAATCATATGATCCAACTATGTTAGCATTGTTGAGAGATTGCACCAGTGAAAGTATGCACCCTAGGCCTCATTTTCCATCATTGCAATACCGTTTGTGTTCCGTTTACTATTTACTACCTTGCTATTTTTCCATTATTCGCACTACAAAAACTCATATCTACTACCCATACTACACTTTTATCACCATCTCTTCGCCGAACTAGTACACCTATACAATTTGCCATTGTATTGAGTGTGTTGGGGACACAAGAGATTTCTTGTATTTGATTGCAGGGTTGCTTGAGAGAGACTATCTTCATCCTACGCCTCCCACGAATTGATAAACCTTAGGTCATCCACGTGAGGGAAAATTGCCACTGTCCTAGAAAACTCCGTGCTTGGAGGCCCAACACGAGTCTACAAGAATAAAGTTGCGTAGTAGACATCAAGCTCTTTTCTGGCGCCGTTGCCGGGGAGGTTTGGTAAGCGGCACTCACACCCCATCAATGAAGCTCTTTTCTGGCGCCGTTGCCGGGGAGGTGAGTGCTTGAAGGTATATCTTTAGATCTTGCAATTGAATCGTTTAGTTTCTTGTTTTATCACTAGTTTGGTTTATAAAAGAAAACTACATTAAAAATGGATTGAGGTCGCATCATATTATTGATCATCTTTATAATATCTTTCTTGAAAATGATGGATCGAAAAATTGTGCTCAATTTTTAGAAGAAGAAGTCAATAAAATGTTTGGCACAAAATATTTGAATGATGAGCATGATTGAATGTCGTTAGTATGAATTATTTGAATACCCAAAATGCTAATGGTGATTGCACAAGTCAGGACAAAAATGTTTCTTATAAGCATGTCAATTTTTGTGGAGTGCATAAAGTTTGTGAAGACATGCCTTATAGGGAAGATAGATTTTGTAAGAAGCATAAACATGATAGAACCAATTCTTTGCTCAAAAAGATAGATGAATTTGCTACAAAATTATGCTCTCTTTGTCCTATTACTTGTGAACTTTGCAATAAGTTTCCAATGCATGCTTTTTCTTGATCGAATCATATCCAAATATTGCAATAACTTGATCACCCTTGAACTTTATAATGAGCTTTTTCTATTTTTGGGGAGTGAAGAATTGACATATAAAAATAGTTAGTTTGAAGTATTCATTCTCACGGACGACATTGAAACTAAACAAAAAAATATCTATATGTTTTGCATGGTAAATTGCAATGAGAATGCTTATAGTTCCAACTATAGAAAGATGGGAAACCCCATAGAATATAAAAGGAATACTAATGAAAGGGTAAATATGTCTACTTTCCCTCCTATTGTCTCTCATGATGAAATAGATAATCAGGAGGAGCTTCCTATCCAATCAATCTCTTCAACAAGAAGCTTGAAAAAATTAATTAAACTCACACATGATGTGGTGAAGAAGAAGAAAAGAAGAAGAAAGAATAGAGGTAAAAAGGCATCTCTCCCAAATAGTGTTGCTCCTATCACCATCGTGCCTCATGAAAGTGAATCAAATATGTTGATGGAGGATGATGATATTGAGTATAATTTTGTGATGCCTACTTCTTGTTGTGATGATTATGCTTGGGAAGACAATGATGTCTTTTATGATCTTGAAAATCTTTTTGGCACTTGCTTGGAAGAATATGATAATGCTTGCTATACTATTGGTGCCATTCATGCTATTGATAAGAATGATTATGATGATATGCAAAACCACAAGCTTGGGGATGCTATGTTTGATGAGTATGAAACGTCTGAAGATTTATTTGCTAAAAATAATGATTGTCCTAATCTTGGGGATGCTTTTCATAATGAATATGATCCTTTGATTCCTTCTACTTTCAATAAGAAAATTTATTATGATGATAGCATGCCTCCTATTTATGATGATTACAATGATGCAAGTGGGTTTGGAAGAGTGTCAACTCTAGGTAGTAGTGATCCCACTATTTTGGAGGGTGTTGAATCTTATTACAATATTGATGAAAGTGGATTTGGAGAGGTCATGACTTTATTTAGTGATACATCCACTATTTTGGAGGAGGTTTCAATTGACTGATGACAACAAAGTTGCTACTTATGATGATTATTATGATGACATGTATGCCATATAGAGTGATAAATCTTCTATACTTTTGGATCATAAAAAGAATGCTTTATGTGATGGTTATATGGATGAATCTATTCATGACGTTCTGAAAATTATTATGGGAGAGGAACTTATAATTCATGATGCTCTTCTTATGTTTCAACTTTTATCTTTTATGCGAGCATCATTGAAATCATCATGCCTAGCTAAAAGACATTAAAGAAAATCGCTTGTTGGGAGACAACCCAACACTTCCACCTTCATGCCCGTTCCAGCACCCTGCAGGAGGGGGAGATCATCAACGATGGCCATCTTCATCATCCCGGCGGCCACCACGATGAGGAGGGAGTAGTCCACCCTCGGGGCTGAGGGTTTGTACCAGTAACTATGTGTTTAATCTCTCTCTCTCTCTCTCTCGCGCGATCTCGAGATGTCATGATATTGATATATCATGGGCTTTGTTAACATAGATGGATCATATGATGTTTCTCCCCTCTCTACTCTTGTTGTGATGAATTGAATCTTTACCCTTTGAAGTTTTATCATGTCGGCTATAAAATCTATCGGCCCCAATTTGGATCAAGTTGTTGGATTCCTTACATGCTTTCAGTGCACAGAGAAGCTACTCATCGAGGTGAAACTTCTTTACTATTAGTAAATGGTAATCACAATGTAGCTCAATTTTTTTTGTAATTTTCCCAAATTAAGTCTAGTGTTCAAAACTGCATCTACGCACTGCACCGAAAGAAATGTTTTTAGTATTTTTTCTCACGTGATCACCAGTATCGTTTTTTGTTGTACTATTAGTAGCCTAGGCTAGTCATAGTGGCAAGTAACTTAGACTAGTAACTCTATGGTTACCCTAAGAGCAAGTACTACCTCCGTCCTGGTTTACTCTTCCTATTTTGTAGTATCAAAATTTGACCATTGATTTAACTGACAAAATGTTAATGCATGTCACTAAAAAATTATATCATTGGATTTGTATTTGAACATAATTTCAAATGGTATAATTTTTGGTGACATGCATTGGCATGTTCTTAGGTAAATCTATGGTCAAAATTTTACACTAAATACGAGGTAGTACAAAAGTGGGCTATAACTGCCCTCCACTATGTAGGCCAAAACACGTACCAAATTCACTTGTGATGCATTTGGCATCGATGCCCCTGCATTGCTCACATGGTGCCCCAATCTGGATCACTTACTCCGTGCCAAATTAACTGACGCAATGGAAAAACACTTGCGTTGGAGAGGGAGAGGACTGAGGCAATAAAAAAAACTTGTTTGGGAGAGTGAGAGGCTGGTGTAGTTGGTTTGATTTATTTGTTTATACATGTGGGTCTGTGTGCACAGTGGTGCCAACTCTCTCACATCGCTAGCACTACAAAAAAAGACACATCCGTGACATTTTGGGCCGAACAATTTTTTTCTATCATACTTATGACACTTCTATGACGATAATTGTGACAAAACCCGGTATCATCATAGATGTGGTGGGCTCCTACTTCTATGACAAAAAATCATGACAGAAAATGGGCTTTTCGTCCTGGGTGGGCCGAAGATGCAGTTGCATGACATTCTTTGGGCCGTCCATGACGGAAAAAACCATGGTAGAAGCGAGGGCGAGGAAAATTTCAGGGAATTCCCAGTTACGGTGGGTGGACGGGGGCCGAGCGATGTGCGTTTCTCTCGTACCGTACGCACGTGGGTGCGAGGCGTTGGGCTCTAACTGAACCCGAGCGAGGCGTTACCTAACTGAACCCGAGCGATTGCACTATAGGCTACGCGTTACTGAACCCGAGCGATCGAGCGATTCCTTCGCTACTGCTACTAATTGAAGCCAATCGATGCTGCCTCTGGATGAACAGTGACCGTTGCTGGG
>NC_041393.1:409497799-409632034 GCF_002162155.2 Triticum dicoccoides
GTGGATGAACAGGACCCTGTGGTGTTGCCTCTGGATGAACAGGACCTCGATGGATCGAGCCGGTTGGCTGGATGAACAAGACCCCGTGGAGGGATGGATGAACAGGATGACCCTGTGGAGGGCTGGTTGAACAGTAGTCGGTGGAGGGCTGGATGAACAGTAGCCCATGGAAGGGTGTTTGAATAGGAGCCCGTGGAGAGGGCTAGTTGAACAGTAGCCGGTGGAGTAGCGCGCGGTGGAGGCTGGATGAACAGGAGCCCGTGGATGAACAGGAGCCCGTGGATGAAAAATTGCAGGTGGAGGCTGGAGGAGGTCGACGGTGGATGAACAGTAGCCCGTGGAGGCTGGAGGAGGTCGACAGTGAAGATGAACAGTATCCCGTGGAGTCCCATTTTGTGGTACGCCACACCCCTCCCGATGAACAGGACCCCCGTTTCGACCGTAGTGCTCTAACACAAATCCGTTTCCTCCGTTTTGCAGTACGCCACACCCCTCCCGATCAACAGGACCCCGTTTCGACCATAGGAGGTCCAACAGTAGTCCGTTTCCTCCATTTTGCGGTACGCCAGACCCGTCCCGATGAACATAATCCCGTTTCGACCGTGGCCAGTCAAACACAAGGCCATTTACTCCGTTCTGCGGTACGCCAGGCCTCGTTTCCATCGGCTATTCCGTCCAAGCCAGTTGGCTCCCACGCGTCCAGTTGCCTTCGGATGAACACGCCGCATTCCGTTGCCTCCCCATGAACACGATGACGATGCAGTTTCTCCGTTCCACCCAGCCATGTACACGAGTCCTGGCCGTACGTATGCACGAGTAGGCGTTTGAGACCCCGCCCGTATGTACGTACGTGGCCGTATTTACTTTCTTGCATCCTGGCCGTTGTACATACATGTACATGCTACGTGTGCGCCTCTACTATGACACGTGCGCGTCTACATCAACCAGTATGTACATACACGTTCGCGACCAGAATGACGACACTACCTATGCTTTGACCAGGTGGGTCCCGACTGTCAGGCACTTCCTTGCGTGCGAAGATGTAGCTGGTGGGTCCCAACAGTCAGGGGGGCGAATCATTTTTTTTGCCCGTAATATGGACGCACTTCCTTGCATGCGAAGATGTAGCTGGTGGGTCCCAACAGTTAGGGGGGAAACATTTTTTTGTGAAATATAGTGGCCCGTCCGGTGGATCCCTGCTGTCAGGTGGATGAATAATTATTTTGCGCATAATAAGGAGCCAATTCCTTGCGGCTGCCATGGACCCAGCTGTCAGCCTATCAACACACAGTACTCTTCCGATGGAAGTCATTCCTTGACCATGTTGACCACGCCGCACCGAGAGCACCAGGGCGGTGGACGACAGCGAGGCCTAGGAAGGGGACGACACGGAGCCGGGGAAGACGCGACAGTGGATGCCCATGCGTAGTGGAGTATGAGGGTTCACTGGTTCGGCTCGGTGTGAGGCTGCCGTCGCCGTAGAATAACAAGGGGTGCAGATGAGTAGAGTGATGGCCTGGCCAGCGGTGGGAGTAGTAGGGGGCGGTGAGGCCTCCACGGCATCACAGCCGGCCACGGGAGGCAGGAGCACGCAGCACGACCGACACTGGTTTGGGTGGCTGCAGCAAGAAGACCAGAGGTTGAAGAAGCACTACGGCCGTTGGATGGACATTGTACGGTCACTGGAGTTAGAATCGTTCATATTGACTAAGTTGACAAAGCCCTCTGTCCCCATCAACTTAGTTAGCCCACAAGTCAGCCTCCCACTATGGTGGGTCCCAGCTAGCAGGGGGTATTCATTTTTTTGTGCGTAATAAGGAGACACTTCCTTGCGTGTGAAGATATAGCTGGTGGGTCTGACCTGTCAGCGGGGGGAACGTTTTTTCCCGAAATACAGAGGCCCTTCCAGTGGGTCCCAGCTGTCAGGTGGAATCATTATTTTGTGCGTGATAAGGAGGCATTTCCTTGCTTGCGGCCATGGACCCAGCTATCAGCCTCTCCACGCATAGTCTACTTCCGATGGTGTCGTTCGTTGACCATGTTGACCACTCCGCGCTGAGCGCATCCAAGGTGGTGGACGACGGCGAGGCCCCGGACAGCAATGAGCCGGAGATGGGAAGACCCGGGAGTAGAGTCACAGACGGAGAGGTGTACGAGGGTTAACTGGTTCTGGTGCGGTGTGGTTCGGCAGTCGGTGGAGAAGAACAAGAGGTGTGGAGGGGTGGAGGGATGGCCTGGCCAACAATGCAGTAGCGCTTCACAGCGAAGCGTGCTAAGCAGAGCTGCTAGCAGCAGGAGGCGGGAGCAGGTGGTCCCGGCGGCGCTGGAGGAAGAAGACGAGAGATTGAAGATGGATGCCTGTCATTGGATGTAAATCCAACGGCTAACGATGTCAGAATCATTTGTTGACTAAGTTGACAACGACTTGCGTTGGCTTCGACCTATTGGCCCACATTTTAGCCTCCGAAAATGTGGCACGTATTCAACCCATTTTTTTCAGAATTTACAGCCTTTTTTACGGGGTAGAATTTACAGTCAATTTGATATTTTTTTCGAATTACAGTCCATTAGCTGGGCTAGTTGAACAAATAATGTAGCGTCCATGCGGCCCATTTATTTTTTTCCTAAAGAATTACAGGCCATTTGCACTTTCTCGAAATAGACGATTTTGGTGGGCTGATTCTAATTATAATGGGTTGGGCCAACAATGTTATCAAAAAATAAACAGGGGCTGAGCATTTTTGTTATAAATATATTTAAATAATAAGTGATTTATTAGTACATTGGCCATGTAAGTGCATCTAGTGCCACCCCTAGTTGGTTTTGGAGTATTGACGACAAAGTTGGTTGAGGGACTAATGCATTTGTGAGAATTGCAGGATAACGCAGGTAGTGTCCCTCATTGATTCGGTTTACCTACCGGAGATGACCCCTAAAAATGTATGAAGACATTGAAGACAATGGTGGTGTGTGAAGATGTTCACATTGAAGACTATGACATGAGAAGACATTGAGTGAAGACTATGGAGCGCGAAGACTGAGTTGTTTTGTTGTTTCCTTTTCTTCTGTGTTGAGTCATAGGAACCACCGTACTGTTAAGTGGGGTCCAAGTGAACTAAGTCAGAGTGACTGAAGTGATGCTCAACCCAAATCCTATGTCTTCGAGCGAAGACAATGAGAGCAAATCTTATCCAGAGCTGGATGAGTCAGCTTTGCTTGTAGCCCAAGTAAAGTTGCCGTGTGTGTTTGAAATCTGACCGTTGGAACACATGTCAATTCCTTAGTGACCCAGAGTCATTTCGGACATATCAGGTCGGGTTGCCTTGTGGCTATAAATAGCCCACCCCCTACACCATAAATTGGTGGCTGCTCAGAGTTAGTTTACGATTTTTGTCGTTTTGAGAGCAACCCACCTCGAAGCCTTTGAGAGAGAAATCCTTGCGAGGACAAAGCCCAAACACCCAGAGCCAAAGAGTGTTAGGCATCACTGAAGTATTTCTGTCTGTGTGACCTGAAGACTTATTACACTTGATGACTGTGTATCCTCCAGCCGGTTAGGCATCGCGTTCTGAGCATCCAAGAGTCATTGTGGATTGCCGGTGAATGAAGTTTGTGAAGGTTCGGAAGTATACCTTGAAGACTTACCAGAGTGATTGGGCGAGGACTATGTGTCCTTAGCTCAAGGGGAATAAGGTGAAGATGCGGTCTTCTGAGTTGAATCTCAGCCTCCCTAACCAGACGTACAGTTGTCACAGCAACTGGAACTGGTCCAACAAATCCCGTGTCTTCAACAAGTGACTGGTTCTATCCCTTCCCTCCTTTACTTTGAGTTTGTCTTCGTGAAGTCATTGCTTATTTGTCTTATCTGTTTGACTTCATTGCTTGACTACTATCGTTGATTGGCTTCATACTATCTTCCATCCTGATCCTTACTACCTTGCTGCTATTAGTCTTTGTACGTTCACATTATTGCATACTTGACTATGGCTTTCTCGTTGTAGTTTATCTTCCGCTACATATCAATTAGGTCATTTCTATTGTTTGTCTTTGAAACTTCCATATTTTGAAGACTTTGATAAAAATCGCCTATTCACCCCCCCTCTAGTCGATAACTAGCACTTTCAATTGGTATCAGAGCAAGGTACTCCCTTGTTCTGTGTGATTCGGTTTAACCACCTGGAGTTTAGCTATGTCGACTGCAGGATTGAGGAATGTATCTTGCCCCACCTTTGACGGTCATGAATATCCTCGGTGGAAAGCCATGATGAAGAAGCGACTCATGGCTATGGACAGCGAGTTGTGGACCGTCACTGAGATTGGTCTTACCGATCTATGCAAGATGGCGGAGGCTGATGACATTCGCAAGTACACTCTACTGAACCTCACAACGAAGGATGTCATCTGCTCCTGCCTATCCCGAAATCAGTTCAGGAACGTCATGCACCTCAATCACGCGAAGCTAATCTGGGACCGGCTTTCTGAGGTCTATGAAGGTCATCTTAATCGTCATGATCCTTGGCTTGATGACTACAAGGAGTCTCTTAAAGAGATGACCTTTCCACCTGAATCGTCCTCATCTTCACCATGCCTCATGGCTGGGGGTGCTAAGGTAACTGAATGCTACCTCTCTGAAACCAGTGATGATGAATCAGGTGATGAATTTGGCCCCAGCTATGTCAAACTTGCTTCCCTTGCCACTAAACAACAAAGAGCTTTGGAAAAGATTCAAAATATGCTTAGTAAGAGCGATGATATGTTGGGCGAAGAAATGGATCAGTCAAAAGCTTTGGCTGAGAGTCTTCAAAGACTTCATTCCAAGTTTGACGCCCTTCAAGATCAACATAATGCTCTCTTGTCTGATCATGAGAAACTTTCTTCTGAATGTCTTCAAAGAGAGCAAGATCTTGAAAAGTCAAGAGTGGATTATGGAGATCTTCTGAAGGAGCGCGATTCATTACTTGCTCAACAAATCAGCGTTACACAGAATGGTTTTGAACCACCATGTCTAGAATGCATTGCGCGTGATAACGCTACCTTTGTTGCTGAATGTTCCAATGCCGCTGCTGTTGCATTGTCTTCAACTACTGATGTGGAAACTAACCCCTCTACGGACGATACCACTGTTATTGCTGATGAAAATGCTAGGTTGAAGACATTGCTTAAAACAGGGATGTACAAAAGTCTAAAAGGGCATTATACACTTTGTGATGTCCTCAAAAAGCAGATTCTAAACCGAAACCCTAGGAAAGAGGGTGTTGGGTTCGAGAGGAAAATGAATGTTGATGGCTCCTACTGGAAGCCTGAGTAGTATCCCAAAACCACATGGGTTGCTGCAAAGGAACCTTCAGTGGATCCATCCACTTTATCAGGCTTTACCTGTGCTAATCCTATTATCATTGATGAATCCTTTGATGCAAACTATAAACTGTTCAAAAATCAGAATGGTGAAGTGTTTGCCAGGTATATTGCTACTAACTGCAGGAATGGACCACCTATGAAGAAGATCTGGGTTCCCAAAAGCTGTCTTAAGAATCTTCCTGTGAATGTTGTCATGACACCACCAGGGAAGAAGACAAACCCCAGACCAAAGGCGTCACATGGTCCAACGGCTTCATACGGAAACATGACTCACCTGAGTCACCCTAACGCTAATGTTTTGCAGGGAAATCATACTCAAACTTATGAATATGAGCGTGTGTCTTCAAACCGCTATGTTCATAGGCCTAAGAACTTTACTGCTTATTCATATGAGTATCATTCATCTCCTGCAAGGCTATTTGCTAGGGCTCCAAAGCCGAAATTCTCAGATGCTGCACTTAGACTCATTGCTTCTAAGCCACCCCTAAAGATGTGGGTGGTGAAGAAGAACTAACTCTCTTTTGCAGAACATGGTCTCCAGCCAGCAATCAAAGGTGTCCGATGTTATTGCCGGGGACCTAAAACACTATAAGGGACGCATGATAAAATGATCTTACCATATATTTCACATGTGAATCGCTCACCAGTCATACTATGAGTTCTAACCTTATGCTAAGAGCTGTGATAATCCATGTGTACATCAAATGCTTATGCTTCACAACATACCTTGTGAAGGCTATCCTCCTAACTGCACTGTAGGGTATGACACCTCGTGCTTCAGAATGGATTATGGACAGCGGATGCACTAATCATATGACTGGTGATCGAAGTCTTCTCATGGACTCAACCTTACGTCCATCCGACAAGAGTCAAATCACATTTGCTGACACTGGTAAAGGCAAGGTATTGGGTCTAGGTAGAGTTGCAATCTCAAAGGATCAACACATGGATAAAGTGATGCTTGTTGAATCCCTTGGATTCAACTTAATGTCTGTCTCAATGCTTTGTGACTTAAACATGATTGTGATATTCGTAAAATATCGTTGCCTTGTACTAATGGAATCTGACAAGTCTCTAGTCTTTGAAGGGTATAGGAAAGGTGATCTATACACGGTAGATTTCTCAGCAGGTCCACAGCTTGCCATATGTCTTCTTGCAAAAGCTTCAGAATGCTGGCTCTGGCATCGAAGGCTGGGGCATGCTGGCATGAGGAACTTACACACTCTCGTCAAGAAGAAGCATGTCATAGGCATCGAAGGTGTCAAGTTCAAGAAAGATCATTTGTGTGGTGCCTGCAAAGCTGGAAAGATGACGAGGGCCAAGCACCCCTCGAAGACAATCATGACGACATCTCAACCCTTCGAGTTATTGCACATGGACTTATTTGGCCCTACTCACTACTCTACCCTCACAACAACAGCGTGTCTCTATGGCTTCGTCATTGTTGATGACTACTCAAGATATACATGGGTGCACATAATTCTCTACAAGACTGAAGTACAAGATGTCTTCAGACGATTCGCCAATCGAGCAATGAACAACTATGGCATCAAGATCAAGCATATCAGAAGTGATAACGGCACTGAATTCAAGAACACCGGGCTTGATCTCTATCTGGATACAATGGGAATCACTCATGAGTTTTCTGCTCCATACACACCTCAGCAAAATGGCATTGTTGAGCGCAAGAACAGAACCCTCATTGAGATGGCTCGAACAATGCTCGACGAGTACAAGACACCAAGAAAGTTCTGGCCTGAAGCTATTGATACAGCATGTCACATCAGCAACCGTGTCTACATCCACAAGCTTCTGGGCAAAACATCCTATGAGCTCCTTACTGGCAAGAAGCCAAATGTCAGCTACTTCAGAGTCTTTGGTGCTAGGTGCTGGACCAAGGATTCCCATCACAAGTCAAAATTTGAACCCAAAGCTCACGAAGGCTTCATGCTCGGTTATGGAAAGGATTCTCACTCTTACAGAGTCTTCAACCTCTTCCACTACAAAATCGTTGAAACTGTGGACGTGCGATTTGATGAAACCAATGGTTCACAACGAGAGCTCCTGCCAAGCACATTAGATGAAGCTCCTGCCAAGCACATTAGATGAAGCTCCTTCCAGTGAATCTATCAAGCTGATGGGAACTGGTGAAATCATGCCCTCTGAAGCACTACCTGAAGAGGAACTTATCATTTCTGCACCAAACCAACCTGAAGACAATGCTCAGACCGAAGACAATCCTCCCAATGATGACAATGATCAGCATGAGCAAGGGCTTCGTCCAGTTCATCCTCGTGTTGCAAATGAAGTACAAATTGAGAAGATAATTGATAGCATCAACGCACCTGGTCTGCTTACTCGCTCAAGAGCAACACAGTTAGCAAATTTCTGTGGGCACTTTTCATTTGTATCAATATCTGAACCCAAGAAAGTTGCTGAAGCCTTTATGGAACCTGAATGGATTCAAGCCATGCAAGAAGAACTTCAACAGTTCAAACTGAATAATGTTTGGGAACTTGTCAAGCGCCCTGACCCTCGCAAGCATAACATTATTGGCACTAAATGGATATATCGAAACAAGCAAGATGAGCATGGTCAAGTCGTCAGAAACAAAGCACGTCTTGTGGCTCAAGGATATACTCAAGTTGAAGGAATTGACTTCGATGAAACATTTGCTCCTGTAGCAAGGCTTAAAGCTATTCGCATACTGCTAGCCTATGCTAATCACTACAACATCTTGCTATATCAAATGGATGTGAAGAGTGCTTTCCTAAATGGCAAGATTGAAGAAGAAGTGTATGTTGCTCAACCACCTGGCTTTGAAGATCCAAAACATCCTGATATGGTGTACACACTAAACAAAGCACTGTATGGCCTCAAACAAGCTCCTCGCGCTTGGTATGATACAATCAAAGACTTCCTGAAGAGCAAAGGCTTCAAACCAGGATCCCTCGATTCCACACTCTTCACGAAGACATATGATGGTGAACTGTTTGTATGCCAAATATATGTGGATGACATAATCTTCGGCTGCACCAACCAGAAGTATAGTGATGAGTTTGGATACATGATGCAAGAGCAATATCAGATGTCCATGATGGGTGAGCTGAAGTTCTTCCTTGGTCTTCAAATTCGTCAGCAAAGAAATGGCACTTTCATATCTCAAGAAAAATATCTCAAAGACTCTCTGAAGAAGTTTGGAATGCAAGATTGCAAAGGTTACACGATGCCAATGCCAGCCAAACATCATCTTGGTCCCGATGACAATGGTAAAGAGTTTGATCAAAAGGTATACCGCTCCATGATTGGTTCTTTACTTTACCTATGTGCATCTAGGCCAGATATTATGCTTAGTGTTTGCATGTGTGCTCGATTCCAAGCGGCACCAAAGGAATCACATCACTTAGCTGTGAAGCGAATTCTTAGGTATTTGGCTTACACCCCAACACTCGGATTATGGTATCCAAAGGGCTCAAGGTTTGATCTGGTTGGATTCTCGGATGCTGATTATGCTGGTGACAAGGTGGATCGCAAGTCTACATCTGGAACATGTCACTTTCTGGGACGATCACTTGTCTGTTGGTCTTCAAAGAAGCAAAACTGTGTATCACTCTCAACTGCTGAATCTGAATACATTGCTGCTGGATCTTGTTGTGCTCAACTTCTGTGGATGAAGCAAACTCTCAAGGACTATGGCATCAATCTGAAGCAAGTACCTCTCTTCTGCGACAACGAAAGCGCCATCGAGATTGCCAACAATCCAGTTCAGCACTCGAAGACAAAGCAAATTGAAATTCGTCATCACTTTCTCAGAGATCATGTCATGAAGAAAGATATTGACATCATTCATGTCAACACTGAAGAGCAATTGGCAGATATCTTCACAAAGCCCCTCGATGAGAAGAGGTTTTGCAAGTTACGATGTGAGCTAAATATCTTGGAATCCTCAAATGTCCTGTGATCAGGCACACATCCTAACACTTATGCATGTTGATGACTTAGATGTACAACACACGAAGTAAAGTATATCTTCAATCAATGAAGACTTACATTCTGAGTGTGAATACATTAATGTGGAATTTGACTTCGAAGCGCCACGATAATTGTGCGCCGTGTCTGGGTCTAATACTTCCTATACGGTGGGTAACGCCACCACCAAATTTCTTGGTTTGAAGTGTTTCACTCATGGTGTTATTGTAGAATATCTTCGCATATTGATTTGTCTTCAACTTTCAACTTATCTTCATGATTTACTTCACTATGTTGAGTTGATTGCTTTCTCATATATATATATATATATATATATATATATATATATATATATATATATATATATATATATATATATATATATATATACACTAGTATTCTATCCTCTACAGCATTCACTTATAGCTATGTCTTCATTGTTGAATCTTTTGAACTAAGTGAATGTGATCGGACCCTAATCTCTCTATGCTTACTATCTCAAACTCTATCTGTCCAAATCATATGCATTCTGTTGAAACTGTCGAATGTCTTCTCTGCATCCTTGTCAGCAGAAGACACAGAGACAAACATTAAGTCAGTTAAATGATTCATCCTTATTGATTGAAATCCAGAGAAGCCGGAACGACCATCCGACAAACTTGGCGGGCGTGGGAACGTGGGACAACTCTGAGTATGTTGCATGCTTGCCACGTGTCCCGCGGATGTGAACAGACAGGGGCACCTGCGTAATTGTGCTGTGCTGCACACCTACTTATAAATACATGTCCCCTGCGGTCAAGAAAACCTTCTTCCACCTCTCCACCTCGTCAAAACCCTAGCGCCACCGCTAGCTCTCAACAACGCCGGTGACGAAGCGCTTAGCTGTCACGACTTCTCCAACACCGTCCTCACGCCGGCCGCGGGCATCGTCCTCTCCGCCGCCGCCGTAGGTGTCCTCCGTCGCCAAGTTAGGGCACGGTGGATTGAACTGCTCGTTCTCCTATTCATCCCTGAAAGTGCTAGTTATCGACTAGAGGGGGGGGGGTGAATAGGCGATTTTTATCAGAGTCTTCAAAACGTGGAAGTTTCGAAGACAAACAATAGAAATGACCTAATTGATATGCAGCGGAAGATAAACTACAACAAGCAAGCCATAGTCAAGTATGCAATAGCGTTAACGTACGAAGACTAATAGCAGCTACGTAGTAGGATCAGGATGGAAGATAGTATGAAGCCAATCAACAATAGTAGTCAAGCAATGAAGTCAATCAGATAAGACAGATAAGCAAAGACTTCACGAAGGCAAACTCAAAGTAAAGGAGGGAAGAGATAGAACCAGTCACTTGTTGAAGACACATGATTTGTTGGACCAGTTCCAGTTGCTGTGACAACTGTACGTCTGGTTAGGGAGGCTGAGATTCAACTCAGAAGACCGTGTCTTCACCTTATTCCCCTTGAGCTAAGGACACTTAGTCCTCGCCCAATCACTCTGGTAAGTCTTCAAGGTAGACTTCCGAACCTTCACAGACTTCGTTCACCCGGCAATCCACAATGACTCTTGGATGCTCAGAACGCGACGCCTAAACGGCTGGAGGATACACAGTCCTCAAGTGTAATAAGTCTTCAGGTCACACAGACAGAAAGACTTCAGTGATGCCTAACACTCTTTGGATCTGGGTGTTTGGGCTTTGTTCTCGCAAGGATTTCTCTCTCAAAGGCTTCGAGGTGGGTTGCTCTCAAAACGACAAAAGCCGTAAACTAACTCTGAGCAGTCACCAATTTATGGTGTAGGGGGTGGGCTATTTATAGCCACAAGGCAACCCGACCTGATTTGTCCGAAATGACCCTGGGTCACTAAGGAACTGACACGTGTTCCAACAGTCAGATTTCAAACACACGCAACAACTTTACTTGGGCTACAAGCAAAGCTGACTCATCCATCTCTGGATAAGATTTGCTCTCATTGTCTTCGCTCGAAGACATAGGATTTGGGTTGAGCATCATTTCAGTCACTCTGACTTAGTTCACTTGGACCCCACTTAAAAGTACGGTGGTTCCTATGACTCAACAAAGAAGAAAAGGAAACAACGAAGCCACACAGTCTTCGCGGTCCATAGTCTTCACGCAATGTCTTCTCATGTCAGTCTTCAATATGAATATCTTCTCATACCACCATTGTCTTCAATGTCTTCATACATTTTTAGGGGTCATCTCCGGTAGGTAAACTGAATCAATGAGGGACACTACCTGCGTTATCCTGCAATTCTCACAAAAGCATTAGTCCCTCAACCAACTTTGTCGTCAATACTCCAAAACCAACTAGGGGTGGCACTAGATGCACTTACAATCTCCCCCTTTTTGGTGATTGATGACAAACTGGTTGAAGTTTTCAACGGGGATAAAGTATGTGAAATTGTAAAGGATAGGAAATTGTCTTCATAAGTAGCAAGGGCTCCCCCTGAAGATGTGCATATAAGTAATTCTGCTTTTGGATTGCAAATGCACATGGCAGGTTGTATTTGTGGAGATCCACTTCAACTTATGAAGATAATTCATCATGCATGAAATGATATAGTATATAGGATGACATGCATAATGAAAAATGGACGTCTGCAGGATGATCTAAGTGCGGAAGTTATCATCGCACATGCAGAATTTATCGTCGCGTCACAGTAAAGAAAATAAGTAGCAGATGACCATCAAGTTTAGGTGTTACAACTCAAAGAACCAAATGTTTTAAAAAGCAAGAGTTGTAAGCACGAGGCAAAATATAATGCAACCGCCCATATGAACCCGCTTGAAGACTATCAAACTCATACACTTCTCCCCCTTTTGTTAGTAATGACCAAAAAGGTTTGAAGACATAGAGCATCTACTCGTCCTCATGAGGAGTAGTTGAAGTAGCAGGGTTGTCGTTGTCGTTTGGCGGTGCAGACGAACTTGGTGCAGAGTTGATGCGTGTAGAAGTAGGAGGTGGTGAAGTAGCATCATCTTCGTCATTGATCACTCTCGCATTGACATTTGCCGCGGAGGAAGAATATTCAGAGTCTTCAAGAGATGGAGTGCGACGTAGGACAGCAGTCTGTGGAGGAGTGGAGTCAAACTGGAATCTTTCATTGAAGCCATCGTCTTGAAGATCTGCTTCAGCACTAAGCAGGGTCAGGCTCTTCCATGATCGCCGGCAAGTTTCATGAGCAACAAAGGCATTCTTGGTGGCAAGGTTACGAATGCGATTGACATCCACCAAGAGGCTTTGCATCTGTCTCTTGAGCCAAAAGTGATGTTTATCCTATTTCTGATGAAGGGCCACAAGAAGTTCTCGGTCATTGAGAACGCGAGAACGCTTCCGAGGCCTTTGGGCAATGGTGCTTTCAGTGGCTTCAGTAGGTGCTCGATGAGGCAGACGAGTATTTCCAGCCAATGGATAGATTCATGTTGCTGCTTGAACACCTTCAATGGGTTGAGTGAAGCTTTGGTGCTCGGCATTCTGAAGACAAAGAGGCTTCTTGGCCGGTTCAGGGTATATAGCTTCAACTGACATATCAACCTCTGGTAGAAAAATCACATGATTGCAAGCAGAAGGTTGATAGTTGACAGCAGAGTGTCGCTTGATGAGGCGCATGACCCATGGAGCCTAAAACTTCAGACCAAACAGGTCAGATCCAGAAGCAGCAAGTTTCCTGATGAAGAAATCTTGCGCATTGAAGCTGATGCCATTGAGAATGTAGAAGACCAATGTCTTCATGGCTCCTTCGAGTTTTGCAGCTGATGAATGTCCTTTGATAGGCCATAGAGTCCGCCTGATAATATGATATATTGTGCATGGCAGATACTCAAGATCTTCAACAAAGAACTTTGTTGGATATTCAGCATCACGTGGCAAAGGCTTCATCATGCTCAACATCTGACTCATATTGGGTTCAGGCTTATGGAAGATGCTTTCCAGAGCATTTCGGTGATTTTGACAACCAGGTTCATAGAGTTCTCTGGGAGTGGATAGGCCTATAAGCTCAATGATGTCGAGAGCTTTGGCTTCATGATGAACATTTCCTATCATCCACTCGAGAACCCATGTCTTGATATCTCTGTTGTAGCCGCGAATGTGTAGAGTAGCATAGAATTGAAGCAATAGCTCTTCATTCCATTGTTCTTTATCTGTGACAAAACTGAGCAGTCCAGCATCACGAAAGCAATCAAGTGCTTCTTCTAAGCAGGGCAGTCCAGTAATGGCTTCAGTGTCGAGGCGCATATGAGGGAAAATGCGCCCTTGATCATACAGAACGCATGAGTAATAGCTTCGCTGCTGATGACTCCAGAACCGATCTGATGATATTCTTGGCTTCGTGTAGGGGTTCTTTGAGCTGTCAAAGAATGTGTTGTGGCTCTTGAAGCCATTTGCATTGAAAGACCCTGGTGAGTTTGCAGTACCAGGAAACCTTGGCAGTCTTGGCTTGAGCTTCTGGACCTGAGGCCTATGCTCAATGTGATAGTCAAATTGAGGACCAGAGACATTAGGCGGAGGGACTAGAACGGGCCATCTTACTGTGATTAGCTCGCCATGGTTGTATGCTTGCTCGATTGTATAGGGCCTTGGTGGCGGAACAGGAGCAGTGGCAACAACTGAGGCTTCAGGCTGCACAATAGGTGCTTCAGGAGCAGTTGCCTCATTAGCTTCAGGTGCAGTGGCCTCATTAGCTTTAGGCACACTGATTGGTTCAAGCTCCACATTAGCGTCAGCCATGACAACGTCATCGGCTTCATTGTCGTTGGTGGTGGCAGCTTCAACATTTTCAACCTCCACTTGCTGAGCTGGAGGGTCAGGCACAGACACGTTCACTTCATGAACTTCTTCTTCTGGAATGGGGGGAGTAGGGACACGTTCTTCTTGTCGTTCGTCTTCGGCTAATGCAGCCGGATTGTCTTCAGCAACTGGTGCTTCAGACTCAGAGACATTCACAGCAGGAGTGGCTTCTGAAAACACTTGACGTGCAACAGGTTGATGGTGCACTTCTCCTTCTGGAACGCTCGGAAGAGGGACTTGATGCCTTGGTCCTTTGTGAAGCCTGCGAAGTGCTGGCAACGCCTTTGGAGATGGAGTTGGCTGGGCCTCAAAGTCTTCATCTTCTTCTTGCACGGGTGGTGTAGCTGGTTGTTGTTGTTGTGGAGTACTTGGGGAATCTTGTTCTTGCGGGCGATCATCCCATGAAGCATCCTGAGCAATTGGCGTCAGAGGACGACCAATGCTGATGATTTCGCTGTTCATACGAATAGGCGATGATACCACATTATATTCAATTTGAGGAAGAACTTCATCATCTTCAACATTGTCATGATGACCAATGTCTTCAGCAGCGGTGGGATCAACTGCTGGAATCTCTTCAGCTTCAGGAGCCTCTGTGAAAGCAGGCTCATGAACAGTCATGCGAAGTTCTTGGGTAGTGGATGCGGGACGAACCACTAAGATGGGTTCAACAACAAGGGGCTCTGTGGGAGCAGCCCGATTCTTCTTAGTCTTGCGCTTCTTCTTGGAGGGAGCGGCATCAGAGGCTTCAGTATTCTTCCTCTTTCTGGCTTCAACCTCGGCAGCCCTCGTCTTCTTCTATTATGAAGCGGTTGTGGTGACCTTTGGCTTCGAGCCAGTCATGCTGCTTGGAAAGATAATGCGAGGGGCTTCTTGGCTTGAAGGTGCAGGCTGGTCAGCAGGAAGCTTCTTCTTTTTCTTTGCAGCCATCCTGGGGTCAATGCCAGGACGACCAAGTGACTTGCGCTTCACAGCCTCATTGTAGGCAAGCACACACTTATCAGCCAAACTCTTCATGCGCTCACGAGAGCCTTGAGCTTCTTGGCGCTTCTTCAGAAAAGCTTCTTTAAGCTCATGCAGCATGACCTTGAAGTTTCTGACGTCTTGAACACTGAGCTTCGCCACATGCCTCTTGAATTGAGCCTTCTCATAATCAATTTTGTTCTTCAGCTCAACGATGCGCCGAGCAAGAGCTAGCTCAAAAGCAATGTCACCATTGAAAGAGACGCTGAGGCCAATGGGAAGCTGCAAATCTTCAAAGCTGAGATTTGGTGTGTCGAACCATTCATCAATGAAGTTATGGAGAACGGCCACATCAAAGAGAGGCAAGTTGTTGAAGATCTCATCTTCTTCCTTGCTCTTGATCAGTTGTTCAAGGGCATCATCAGCAAGATCTTCATCACCGGACAGATCAATGGGCTCTTCACGCAGAATAGCAGCAGGAGTCAAAGCTTGATCAGTACGCCTAACAAGTTGCTTTTTCTTCTCCGTCTTCTTGGAGATGCGGGATTGATCTTCAGACTGCACACTGGCTTCAGGAGGTGCAGTGGCCAATGGCTTCACATGAGAAGCTTTTGAAGGTGCAGCTGATGATGAAGCCTTAATCTTCTTTGGCTTCTGTGGCCTTGGAGTAGGAGCTGGGGCTTCATCAGAATCAGCATCATTTTCAGAATGATCCACTTTGGCACCTTGTACCAAGATGTAGGAGATGAGGCCATCAAGGTTTGCAAAGGGGCCAATTCTGTTTTCTTCAGCTTCACGTGTGCCATCCTCACGGGGAGCAGAGGGGCCAGGATTGAAGTCTAATCCCCATGACTTCTTGTTTTCCTTTGCCGAAGCCTTAGCAAACTGGAGGTTGCGCTTGAAGAGATTGTCGTCACGACACCAGAGCAATGATGATGGGTCGACTTCTTCAGGCTGTGGTCCATGGACCATGCAAGGATAGAATTCTTGCGCAATGGCTTCAGCTTTGTTCTTGGGGGGAAGGACTCGATAGAGAATATCACCCCAAGGGCTCTTGATAGCATTTTTCTCTGCGTACTCCTGGGTGACGAACTTGTACTTGTACCACTGTTCAGCCCAATAGCGTCGAATCCATTGGATTCGAGTCTTGCGCTGATTGTAATCTTCTTCAGGATCTGTTTTATATATTTCTGCAAGATCATCAGGCAGATCCTTTGAATTTCCCCCATGACGCTGTCTGCCACCCTTCCTGACAGATTTCTCCATAGCCATGAACTTCAAACTGAACAGTTTCAATATGTTCAAAGGCTTCAAAGGCTTTCGCTTGCTGGTCAGACAGGAACTGGCTTCAGGAGAATCAATGTGTTGCTATAAGAATTCTGCAAACAAATGCAGACTATGAGAACCTAGGGATTCTCCCACGGACATGTACCTGTGACAGCATTAGAGATGCAAGGGAAGGGGAAGAGGTCATATGCATTCTCAGAAGATTTTGAAGATAAATCAGTTTGAAGACATTGACCTTATGATGCGAAGACATTCA
This sequence comes from Triticum dicoccoides, assembly GCF_002162155.2. NCBI lineage: Eukaryota > Viridiplantae > Streptophyta > Magnoliopsida > Poales > Poaceae > Triticum > Triticum dicoccoides. Next base: position 409,514,434 of record NC_041393.1, read on the forward strand.
CTTATATGAGGTGAGTTGGTTCCAGATTTGTACCAATCCGTGAATAAGTACAAGTGAGGAATCAAACTAGATAGGAAATCTAAGTGAATAGACTAGGCATTATGAGATGCAGACAGAATAGATCTAACATTGAGTAGGTAGAAACCACTTTCGGCAAATAGGATGAATCTATGAAGATCAAAAAGGTGGTAAAAATAGAGTTATAATTACCGCACGAAGAACTGCTAGAAGGGATGAATAGGAGACCGAGCAGTTCAGCCACTGTGCCCTAACTTGGCGACGGAGGACACCTACGGTGACGGCGAAGAGGACGATCGGACCCTATAGCTACGGCGACGCCGCCGCCGTAGGTGTCCTCCGTCGCCAAGTTAGGGAACGGTGGATTGAACTGCTCGGTCTCCTATTCATCCCTGAAAGTGCTAGTTATCGACTAGAGGGGGGGTGGTGAATAGGCGATTTTTATCAATGTCTTCGAAATGTGGAAGTTTCGAAGACAAACAATAGAAATGACCTAATTGATATGCAGCGGAAGATAAACTACAACAAGCAAGCCATAGTCAAGTATGCAATAGCGTTAACGTACGAAGACTAATAGCAGCTAGGTAGTAGGATCAGGATGGAAGATAGTATGAAGCCAATCAACAATAGTAGTCAAGCAATGAAGTCAATCAGATAAGACAGATAAGCAACGACTTCACGAAGACAAACTCAAAGTAAAGGAGGGAAGAGATAGAACCAGTCACTTGTTGAAGACACAGGATTTGTTGGACCAGTTCCAGTTGCTGTGACAACTGTACATCTGGTTAGGGAGGCTGAGATTCAACTCAGAAGACCATGTCTTCACCTTATTCCCCTTGAGCTAAGGACACTTAGTCCTCGCCCAATCACTCTGGTAAGTCTTCAAGGTAGACTTCCGAACCTTCACAGACTTTGTTCACCTTGGATGCTCAAAACGCGACGCCTAACCGGCTGGAGGATACACAGTCCTCAAGTGTAATAAGTCTTCAGGTCACACAGACAGAAAGACTTTAGTGATGCCTAACACTCTTTGGCTCTGGGTGTTTGGGCTTTGTCCTTGCAAGGATTTCTCTCTCAAAGGCTTCGAGGTGGGTTGCTCTCAAAACGACAAAAGCCGTAAACTAACTCTGACCAGCCACCAATTTATGGTGTAGGGGGTGGGCTATTTATAGCCACAAGGCAACCCGACCTGATTTGTCCGAAATGACCCTGGGTCACTAAGGAACTGACACGTGTTCCAACGGTCAGATTTCAAACACACGCGGCAACTTTACTTGGGCTACAAGCAAAGCTGACTCATCTAGCTCTGGATAAGATTTGCTCTCATTGTCTTCGCTCGAAGACATAGGATTTGGGTTGAGCATCACTTCAGTCACTCTGACTTAGTTCACTTGGACCCCACTTAACAGTACGGTGGTTCCTATGACTCAACAAAGAAGAAAAGGAAACAACGAAGCCACATAGTCTTCGCGGTCCATAGTCTTCACGCAATGTCTTCTCATGTCATAGTTTTCAATATGAATATCTTCTCATACCACCATTGTCTTCAATGTCTTCATACATTTTTAGGGGTCATCTCTGGTAGGTAAACCGAATCAATGAGGGACACTACCTGCGTTATCCTGCAATTCTCACAAACGCATTAGTCCCTCAACCAACTTTGTCGTCAATACTCCAAAACCAACTAGGGGTGACACTAGATGCACTTACAATCCCATCTAGCAGTTCATCGTGTGGTAAATATAACTCTATTTTTACCAGCTTTTTGATCCTCAATGATTCATCCAATTTACCAAAATTGGTTTCTGTCTATACAAAGTTAGATCTATTCTGTCTGCATCTCATACTGCCTAGTATATTCACTTAAGCTTCACATCTAGTTAGATTCCTCACTTGTACTTATTCACGGATTCGTATAACTCTAGAACCGACTCTCAACATATAAGTGAATGTCTTCGCAACATGAGGTCAATGTCTTCAAACTGATTTATCTTCAAAATCTTCTGAGAATGCATATGAACTCTTCCCCTTCCCTCGCATCTCTAATGCTGTCACAGGTACATGTCCGTGGGAGAATCCCTAGGTTCTCATAGTCTGCATTTGTTTGCAGAATTCTTACAGCAACACATTGAATCTCCCGAAGCTAGTTCCTGTCTGACCAGCAAGAAAAAACCTTTGAAGCCTTTGAATCTATTGAAACCATTCAGTTTGAAGTTCATGGCTGCAGAGAAATCAGTAAGGAAGGGTGGCAAACAGCGTCGTGGGGGAACATCAAAGGATCTGCCTGATGATCTTGCAGAACTTTACAAGACAGATCCTAAAGAGGATTATAATCAGCGCAAGACTCGAATCCAATGGATTCGACGCTATTGGGCTGAACAATGGTTCAAGTACAAGTTCGTGACCCAGGAGTACGCTGAGAAGAATGCTATCAAGAGTCCTTGGGGTGATATTCTCTATCGAGGCCTTCCCCCCAAGAACAAAGCTGAAGCCATTGCGCAAGAATTCTATCCTTGGATGGTCCGTGGACCACAGCCTGAGGATGCCGACCCATCATCATTGCTCTGGTGTCGTGACGACAATCTCTTCAATCGCAACTTCCAGTATGCTAAGGCTTCGGCAAAGGAAAACAAGAAGTCATGGGGATTACACTTCAATCCTGGTCCCTCTGCTCCCCGTGATGATGGCACACGTGAAGCTGAAGAAAATAGAATTGGCCCCTTTGCAAACCTTGATGGCCTCATCTCATACGTCTTGGTACAAGGTGCCAAAGTGGATCATTCTGACAATGATGCTGATTCTGATGAAGCCCCAGCTCCTCCTCCAAGGCTGCAGAAGCCAAAGAAGATTAAGGCTTCATCATCAGCTGCACCTCCAAAAGCTTCTCGTGTGAAGCCACTGGCCACTGCACCTCCTGAAGACAGTGTGCAGTCTGAAGATCTTTCACGCATCTCCAAGAAGACGGAGAAGAAAAAGAAAATCATCAAGAGAACTGATCAATCATTGACTCCTGCTGCCATTCTGCGTGATGAGCATATTGATCTGTCCAGCGATGACGATCTTGTAGATGATGCTCTTGAGCAACTGATCAAGAGCAAGGAAGAAGCAGAGATCTTCAATAACTTGCCTCTCTTTGATGTGGCCGTCCTCCATAACTTCATTGATGAATGGTTTGACACACCAAATCTCAGCTTTGATGATCTGCAACTTCCAATTGGCCTCAGCGTCGCCTTCAATGGTGCCATTGCTTCTGAGCTAGCTATTGCTCAGCGCATCGTCGAACTGAAGCACAAGATTGACTATGAAAAGGCTCAGTTCAAGAAGCATGTGGCCAATCTCAGTGTGCAAGATGTCAAGAACTTCAAGATCATGCTTCACGAGCTCAAAGAGGCATTTCACAAGAAGTGTGAGCTAGAGGCTCTCGTGAGCGCATGAAAAATCTGGCTGACAAATGTGTGCTTGCCTACAATGAGGCTGAGAAGCGCAAGGCTCTTGGTCGTCCTGGCATCGACCCCAGGATGGCTGCAAAGAAGAAGAAATCGACTGTCCAATCTGCACCTTCAAGGCAAGATGAACCTCGCATTGTCTGCCCATGCAGCATGACTGGCTCGAAGCCAAAAGTCACGTCAACCGCTTCAGAACAGAAGAAGACGAGGGCTGCAGAGGCTGAAGCCAGAAAAAGGAAAACCTCAGAAGCCTCTGATGCTGCTCCCTCCAAGAAGAAGCGCAAGACCAAGAAGAATCGGGCTGCTCCCACAGAGCCCCTTGTTGTTGAACCCATCTTAGTGGTTCGTCCTGCATCCGCTACCCAAGAACTACAAATGACTGTTCATGAGCCTGCTTCCACAGAGGCTCCTGAAGCTGAAGAGATTCCAGCAGTTGATCCCATCACTGCTGAAGACATTGGTCATCATGACAATGTTGAAGATGATGAAGTTCTTCCTCAAATTGAATACAATATGGTATCATCGCCTGTTCGTACGAACAGCAAAATCATCAGCATTGGTCGTCCTCTGACGCCAATTGCTCAGGATGCTTCATGGGCTGATCGCCCGCAACAACAAGACTCCCCCAGTACTCCCCAACAACAACAAGCCACACCATCCGTGCAAGTTGAAGAGGATGAGGACCTGCCCACTCCATCTCCAAAGGCGTCGCCTATATTACAAAGGCTTCGCAAAGGACCAAGGCCTCAAGCCCCTCTTCCGAGCATTGCAGAAGGAGAAGTGCACCATCAACCTGTTGCACGTCAAGTGTTTTCAGAAGCCACTCCAACTGTGAATGTCTCCGTGTCTGAAGCCCCAGCTGCTGAAGACAATCCGGCTGCATTAGCCAATGACGAACATCAAGAAGAACGTGTCCCTACTCCCCCCATTCCTGAAGAAGCTGTTCATGAAGTGAACGTGTCTGTGCCTGACCCTCCAGCTCAGCAAGTGGTGGTTGAAAACTTTGAGGCTGCCACCACCAACACCAATGAAGCCAATGACATAGTCATGGCTGAAGCTAATGCGGAGCCTGTCCCAAGCACTGTACCAGAAGTCAATGCTGAAATGCTCCTGAAGCTTCTGTTGTGCAGCCCGAAGCCACCATTGCTGCCGCTGCTCCTGTTCCGCCACCAAGGCCCTATACAATTGAGCAAGCATACAAACATGGCGAGCTAATCACAGTAAGATGGACCTTTCTGGTCCCTCCGCCTACTGTCTCTGGTCCTCAGTTTGACTATCACATTGAGCATAGGCCTCAGGTCCAGAAGCCAAAGCCAAGGTTGCCAAGGTTGCCAGGTACTGCCACATCTGTCCGGTCCTTTAATGCAAATGGCTTCAAAAGCCACAACACATTCTTTGACAGCTCAAAGAACCCCTACACAAAGCCAAGAATATCATCAGATCGATTCTGGAGTCATCAGCAGCGAAGCTATTACTCCTGCGTTCTGTATGATCAAGGGCGCATTTTCCCTCATATGCGCCTCGACACTGAAGCCATTGCTGGACTGCCATGCTTAGAAGAAGCACTTGACTGCTTTGGTGATGCTGGTCTGCTCAGCTTTGTGACAGACAAAGAACATTGGAATGAAGAGCTATTGCTTCAATTCTATGCTACGCTCCACATTCGCGGTTATAACAGAGATACAAAGACATGGGTTCTCGAGTGGATGACAGGAAATGTTCATCAAGAAACCAAGGCTCTTGACATCATTGAGCTTACAGGCCTATCCACTCCTGGAGAGCTATATGAACCTGGTTGTCAAAACCACCGCAATGCACTGGAGAGCATCTTCCATAAGCCTGAACCCAATATGAGCCAGATGTTGATCATGATGAAGCCATTACCTCATGATGCTGAATACCCAAAGGAGTTCTTTGTTGATGACCTTGAGTATCTGCAGCGCACCATATATCATATCATCAGGCGGACTCTATGGCCTATCAAAGGACATTCATCAGCTGCCAAACTTGAGGGAGCCATGAAGACATTGGTCTTTTACATCCTCAATGGCATCAGCTTCAATGTGCAAGATTTCTTCATCAGACAACTAGCTGCATCTGGATTTGGACTTTTTGGCCTGAAATTCTATGCTCCATGGGTCATGCGCCTCATAAAGCAACACTCTACTGTCAACTATCAACCCTCTGCTCGCAATCATGTGATCTTTCTACCAAAGGTTGATATGTCAGTTGAAGCCATATACCCTGAACCTGCCAAGAAGCCTCTTAGTCTTCAAAATGCTGAACACCAAAGCTTCACTCAGCCTATTGAAGGAGTCCAAGCAGTAACTCGTGTCTATCCAATGGCTGGAAACACTCGTCTACCTCATCGTGCGCCAACTGAAGCTACTGAGAGCACCATTGCTCAAAGGCCTCGAAAGCGCTCTCGGGTCCTCAATGGCCAAGAACTTCTTGTGGCTCTGCATCATAAACAGGATAAGCATCATTTTTGGCTCAAGCGTCAGATGCAAAGTCTCTTGGTGGATGTAAATCACATTCGCAATCTTGCCACCAAGAATGCATTTGTCACTCACGAAACTTGTCGGCGATCATGGAAGAGTTTGACCCTGCTCAGTGCCGAAGAAAATCTTCAAGACGATGGCTTTACTGAACGATTCAAGTTTGACTCCACTCCTCCACGGAATGCTGTCCTACGTAGAACTCCATCTCTTGAAGACTCTGACTATTCTTCCTCCGCGGCAACTGTAAATGCCAATGTGATCGATGATGAAGATGATGCAACTTCACCGCCCCCTACTTCTGCATGCATCGACACTGCACCAAGTTCGTCTGCACTGCCAACCAACAACGACAACCCTGCTGCTTCACCTACTCCTCAAGAGGACGAGTAGATGCTCTATGTCTTCAAACCTTTTTGGTCATTACTGACAAAAGGGGGAGAAGCATATGAGTTGATAGTCTTCAAGAGGGTTCATAAGGGCGGTTGCTTTATATTTTTGCCTAGTGCTTACAACTCTTGCTTTTGATACACTTCGTTCTTTGAGTTGTAACACTTAAACTTGATGGTCGTCTGCTACTTATTTGCGTTTCCACGTGTGATGATAACTTTTGCACTTAGATCATTCTGCAGACGTCCATTTTTCATTATGCATGTCATTCTCTTAGCTATATCATTTCGTGCATGATGAATTATCTTCATAAGTTGAAGAGGATCTCCACAAGTACAACCTGCCATGTGCATTTGCATTCCAAAAGCAAATTATTTATATGCACATCTTCAGGGGGAGCCCTTGCCACTTATGAAGACAATACACTATCCTTTACAATTTCACATACTTCTTTCCCGTTGAAAACTTAAACCAGTTTGTCATCAATCACCAAAAAGGGGGAGATTGTAAGTGCATCTAGTGCCACCCCTAGTTGGTTTTGGAGTATTGACGACAAAGTTGGTTGAGGGACTAATGCGTTTGTGAGAATTGCAGGATAACGCAGGTAGTGTCCCTCATTGATTCAGTTTACCTACCGGAGATGACCCCTAAAAATGTATGAAGACAATGAAGACAATGGTGGTGTGTGAAGATGTTCACATTGAAGACTATGACATGAGAAGACATTGAGTGAAGACTATGGAGTGCGAAGACTGAGTTGTTTCGTTGTTTCCTTTTCTTCTGTGTTGAGTCATAGGAACCACCGTACTGTTAAGTGGGGTCCAAGTGAACTAAGTCAAAGTGACTGAAGTGATGCTCAACCCAAATCCTATGTATTCGAGCAAAGACAATGAGAGCAAATCTTATCCAGAGCTGGATGAGTCAGCTTTGCTTGTAGCCCAAGTAAAGTTGTCGTGTGTGTTTGAAATCTGACCGTTGGAACACGTGTCAGTTCCTTAGTGACCCAGGGTCATTTCGGACATATCAGGTCGGGTTGCCTTGTGGCTATAAATAGCCCACCCCCTACACCATAAATTGGTGGCTGCTCAGAGTTAGTTTACGGCTTTTGTCGTTTTGAGAGCAACCCACCACGAAGCCTTTGAGAGAGAAATCCTTGCGAGGACAAAGCCCAAACACCCAAAGCCAAAGAGTGTTAGGCATCACTGAAGTCTTTCTGTCTGTGTGACCTGAAGACTTATTACACTTGAGGACTGTGTATCCTCCAGCCGTTTAGGCGTCGCGTTCTGAGCATCCAAGAGTCATTGTGGATTGCCGGGTGAACGAAGTCTGTGAAGGTTCGGAAGTCTACCTTGAAGACTTACCAGAGTGATTGGGCGAGGACTAAGTGTCCTTAGCTCAAGGGGAATAAGGTGAAGACGCGGTCTTCTGAGTTGAATCTCAGCCTCCCTAACCAGACGTACAGTTGTCACAACAATTGGAACTGGTCCAACAAATCCTATGTCTTCAACAAGTGACTGGTTCTATCCCTTCCCTCCTTTACTTTGAGTTTGTCTTCGTGAAGTCATTGCTTATTTGTCTTATCTGTTTGACTTCATTGCTCGACTACTATCGTTGATTGGCTTCATACTACCTTCCATCCTGATCCTTACTACCTTGCTGCTATTAGTCTTTGTACGTTCACATTATTGCATAGTTGACTATGGCTTGCTCGTTGTAGTTTATCTTCCGGTGCATATCAATTAGGTCATTTCTATTGTTTGTCTTCGAAACTTCCACGTTTTGAAGACTTTGATAAAAATCGCCTATTCACCCCCCCTTTAGTCGATAACTAGCACTTTCAGGCCCTTAAATCTTACCAAGTTTTTGTACACAATCACTAGGATTTTTGTGCCAAAAAAATACAGGATTTTATTGTTAAGAAATTATTTTTATAAGTTAATAAGATGTGGGATATTGTTTTCTTACATATGTAAGTATCTGTTAAATATATGATGGCAATAACAATAATATATAAGAACATATAAAATAATTTAAATATATATAATATAGTTAGAAGGGAAACATAAGTTGGACCAGGCGTTCCTATTCTTATATACAAAAATATAACAGACCTCTGTGTTTTCTTCAAAAAAATACATAAATTGAGCCGCCGATGTTTTAGGAAAAATAAAACCTCGAATGAGAGGTCCATAGGCCGGTCGATACATGACGACCCTCAAGAAAATACAAACCGACAATGTCGTGGGCTGCGCCTGTTAAAAAAGAAAGCCTAGACGGGGCAACCCAAAACCCAGCTGATACTTGCTGCCCTAGTGATAATAAATGATACCTGCTAGCTCCCCGGCTTCGTTGTGAATTTATCTCCTATAGCAACTATGTTGAACGACCTAAAAAATGTAACTATGTTGACAAACCTATGGGCCCCAATGTCAGTGTAGCATTAGGAGGAAGTATTTTTTCGATGAGGCACTTGCTTGCATACGGCCATAGACCTGGTGGGTCCCGACTGTCCGCCTCTCCACGTATAGTCCTCTCCAGATTCCTCTCGTTTGTTCAGAATGTTCACAACGGCAGGCAACGACGTCGCGGTGAGCGCACAAAGGCGCAGGAGGGGATCCGACCACCGAAGAAAGTGCCTTATTAGTAATGAAACAACTGAACTAGCCTAGTGGCCAAGTGACACTACCCAACAGCTATTCCGCCCGGGTTTGATTCCACCTGCGCAGGGAAAATATCTCCAATTTTTTTGCATCTTCCTTTATTGACATGTGGGTCCCCATTGTCATCTACGCACACCATGTCCAACACTTGCCAAAACTTCGTTCCTCGTTTTCTCTGTTTTTCACACACTCGACATTGTGTGGGCATTTTGAAACTAGCATATCTTTTTGACTGTGCATCATATGAAGATGTGCTATGCATGAATGTTGATCAACATGATGTTAACTGGCTAGTAGACCATGAATAAAACTTCCAACATGATGTTAACCCTATTTGAAAAGGCCGTGTTAATATAAATGCTCTGCTCTGAAAGTTGCAGTTTCTTATCTGAAATTGAACTTGCAGTTTCTTCTCTGAGAATCGCATTGTCTGCACTTTTATACTCCTATGAAACTAAATTTTTTTAAGTGCTAAAAATAGATCTCTAGAATTCATAAAATACTTCATATGCTCAATACTGCAAATCTGAAATTCAAAAGACATTCATATCTGAAAGTACTCTCAAAATACACAACACAAAACACAATTCACAACCTGCAAATACTGACAACCCTAAGCTCCTCCTGACAATTCACAACCTGCCCGACTATTGGGCTAGGGGGTAGTCCCCTCCTATTCCTCAGCGGCAGACAACCGCCCCGTGATACGATGTGAACGGCGAGGGAGAGGATGGCGGGGAAGCATTGTCGGGCCAACTACTTTTCTCCTCTTATAGTTGGGTTAGGTTGACGAAGACTCCACCAGCTCGCTCTGGCACGACACCCTCACAAACAACACCCTGTAGATGCTTGATCCTTCAATCTCTGGTGGATGCTCCATCTGGGATCGATACTCCCACCACCGCTCCCTCACGATCGGATTCGGTGAGTCTGTTTGCTCCATGGCCTAGAGGAGCAGCTCTATGTACTCCCACGCGACTCCCTTCGGGAGTATCGCTGCCTTTTCGCTCTGTTGCAGATATTTGGCCATGGATGTCGCCGTCGCCGCTAGTTGGTCCTTGTTTTCAAACCAAGACTGTATCTCCAACATCCTAGCTAGCTTCACAAGGTTGCCTTCTGCGATCCTCACGTATCAGTTGTACTCCTCCATCGATCTACTTCTCCACAGCACCTTCACTCGCCGGCAGTGGTTTTTGAATGGAAGAGGAGAGGAGCAGTGCTGGTTTTGGATTAGAACGGGGGAGGAGCGATGCTGGGTTTGGATTGGAACAAGAGAGGAGGGGCGATGGTTTTGAAATGGAAGAGGAGAGGAGCAGTGCTGGATTTAGATTGGAACAGGAGAGGAGCGGCGGTGGTTTAAGAGGAGAAGAGCGGAAGAGCGGCGCTGGTCTTGGAAGTATTTTCTTGTTTTACGTATTTTGGGTCAAAGTTTGACCACGTACTGTATTTGACAAGCAAAATGTGAATGCATGTCACCAAAAATTGTATCGTTGGTTCGTACCTGAATGTACTTTCAAATTATATTATTTTTGCAACGTATAACATATATTTTATTTGCAAAAATCATGGTCAATTATGACCTAGAATAAAAGGGAGACTAGTTAATGTGGGGTCGCTTTCTTAATTGAAGGGTAAATTGATTTTGATTTTGATCCAGTCATAGCGCGCTGGCCCTCTCGTCCGATCCTAAATCACTGCTGCATGCTCCTCTCCCTCTTCTCCATTACAAAACCACCTCCTCTCCTATCCATCATCTCCATTCCAAAACCACCATCTCGCCTCTCCCTCTTCTCCATTGCAAAACCACCTCCTCTCCTCTCCATCTTCTCCATTCCAAAACCACCGTCTCGCCTCTCCCTCTTCTCTATTGCAAGACCACTGTCTCTCCTCCCATCTTCCAAAGCTAGCACCGGACCACTCAGAAGGACATCTATGGAGAGGATGCAACAGCAAATTAGGAAGATCGCCGGCGGCGACCAGGCAAAGTTAGCCAGGTTGAAGGAGATCCTTACTTGGTTTGACAATGAGTGGGAGATTTCGAGGACGGTGAGGGCCATGTGGCAATGTATGCAAAAGAGCGAGACGGCGGCAATGAGGGCGACGATGTACATGTACTCGGCGACAGTCACGCCGCGGTCCTCCGAGTTCATCGAGTATCTCCTCTGTGCGATGGAGCAGACAGATTCGCCCGAGGCGACAGTCAGGCGGAGGTGGTGGGCGTACAGGTCGAAGGTCGAGCACCCAGAGGATAACGAATCGGTCGAGTATGGTGTGCCGTTCGTGAAGGTGCAGAGCCAGCCGGAGCCACAGGAGTATTTGTTCTCCCACCGCAAGAGGAGGCCGGATGGCGCAACGTCACTTCCCCGTTGTTCTCCACGGTTCCCTAGATGCTCGTATCGTTTCAACAACGGCGGTAGGGTTTAAGGTAAGCTTCGCACTAACCTAATCTTCCACCTGCTCATGCTTACAATTAGTGTGACAGCTAATGAAAATCATGCTTACGATCAGTCTCCGAGTACTACGCCAATCACCCTAAAATAGCTTTGGACCTTTGGGTCAAAGTTGTCACACTGTGTACAAATAAACAAAAATAGATTGGTGCTTCCTTCAGAAAAGAGTACTCCCTAGAAAACTGCCAATATAAGCTACTAGTATTTGGTTAGAGGATTTGCTGCCGAGAAAGATCCGTCCACAAAGAGCGCCACACATCCCACTGGTGGTGGATGCCCATGCGTGCATGGAGCATGGTTGGTGTCAGTAATTTTTACTTGGCACACCTTGCACTCTGCATATATGTCGGTTTCATACGTACATTTGTGCAGTTCCACCAAAATGGAGCTGAATAACCCTATTTGCACAGATAATGAAAAAGCATGATTACATTATAGTGGCACTAGTTGATGAAACACACAAAATAAATAGTAGAAAATATTGCGATAGTATCATAGTATGCCATGCTGCGAGGGCGAGATGGGCCCTGCGATGCCTCATACGGTACGCCTCATACTGGAAATCGTCCCAAGTCTCCCAGATACACCTTCTGCTAGTGATGAACATCAGTGTACATCGCTAGTACAAGGAGGGGCCTTGAGACATTCAAAGCTCTATTTTTGTGCAGATCAACTAAAATTAAGCACCCCAGTTTGCAGAAACTCTTAAACATTAACAATGGGACTAGTTGATGAAACATACATTAACAAAGAGAAGCACTTTCTTTATCTACATTGGAAATGAAATGATAGAGAGGACACTCGCTCTATTTTAACTGTATTATTACTTCATTTTATCAGTGACACTAGGGTCGAGCAGGTGGAAAATGAGGTGTACCGTTCGTCGCAAGGATGAAGGCCGGGGGTGCTTAGACTAGGATGTTGAAGCTCGCTCTTTCAGTCCCTATCTCCCCCCTGATGTTTCTGTGGTAGCATTTGGGTTGTAATCCAAACTTGGTCGAGCTGGTGCTACGCCCCTTACCTGCCTAGATTATGTGGCGAACTTGTCTCCTACTAGTACTCAATCCGTTCTAGTAGTAGTTGCATAACTGCCCGTTTACACTGAGATGTTGTCGGATAATGGTTCTCTATGGTTGGATTTCTTTAATGAAATCAGAGGGAACCCCCTCTTTCAATATATATATAAAACAGTGGCACTAGCAGTGCCAAAACATTGCCTCAAATTAATAGTGCCACTAGATTAAGGTGCAAAATAATAACATTACTGCTTTATCATGGCAGCGCCAAAACAGTAGCACAAGAGTAGGATTAACATGTAGGATCTTTGGCAAATGGTCAGACCAAAAAGGAACATACCTCGTGATGGGAACCATATCTGCAGTCAACGCCGTCGTAGAAGGGATGACACCAGTCACCAACATGGATGATTCAATTCATGGGACCTTTTGGTGCAATTCACCTAAAATGAAGCAATGTCCAATGAGCTAGCAGCTTCTTCTTATTTATTTTTAAGAAAAGGGCTCCAGCCCCGGTTCCATTTCCACCAGAAAACGAAACCCACATAGCTTCTTCTTCATTAGTTGCAATAAAATTGAGCAACGTCAAGGTTAGTTGTGAAGCTCCTGGAATGTTCAACTATATTTGGATATCATTTGTGCAGTTCAACTAAGATCGAGCATGAAATGTATATCTCTATTTGCACAAAAAAGGTGGAAAGGAGGGTGACTAACAAGTGATGAAACATGCATCAAATGAAAAGAAGCAGGTTCCTTATCTGAATGGCAATCCTACAAGGACAGTAGCAATTTCTAAAGCAGCAACATTGCTAGATATTAGTGTGGGCATTAGGATTAACTATGACAACCGTTAAATACAACATTACTTTAATGGTGCCATTGCTTCATTTTACCATTAACATTACATTAACAGCTGCTATGGAGTCGGTATTTGGGCATGGGAGAGTAGGAGGACCAGGACAGTTGCATTTCTAACAAAAAGAAGCAACTTATCTTAATGGCAAATTTAGCAAGACATGTAAAAAGTGCCATTGATTCATATTACTGGAGGCATTACATTGAAAACAACATTGGTTTAATGTGTCCTTACTTTTAACAGTGCAATTGCTACATTTTACGAGTGGCATTACATAAGAGTGGCTTGGGGCAACAAACATCAGAACAAGATATCTGGTTTGGTCCCATTTTTGTTTGGTATAGCCACCTTATACTGTGTGAGGCTAGCAAATCTAGTGCTGGACTTACTCTGTTGACTTGTCCCCCAATCCCCACTTTCTTTCCTGTTTCAGCCAATAGATCGGTTTTATATTGAGTTTGTACTATGTTTCCATTTATTTCCCTATTAGACCTAGAGACCAGTTGGATAGCTAGTCTCTACTACTTTTCGCCCCCATTATTTCCTCTTTCGACCAAGTCCTAGATTCAGGTAACAAATCTTTCCCCGCCGCCACCCCCTTTTTTCCTTGTTTGAAAAAAGTAGTACTAGATTCGAGTGCATGAACTAGTTTTACCTCTTAACCATAAAAATTTAGGTGGTTTTCGTACAGCCAATCGATCCTATCTATGAGGGGGCCTTTGAAATAGTAAAAGATACAAATGCAGCGACGTTAGGAGCTCGGGAAGTAGAGCAAGGCCGGTTTCGAAGGAAGTTATACCTGAGGGTCGCCGGGATGTCGCTAGGTGGGTGGCGGGAGGCCGGATCTGCCCACACTACGGCAACAGGGAAGAAAGGGTTGGAGGCCCTCCCTCACCAGCGGTGCTTGGGAGAGAACGGCAAGGCATGCTGATCGGGACGCGCCGACAGTGGGTAAGAGCCATCACCGAGGACGACCGCGTGAACGTTGCACCTTCTCACCTTCCCCGACGGAGAGGATTCGACTGGATCTGTGACCAGCGGTGAGCAGAGAGAGAGAGAGAGAGTGTGACCACCGTTGTCGTGTTTAGATCTGGAGAGGACGGGACAGTGTGAAGAGAGCAACATTAGCAAGCAAGCACAGAGGCTCCTGCCTATATAGTGGAGTACTAGTTTTCTTTTGTCTACCGGAGCCGGCTTGACCTCATCAATGATTGTCGAGAAGTCCTCATGCACGTGCCCCATAGGCATAGTTGTCGTCATTTTGATCTGAAGCACCAGATTGTAACATATAACACAAAAAATGCCACATGACAAGAAATCATAAACTCATTGCCCAAAGGAGACAACATGAATCCTGACGGACAAACTAGACGAGGATCAAAGTTCAAATTAAAGATAAACTCGTAGAAAAGGGGTCCATCAATAGATGTCCTAATTAACATAGCCCGCTTGACCTAGATGGCAACCGAGTAGTCTTCGTGCATGTGCCCCCAATGACTAGCCCAACTCAGTTGTCGCTGTTTTAACCCTCGCAGTGATCCGAAGTACATGACACCTAATTTTGCGAGATGACTAGAAACCTTTTTTTAGATTTATCACAAGAACTATAGCCCTGTACAACACTGCCTGCATGATATGTAGACGATGGCCAATCCAGGCGTGTCTGCTGGAGTCTGGTCACATGCATGCACAAACTGATCTTCCGTGTCTTGTAGGGATCGTCCAGGCACCAACGTAGTACAACACTTCTCTAGTACTATCGCTCGTCTCTCTCTTCTATTAACTCACCCGACTTACGGGGCCGGGGAGTGTGCCTATGGTCGGTTCTCAATTGTGGTTCCACATGCGTGTGCAAACGCAATATGATGCGCATTCCATTCGGAGAGCAGCGTGCCAGACCGACCGACCGTCTGGGGTGCGACGTGAATGCGACGGGCATGTTGTATACTCCGTACATGTGTACCGCCGTTTTCTTGAGGCTTTGCTCCATGGCGCAATCCATGGATACAAAATTAGTATACTGTACTATTTAAAAGTCGAGGGCGGGGCTTTTCCTGCGTGGTAGGCAGGGCAGTTCCGCCTAGTCGGTTCGATAGAGACGCGAGAAGATGAGGGAGTACGCTGCTGCAAACATAGGGTTGTATGATTTGACAGCGAGTTACTACTGGACAGGTGGGGCCCCGCAATTTTACTTGCCATTATCATTTTAACTGCGGCGCTACGACTGGCGTGAGTCTCCCGATTCCTGACCACCTCCATAGAGGTGCCTCTCCCAATGCTCCACCATGTAGAGGCTGGCTCTTGCATGAGAGCCCACTTCTCCACTTTTTCCTTGCCTCTTTCCTCCACATATGCAAAAATGCCATGTAAAGCGGGCTTATAGCCCACTATCGTACTTACTTGCTCCTACAGGTGCTAAGCTTGCCACATAGGCATAAAGTCTGATGTGGCAAGTTAATTAAGAAGAGAGAGACTAGTTTGGTGACCCAAGAAAGAAACGGTGCTAAGCGTGTGTACCTAGGTGAAAAGACAATTTTGAGTCTATAGCTAATTAAATGAAGCAAACTTAGCAACAAAAAACGAAGCACCTATGCATTGGGGACCTGATTGCTAAGCCATTTAATGCCCTTAGCACCTCATCTAAGCACCATTTCATTGGAAGAGGTCACTCCTTGGCAAATGCAATAAATACTATGAAGAAAGATATAGAGAGAAGTAAAAAAAATACTCTTATAGACAACCTTATAGCTAACCTTGTTGTAGTATGAGTGACTAAGTGATGACTATGTATGACATGCCAAAATCAGATAGCCTAATGCACCATGTTAAATCTCCAAGGGCGCGACCGCGCGAGCGTGGCGACAGTCGTATAGGCGCGACCATGATATGGGCTGCTGGCAGCCCTTGGATCTGAGATCGAACGACCGCATGCTAAGTTGCTGAAAATTTGCAGAATAACCCTCCATGATAGGATATTCACCCATAGGTCTAGAATCACACCATGCAACCGTTCGATCTCACATCCAGGGGCTCTCAGAAGCCCGTATCATGGGAGAATGGAAAGCTTCGTATCACCTGTAATTTTCCCGATGCTTGACATGACATCGAAAGCCATTTAATTGGGCGTCGAGTAGACATGACATCTAATTGGGCCCCCATAGTACTGTGCATGAATCCATTTATCCACCAGGCAAGCCACTACCCTGCCATTTGCACGCCCCACTCATCATTTTTACAATCAAAAAACCGCTGGTAGTTCACTCCTACTCATTGCTACGTCTTGAGCTTGCGTTGGTTTTCCTTGAAGAGGAAAGGGTGATGCAGCAATAGTAGCGTAAGTATTTCCCTCAGTTTTTGAGAACCAAGGTATCAATCCAGTAGGAGGCTCCTCAAAAGTCCCACGCACCTACACAAACAAACAAGAACTCGCAACCAACGCAATAAAGGGGTTGTCAATCCCTTCAAGGCCACTTGCGAAAGTGAGATCTGATAGAGATAATATGATAAGATAAATATTTTTTTGGTATTTTATGATATAGATTGGAAAAGTAAAGATGCAAATAAAAGTAGATTGAAAGCTTATATGATAAAAGATAGACCCGGGGGCCATAGGTTTCACTAGTGGCTTCTCTCAAGAGAGCATAAGTATTACGGTGGGTGAACAAATTACTGTCGAGCAATTGATAGAAAAGCGACTAATTATGAGATTATCTAGGCATGATCATGTATATAGGCATCACGTCCGTGACAAGTAGACCGACTCCTGCCTGCATCTGCTACTATTACTCCACACATTGACCGCTATCCAGCATGCATCTAGAGTATTAAGTTCATAAGAATAGAGTAACACATTAAGAAAGATGTCATGATGTAGAGGGATAAACTCATGCAATATGATATAAACCCCATCTTTTTATCCTCGATGGCAACAATACAATACGTACCTTGCTTCCCATGCTGTCACTGGGAAAGGACACCGCAAGATTGAACCCAAAGCTAAGCACTTCTCCCATTGCAAGAAAGATCAATCTAGTAGGCCAAACCAAACTGATAATTCAAAGAGACTTGCAAAGATAACTTAATCATACATAAAAGAATTCAGAGGAGATTCAAATATTTCTCATAGATAAACTTGATCATAAACCCACAATTCATCGGATCTTGACAAACACACCGCAAAAAGAGTTACATCGAATAGATCTCCAAGAAGATCGAGGAGAACTTTGTATTGAGACTCAAAGAGAGAGAAGAAGCTATCTAGCTAATAACTATGGACCCGAAGGTCTGTGGTAAACTACTCACAACTCATTGGAGAGGCCTTGGAGATGATGTAGAGGCCCTCCGTGGTCAATTCCCCCTCCGGTGGAGCACCGATGAAGGCTCCAAGATGGGATCTCGCGGGTACAGAAGCTTATGGCGGTGGAAATAGTTTTTCATGGTCGCTTCTGATGTTTTTGGGGTACATGGGTATATATAGGAGGAAGAAGTAGGTCGGTGGACGCCCGAGGGGCCCACGAGGGTGGGGGGCGTGCCCACCTGTAGGGGGGGGGGGCGCCGTGCACCCTTGTGGCCGCCTCCCTTGTTTCTTGACTTCCACTCCAAGTCCTATGGACCGCGTTTGTTCCAAAAAGATCGTTCCCGAAGGTTTCATTCCGTTTGGACTCCGTTTGATATTCATTTTCTTCGAAACACTGAAATAGGCAAAAAAACAGCAATATGGACTGGGCCTCCAGTTAGTAGGTTAGTCCCAAAAATGATATAAAATTGTAAAGTAAAACCCATAAACATCCAAAACGGGTAATATAATAGCATGGAACAATCAAAAATTATAGATACATTGGTGACGTATCAGGCATCCCCAAGCTAAATTCCTGCTCGTCCTCGAGTAGGTAAATGATAAAAACAGAATTTTTGATGTGCAATGCTACCTAACATAATTCTCAATGTAATTTTCTTTATTGTGGCATGAATGTTCAGATCCAAATGATTCAAAATAAAAGTTCATATTGACATAAGAAATAGTAATACTTCAAGTGTACTAATCAAAGCAATCATGTCTTCTTAAAATAACATGGCTAAAGAAAGTTATCCCTACAAAATCATATAGTCTGGCTGTCGCTCTATCTTCATCACACAAAGTATTTAATCATGCACAACCCCAATGACAAGCCAAGCAATTGTTTCATACTTTAGTAATCTCAAAAAATTTCAACTTTCACGCAATACATGAGCGTGAGCCATGGACATAATACTATATGTGGAATAGAATGGTGGTTGTGGAGAAGACAAAAAAGGAGAAGATAGTCTCACATCAACTAGGCGTATCAACGGGCTATTGAGATGCCCATTAGTAGATATCAATGTGAGTGAGTAGGGATTGCCATGCAACGGATGCACTAGAGCTATAAATGTATGAAAGCTCAACAAAAGAAACTAGGTGGGTGTGAATCCAACTTGCTTGCTCACGAAGACCTAGGGCAATTTGAGGAAGCCCATCATTGGAATATACAAGCCAAGTTCTATAATGAAAAATTCCCACTAGTATATGAAAGTGACAACATAGGAGACTCTCTATCATGAAGATCACGTGTTACTTTGAAGCACAAGTGTGGTAAAAAGGATAGTAGCATTGTCCCTTCTCTCTTTTTCTCCCATTTTCATTTTTTTCTTTCTCTTTATTTTTTATTTTTTTAAGTCTGAAGTCTCATCCCGACTTGTGGGGGAATCATAGTCTCCATCATCCTTTCCTCACTGGGACAATGCTCTAATAATGAAGATCATCACACTTTTATTTACTTACAACTCAAGATTACAACTCGATACTTAGGACAAGATATGACTCTATATTAATGCCTCCGGCAGTGTACCGGGATATGCAATGAATCAAGAGTGACATGTATGAAAAATTATGAAGGTGGCCTTGCCACAAATACGATGTCAACTACGTGATCATGCAAAGAGCAATATGACAATGATGATGCATGTCATATAAACGGAACGGTGGAATGTTGCATGGCAATATATCCCGGAATGGCTATGGAAATGCCATAATAGGTAGGTATAGTGGTTTTTTTTGAGGAAGGTATATGGTGGGTGTATGATACCGGCGAAAGTTGTGCGGCACAAGAGAGGCTAGCAATGGTGGAAGGTGAGAGTGCGTATAATCCATGGACTCAACATTAGTCATAAAGAACTCATATACTTAATGCAAAAATCTACAAGTCTTTGAAAACAAAGTACTACACGCATGCTTCTAGGGGGATAGATTGGTAGGAAAAGACCATCGCTCGTCCCCTACCGCCACTCATAAGGATGACAATCAATAAATAAAATTGTGCTCAACTTCATCACAAAGCGGTTCACCATACGTGCATGCTACAGAAATCACAAACTTCAACACAAGTATTCTTTAAATTCATAATCACACCAACTAGCATGAATCTAATATCACCACCTCTATATCTCAAAACAATTATCAAGCATCAAATTGATCATGACATCCAATTCACTTTCTATGATAGTTTTTATTATACCCAACTTGGATGCCCATCATTCTAGGACCAATTTTATAACCATAGAAAATACCATGCTGTTCTAAGAGACTCAAAAATAATATAAGTGAAGCATGAGAGGTCAACAATTTCTACAAAATTAAGCCACCGCCGTGCTCTAAAAGATATAAGTGAAGCACTAGAGCAAAAACTATCTAGCTCAAAAGATATAAGTGAAGCACATAGAGTATTCTAATAAATTCTAATCAAGTGGGTTTCTCCCAAAAGGTGTGTACAGCAAGGATTATTGTGGTAAAATAAAAAGCAAAGACTAATATCATATAAGACGCTCCAAGCAAAACACATATCATGTGGCGAATAAAAATATAGCTCCAAGTAAAGTTACCGATAGACGAAGACGAAAGAGAGGATGCCTTCCGGGGGCATCCCCAAGCTTAGGATTTTGGTTATCCTTGAATATCTTGGGGTTCCATGGGAATTCCCAAGCTTAGACTCTTGCCACTCCTTATTCCATAGTCCATCAAATCCTTACCCAAAACTTGAAAACTTCACAACACAAAACTCAACAGGAAATCTCATAAGCTCCGTTAGTGCAAGAAAGAAAAACCACCACATAAGGTACTGTAACGAACTCATTCTTTATTTATATTGGTGTTAAACCTACTGTATTCCAACTTCTCTATGGTTCATACCCGTACATACTAGCCATAGATGCATCAAAATAAGCAAACAACACACGAAAAACAGAATCTGTCAAAAACAGAACAGTTTGTAGCAATCTGTAACTCTCGAATACTTATGGAACTCTAAAAATCCTACCAAAATAGGAAGTCCTGGACAATTTGTCTATTGATCTAAAAAAAGAATCAACGCAAAATCACGTTACTGTGAATTACTAAAATTATTTTCGTGCGTGCAAAGTTTCTGTTTTTCAGCAGAATCAAATTAACTATCACCATAGGTTATCCTATAGGTTCTACTTGGCACAAACACTAATTAAAACATAAAAACACATCTAAACCCAAGGTAGATGCAAAATTTATTACTAAACAGAAGCAAAAACAAAAAACAAAGATAAAATTGGGTTGCCTCCCAACTAGCGCTATTGTTTAACGCCCCTAGCTAGGCATAAAAGTGAGGATAGATCTAAGTAGTGCCATCTTTGGCACTCAATTCATAAGTAGCTCGCATGATAGATTCATAAGGTAATTTGACTTTCTTTCTGGGAAAGTGCTCCATGCCTTTCCTTAATGGAAATTGGAATCTAATATTCCCTTCCTTCATATCAATAATCGCACCAATCGTTCTAAGGAAAGGTCTACCAAGAATAATAGGACAAGAGAGATTGCAATCTATGTCAAGAACGATAAAATCTATGGGCACATAGTTCCTATTTGCAACAATAAGAACATCATTGATCCTTCCCATAGGATTTTTAATGGTAGAATCCGCAAGGTGCAAATTTATAGAGCAATCATCAAGATCATGGAAACCTAGAATATCACATAAAGTTTTCGGAATTGTGGAAACACTAGCACCCAAATCACACAAAGCATAACACTCATGATCTTTAATTTTAATCTTTATAGTAGGTTCCCACTCATCATAAAGTTTTCTAGGTATAGAAACTTCCAAATTAAGTTTTTCATCATAAGATTGCATCAAGGCATCAACAATATGTTGGGTAAAAGCTTTATTTTGACTATAAGCATGAGGAGAATTCACAACGGATTGCAACAAGGAAATACAATCTTCTAAAGAACAATTATCATAATTAAATTCCTTGAAATCCAAGATAGTGGGTTCAATGTTATTTAAAGTCTTGACCTCTCCAATCCCACTTTAACCAAATTTAGCATCAAGATCTAAGAACTCCGAATCATTGGGACGCCTTTTAACTAAAGTGGACTCATCTCCAGTCCCATCATTATTAAGATTCATATTGCAAAACAAAGATTTAACAGGGGACACATCAATAACTTTTAGATCTTCATCATTATTTTCATGGAAACTAGAAGAACATGCCTTTACAAAGCAATCTTTCTTAGCACACAATCTAGCGGTTCTTTCTTTGCACTCATCAATGGAAATTCTCATAGCTTTGAGAGACTCATTGATATCATGCTTAGGAGGAGTAGATCTAAGTTTCAAAGATTCAACATCAAGCGAAAGTCTATCAACGTTCCTAGCCAAATCGTCAACTTTAAGCAGTTTTTCTTCAAGCAAGGCATTAAAATTCTTTTGAGAGATCATAAATTCTTTCACACTATTCTCAAAATCAGAGGGCATCTTATTAAAATTACCATAAGAATTATTGTAGGAATTTCCATAATTATTAGAGGAATTACTAGGGAATGGTCTAGGATTAAAGTTTCCTATATAAGCATTGTTACCAAAATTATTCCTACCAACAAAATTCACATCCATAGACTCAATCAAAGTAGACAAAGGCATATCATTGGGATCAATAGGAGCACTCTTAGTAGCAAACAATTTCATAAGTTCATCCATCTTTCCACTCAAAACATTAATATCTTCTATAGCATGCACTTCTTTACTAGTAGATCTTTCGGTGTGCCATTGAGAATAATTAGCCATAATGTTATCAAGGAGTTTAGTAGCCTCTCCTAAGGTGATTTCCATAAACGTGCCTCCCGTGGCCGAATCTAAAATATTTCTAGAAGCAAAATTCAATCCGGCATAAAAAATTTGTATGATCATCCATAAATTCAAACCATGAGTAGGGCAATTGCGAATCATCAATTTCATTCTTTCCCAAGATTGGCCAACATGCTCATGATCAAGTTGTTTAAAATTCATAATATCATTCCTAAGAGAGATGATCTTAGAGGGAGGAAAATACTTAGAGATAAAAGCATCTTTGCACTTATTCCATGAATCAATACTATTCTTAGGCAAAGACGAAAACCAAACTTTAGCATGATCTCTATGTGAAAACAAAAACAACTTTAGTTTAACAATATAATTATCCATATCTTTCTTCTTTTGCATCTCACACAAATGAACAAAGTTGTTTAGATGGGTAGCGGCATCTTCACTAGGAAGGCCGGAGAATTGATCTTTCATAACAAGATTCAGCAAAGCAGCATTGATTTCACAAGACTCAACATCATTAAGAGGAGCAATCGGAGTACTAAGGAAATCATTATTATTGGTATTGGAAAAGTCACACAATTTGGTATTATCTTGCGCAATCGCGACAAGCAATCCAACACACAAGCAAACAAAAAGGCAAGTGAAAGAGAGAGGAGATTGGGAAAGAGAGGGAGAATAAAACAGCAAGGGTGAAGTGGGGGAGAGGAAAACGAGAGGCAAATGGAAAATAATGTAAGTGCGATGGAGATGAGTTTGTGATGGGTACTTGGTATGTCTTGACTTGAGCGAAGAACTCCCCGGTAATGGCGCCAGAAATCCTTCTTGCTAAGTCTTGATCTTGCATTGGTTTTCCTTGAAGAGGAAAGGGTGATGCAGCAATAGTAGCGTAAGTATTTCCCTCAGTTTTTGAGAAACAAGGTATCAATCCAGTAGGAGGCTCCTCAAAAGTCCCACGCACCTACACAAACAAACAAGAACTCGCAACCAATGCAATAAAGGGGTTGTCAATCCCTTCAAGGCCACTTGCGAAAGTGAGATCTGATAGAGATAATATGACAAGATAAATATATTTTTGGTATTTTATGATATAGATTGGACAAGTAAAGATGCAAATAAAAGTAGATTGAAAGCTTATATGATAAAAGATAGACTCGGGGGCCATAGGTTTCACTAGTGGCTTGTCTCAAAAGAGCGTAAGTATTACGGTGGGTGAACAAATTACTGTCGAGCAATTGATAGAAAAGCGAATAATTATGAGATTATCTAGGCATGATCATGTATATAGGCATCACGTCTGTGACAAGTAGACCGACTTTTGCCTGCATCTACTACTATACTCCACACATCAACCGCTATCCAGCATGCATCTAGAGTATTAAGTTCATAAGAACAGAGTAACGCATTAAGAAAGATGACATGATGTAGAGGGATAAACTCATGCAATATGATATAAACCCCATCTTTTTATCCTCGATGGCAACAATACAATACGTGCCTTGCTGCCCCTGCTGTCACTGGGAAAGGACACCGCAAGATTGAACCCAAAGCTAAGCACTTCTCCCATTGCAAGAAAGATCAATCTAGTAGGCCAAACCAAACTGATAATTCGAAGAGACTTGCAAAGATAACTTAATCATACATAAAAGAATTCAGAGGAGATTCAAATATTTCTCATAGATAAACTTGATCATAAACCCACAATTCATCGGATCTCGACAAACACACCGCAAAAAGAGTTACATCAAATAGATCGCCAAGAAGATCGAGGAGAACTTTGTATTGAGATTCAAAGAGCGAGAAGAAGCCATCTAGCTAATAACTATGGACCTGAAGGTCTATGGTAAACTACTCACAACTCATCGGAGAGGCCTTGGAGATGATGTAGAGGCCCTCCATGGTCGCTTCCCCCTCCGGCGGAGCTCCAGCGAAGGCTCCAAGATGGGATCTTGCTGATACAGAAGGTTACGACGGTGGAAACAGTTTTTCGTGGTCGCTTCTGATGTTTTTGGGGTACATGGGTATATATAGGAGGAAGAAGTAGGTCGGTGGACGCCCGAGGGGCCCACGAGGGGAGGGGCGCCCGCTTGTAGGGGCGCACCGGGCACCCTTGTGGCCGCCTCCTTTGTTTCTTGACTTCCACTCCAAGTCCTCTAGGTCACGTTTGTTCCAAAAAGATCGTTCCTGAAGGTTTCATTCCGTTTGGACTCCGTTTGATATTCCTTTTCTTCGAAACACTGAAATAGGCAAAAAACAACAATACAGGCTGGGCCTCCGGTTAGTAGGTTAGTCCCAAAAATGATATAAAAGTGTAAAGTAAAGCCCATAAACATCCAAAATGGGTAATATAATAGCATGGAACAATCAAATATTATAGATACATTGGAGACGTATCACTCGTCCCCGGACATCCTTTAACATTACAACAGTTTGCTTCTAGTCGTCTCGTCCTTTCACATTACGACAGTTCCACTAATCCTAACCCTCCTCACAAATCCATGGCATCCCAAATCTCCATGATCGGCGGTGATTACAAGGTTAGAACCATCACTGGCGATGAGTTCGACGTCATCTACACCCGTTCTTGCGCGACGGTGAAAGGATGCCTTGCTCGCTTCGGACGCATGTTCGAAAACTCAAATGATGAGTGGGTCGCTGGGCTAGATGTTGAGTACACCACAGTCCTGGGATGAGAGAAGGATCTAAAGGAGGAAGAGAAGAAGAAGCCTGCCGTGAACCAGATTTGCGTGCATGACTTGTGCTTGGTCTACCACATATGCCATGCTGATGTTGAGTGCCAGGATTTTAAGAACTTCCTCAATAGCAGCCTAGTCAAATTTGTTACTATAGACTTTACGAACGATGAAAGAGTCCTGGGTCGGATAGGCCTCGTTGTAGGCAACCCCTTCAACCTCCAGAAGAATCGGCTGCTGCCCTCCCGTGGTCAGCCTTCAATACTGACCCTGGCAGGAGCCATGGTTCATCCTTCGTATGGTAAACTGGAGAAACCTCCGCACACGTTTCATCGTCATGCATGGCAGTGGAATGTACTATATATAGACCACATCCACTACCCTTCAATGGATGGCTACCTTTGTTTCAATATCTACAAGGGTTGGATGAAGAGCAAGAGCCAAGTGTGCGGTTCAAGCAAAGAAGTATTGGCCAAGAGGAAGAGGGACATGGATGAAGTCGAGGACGTGGACGAGGACTCCGAGTAAGGTGGCAGTGTCGTTGCTCATGGTGGTTCTAATGCAGTGTCTACCGGATTAGTTGCATAGTTTAATTTCAGGTGTGCTAGTTTAATTTGAGGGGTGTGTTGTGCTGAGCCCCCAGCAGAACTATGTTATGTTTCTTCTCGTTACTTTAACTCTTCAGTACGTACATACTAGTATTTCTTACATTTCATCTTTTAGTTGGTATAGTACTACCACTCATTTCTTCACATTATATACGTACAATATATATGGCCAACATCATATAGCTAGCAATTTAGTTGTCAAAGAATTTCAGGGTGCTTAGTTTTGTCAAAGAATTCCAGGGTGCTTAGTTTTATTTGAGGGGTGTGTTGTGCTAGACACCATTATTGTGACTCAAATCTCTTTTGCCATGTTATAATGATATAAATACCGATGGACCAACATGCCAGCTCTCCCTCTATCTCACTACAGTAAAATAAAGTGTGGGGCCTACTTGATCCCAACAACGTTCTTATTTTCCTGTAAAATTATTCGCTTGGTTACTCCTGACAAGCGGGGCCGCACTTATCATTGTGAGAATCGGCTTATTTTTGTCATGTAACATGGTCAATAGGGTTGACATGAAAATAACAATGTCTAATGTCATTTTTGAGCAAACATCTAACTTAACGATGGCATTTTTGACATATCTAATTGCATTTTTGAGCAGGCATCTCACGGATCAATGGCATTTTTGAATAGTTGTAACTTCTAATGGCAAAACTGAGTAGTGATACACAACTAGTGGCATAAATAATAAGAACCCAAGAATTAAATAGGTATGCTAATTCTTTATTTCTTTAATAGTACTATATGCATAATTTGGTGACGAGCGCTCTCTATATGTACCACCTTTTTTCTTTAATTTCATCTTGTTAGTTTTGCTCCATGGCACAATCCATCGATACTACTACTGTATAAAAGTATGCATTTTTTAAAAGGCTAGAGGGCGGGGCAGTCTAGCTTGGTTGTTTTCACGAGAGGTGAGGCCCTGTGTGATTTGACGGCTCATTACTGCTAGAAGGCGGGGCCTTGTGATTTGACTACTTGTATAAGTGTGCCGACGGCCTGAGGAGGAGCAAACAACCGTGCGGTATACTCAAGTTTTCCACTGGAGTATTACTACGATGGAGGAGCACAAAACACGACAGCCCAGTGCCATA
This sequence comes from Triticum dicoccoides, assembly GCF_002162155.2. Lineage (NCBI taxonomy): Eukaryota > Viridiplantae > Streptophyta > Magnoliopsida > Poales > Poaceae > Triticum > Triticum dicoccoides. Next base: position 409,541,295 of record NC_041393.1, read on the forward strand.
TGGCGATAAAAAATGATCTAATTTGCTAGTCATCTCATTGTTAGCATTGTTCTATTCATGCCTCGCAGAGAACGTGACACGTGCAGCGAAACACCCGAAGCAAAAGAATAAACACATGAGCAAAAGAAGAAGGAATATTATCACCCCAAATGATCTAATTCACCATGGAGTCGTAATTGCTTCTCCATCGCCTCCACGACCTCCATCTCCTTGCGCGTCCCCTCTGCCATCTTCTTCATTCTGTCCATGATGCAGGATTTCTCGATGCGAGCCTTCATCATCTGTTCCACGGCCGCATTACATACCTTGACAGCAGCCGGGTGCTCGATGCGGAGCTTCGCCAACTCCTCCTTCTGTTCCATGACGAGGGCCTGCAGCATCTTCATCAAGGAACTACTATTCTCATGCAGCTTCTTCCGGCCGGCATTCTTCTCCTTCAGCAGGTCGAGCTCGTGGCAGAGCTTCGCCTTGTCCTCCTGAAGTTGCAGGATTTCGCCGGTCGCCTTCTTCTCTGAGGCAATGCTCTTCTTTAGCAGCATCACCAAGCCGGCGGTCAACTTCCCCTCCTTATTGAGCTCAGCGGGCATGTCGTCGAGGCTCTCCTTCATCAGCTCCACCAAGCCATGGATGAACTCCTTCTGCTTATTGAGGTGCTTATTGAGATGATCGGGCATGCCATTGAGGGATAACAACTCCAGCGCCGCCAGCTCGGCATGTTCGCCTTCGTGGCTAGGGAGCTCCTAGGAGCCATCGCGTGCCCGTGAGAGATCTTTCGAGGTCTCTGCGTGGCGGCGAGCCCTCTCTTTTTTTGCAGCCTTGGTTGCCGCTCCCTTGTTACGAGTAGTTCTCGACCTAGAGCTCTGCTTACCGGCCATGGCAACGATGGACGAAGAAGAAGCACTTATGAGGAGGAAAGGTAGAGAAATTTTTGGTTAGGTAGTTCCCCTTTTTATAACCTAAGTACTAGCACTAGTACTAATACCTGCATAGTGGGAACACGTTCAGGTTTGGTACGTACTAGTAGGTGCGAGCAGGCTTGCACTTAATTGTAGCACTAGTACTTTCGAATGTGATGGGAACAAGGTAAAGATTAATTGATGGTTTTGGTTTCGAGGCACGAAACAACTCCCGATGAGTTTAGTGGAACATAAATTTCAAGTAGACTACACTGCTCAAATGCATAAATATTATGTTACTATCAAAAATTGGCACAAAATACGAAGGAGACCAATGGAAGTACTACTAGCAACCCATGATTTAACTACTCGCATGCACGCAGTGGAGTAGCAATGTCTTTCTTCCGCCCTCACGTCCACTCAATTTGCATGTGCTATATTAACTGACCATCAATGAAGTGAAGGACTTTACACGCGTCAAATTATCACATGAGGTGGATCTTGGTACAAAATTGCGTCCGCCCGTGTACCCACGTGTGCGTGCAAGGGAATGAGTGCGTGCGTGGCGTGCGTGCACATCTTCGCTTCGTGCATGTACCGCCAATGTGGCTCAGGGAGGATGAGTACATTCTTCTAGAACCAGCAACATGTCACTGTGATCAATCCACACAAGGAGGTCGCGACAACACCTCCACATGTGCCAGGTGGCTTCATGAACTATAAGAGAGACACTGTGTAGCATGCCATTGGAATTATAATTTACTCCCTCCGTCCCAAAATATAAGAACATTTTTGATACTATGCTAGTGTCAAAAGCGTTCTTATATTTTGGGACGGAGGGAGTATGTGTTTTGCACATACTCAAAGTACTAGTAAGGTACACGTGCATTGCACGCATCAGATTTTGCAACCAAATTATGAATAAATACCACACTATAGCATGTAAGCTTTGAGTCATATATTCCTGATGTAGACCTTCGTTTAATTCTTATAGTTCATCTCATTTAAAATCAATTAGTTTTTATAAAAAATCTAGGGCCTCTTGGATTCGTAGGATTTCCAAAATGCGGGAATAGGAAATACAGGGGATTATAGTGGAATGTCGTCTTGAATCCTACAGGATTGTACGAGTGTTTGATTGTGCATAGAAAAAACGCAGAATTCTTTCAAAGAGGTTTGAGTGGATGGGATGTTTTCTATGAAATCTAGTGCAAATGAATCATATGGAAAAATTCCTATGGTTTACAATCCTACGAATCAAACTACCAAGACAGGAAAAATTCCTAAGGATTAGAATCCTCCAAAATTCCTGTGAGAATCCTTTGAATCAAAGAAGCCCTTAATCTATTTTATGGTTCAAGGAATTGTGTGTTGTAAAGCATAAAGTAAAAACAAATAATGGCAATTCAACTAGAAATTTTTTTTGGACAGTTATGATACGGAAGATTCTAGAAAAAAGGAGAACCACTGTTGTTTTGAGTCTTGTGCATTATGCTTAAGTTCAACCATGGAGTCTGCTAGATCGTACATGTGGCAAAATCTGGTGGGGGGCTAGAAGATGGTGCGAGGGGCAGAGTGGAGGGAGACTATGAAGGAGTTGATGACCCGCAAGTATACGGGATAGTTGTAGCCTCTTTCGATAAGTAAAAGTGTTGAACCCAACAAGGAGCTAAAGGTAGAACAAATACTCTCTCAAGTCCTATCGGCCACTGATACGACTCTACGCACGCTTGACGTTCGCTTTACCTAGAACAAGTATGAAACTAGAAGTACTTTGTAGGTGTGATAGGATAGGTTTGCAAGATAATAAAGAATACGTAAATAAAAAGTAGGGGCTGTTTAGATAAAGATGCAATAAAGTAAATATAGCGAGTGTGGAAAAGTGGTGGTAGGAGTTGTGGAATTGTCCCTAAGCAAATGACTACTTTACTAGACCAATAGCAAGTTTTATGTGGGAGAGGCCACTGCTAGCATGTCACCCCTGACTTGGAATTCTATGCACTTATGATTGGAACTATTAGCAAGCATCCGCAGCTACTAACGTTCATTAAGGTAAAACCCAACCATAGCATTAATATATATTGGTCCCCCTTCAATCTCGTATGCATCAATTTCTATGCTAGGTTTAAGATTCTGTCACTCTAGCCCTCCCATACATAGTCCTATCAACATACAACTAACCCTATGGTGTGATCCATGCGCGCGCTCATATGATGTGCACCAAAGGACAACAACATATCCACAAGCAAATTAAATCAATCATAGCAATTCATCAAGCACCAATAGGACAACGAAAATCTACTCAGACATCATAGGATGGCAACACACCATTGCATAATAATATGAAGCATAAAGCACCATGTTCAAGTAGAGAGTACAGCGGGTTGCGGGAGAGTGGACCGATGTAGATAGAGGGGGGAAGGTGATGGAGATGTTGGTGAAGATGGCGGAGGTGTTTGTATAGATCGCGGTGATGATGATGGCCCCCGGTAGCGCTCCGGCGCCACCGGAAGCAAGGGGGAGAGAGCCCCCCTTCTTCTTATTCTTCCTTAACCTCCTCCCTAGATGGGAGAAGGGTTTACCCTCTGGTCCTTGGCTCCCATGGCGTGGGAGGGGCGAGAGCCCCTCCGAGATTGGATCTATCTCTCTGTTTCTCTCTGTTTCTGCGTTCTCAGATCCTTCCCCTTCACCGTTTCTTTTATATCCGGAGATCCGTAACTCCAATTGGGGTGAATCTTTCGCCCAGATTTTTCTCATAAAATTAGCTTTCCTGCGGCAAAAGAAGAGCGCCAACCGCCTTATGGGTGGCCCAGGAGAGTGCCAGGCGCGCCCAAGGGGGGTGGGCACGCCCCTATCTCCTGGCCACCTCAGGCACCGTTTCGCGTTGATTCTTCCTCCGGAAAATCCCAAATATTCCAAAGTAATTCTTCATCCGTTTTTATCCCATTTGGATTCCGTTTGATAGTGGGTTTCTACGAAACATAAAACATGCAACAAACAGGAACTGGCACTGGGCACTGGATCAATATGTTAGTCCCAAAAATAGTATACAAAGTTTCCAAAAGTATATGAAAGTTGAAGAATATTGGCATGGAACAATAAAAAATTATAGATACTACGGAGACGTATCAGCATCCCCAAGCTTAATTCCTGCTCGTCCTAGCATAATCTTGATCATATGTCTAATCATGGCATTAATATTAAGACACGAGTGATTCAATGCAATAGTCTATCATTTGACATAAAAACAATAATACTTCAAGCATACCAACCAAGCAATTATGTCTTATCGAAATAAAATAGCCAAAGAGAGCTCATCCCTACAAAATCATATAGTCTGGCTATGCTCCATCTTCATTACACAAAATACTCCCATCATGCACAACCCCGGTTTCAGCCAAGCAATTGGTTCATACTTTTTAATGCGCTTCAGCTTTTTCAACACTTATGCAATACATGAGCGCAAGCCATGGACATAGCACTATGGTGGTGGTTGTGAGGACAAAAAGGGAGAAGATAGTCTCACATCAACTAGGCGTATCAACGGGCTATGGAGATGCCCGTCAATAGATATCAATGTGAGTGAGTAGGGCTTGCCATGCAACAGATGCACTAAGAGCTATAAGTGTATGAACTCAAACTGGGAACTAAGTGGGTGTGCATCCAACTTGTTGCTCATGAAGACCTCGGGCGTTTGAGGAAGCCCATCATCGGAATATACAAGCCAAGTTCTATAATGAAAAATTCCCACTAGTATATGAAAGTGATAACTCAAGAGACTCTCTATATGAAGAACATGGTGCTACTCTGAAGCACACGTGTGGTAAAAGGATAGTAACATTGCCCCTTCTCTCTTTTTCTCTCATTTTTATTTTTTTATTTTTTTGGTGGGCTTCTTTGGCCTCTTTTTTTCAATTGGGCTTCTTTGGCCTCTTTTATTTTTCATAAAGTCCGTAGTCTCATCCCGACCTGTGGGGGAATCATAGTCTCCATCATCCTTTCCTCACTGGGGCAATGCTATAATAATGATGATCATCACACTTTTATTTACTTACAACTCAATATTACAACTCGATATCTCGAACAAAGATATGACTCTATATGAATGCTTCCGGCGGTGTACCGGGATATGCAATGATCCAGCGTAGCAATGACATAAAAAAACCGACGAGCCATGAAAACATCATGCTAGCTATCTTACGATCATGCAAAGCAATATGACAATGAATGCTCAAGTCATGTATATGATGATGATGGAAGTTGCATGGCAATATATCTCGGAATGGCTATGGAAATGCCATGATAGGTAGGTATGGTTGCTGTTTTGAGGAAGGTAAATAATGGGTTCATGATACCGGCGAAAGTTGCGCGGCACAATAGAGGCTAGAAAAGTGGAAGGGTGAGTGTGCGTATATCCATGGACTCACATTAGTCATAAAGAACTCATATACTTATTGCAAAAGTCTACTTGCCCTCGAAGCAGAGTACTACTACGCATGCTCCTAGGGGGGAGGTTGGTAGGAGTTAACCATCGCGCGCCCCGACCTCCACTCATAAGGAAAGCAATCAAAGAACACCTCATGCTCCAACTTCGTTACATAACGGTTCACCATACGTGCATGCTACAGGACTTGCAAACCTCAACACAAGTATTTCTCAATTTCACAATTACTCAACTGGCACGACTCTAATATCACCACTTTTATATCGCAAAACTATTGCAAGGAATCAAACATATCATATTCAGTGATCCACAAGTTTATGTAGGATGTTATGACTAACCATGTGAATGACCAATTCCTGTCATCTCTCTAAATAGATATAAGTGAAGCAAGAGAGTTTAATTCTTTCTACAAAAGATATGTCCACACTCTAACAAATATAAATGAAGCAAAAGAGCATTCTACAAATGGCAGTTGTCTATATGAAGAGAAACAGGCAATCCAAACTTCAAATGATATAAGTGAAGCACATGAAGCATTCTATAAAGCCATACTCAAAAGATTTAAGTGAGGTGCAATGAGCATTCTATAAATCAACCAAGGACTATCTCATACCAGCATGGTGCATAAAAAATGAAAACTAAATGCAAAATACGCTCCAAGACTTGCACATGATGCATGAACGAAACGAATCCGAAAACATACCGATACTTATTGAAGAAAGAGGGGATGCCTTCCGGGGCATCCCCAAGCTTAGACGCTTGAGTCTCCTTGAATATTTACTTAGGGTGACTCGGGCATCCCCAAGCTTGAGCTCTTGCCTCTCTTCCTTTTCCTCATATCGAGACATCCTCGATTAGACACTTCATCACACAAAACTTCAACAGAAAACTCGATAAGATCCGTTAGTATAATAAAGCAAATCACTACTCTAAGTACTGTTGCAAACCAATTCATATTTTGTTTTTTCATTGTCTCTACTGTAACATAGCTTTTCCATGGCTTAATCCACTGATATAAATTGATAGTTTCATCAAAAACAAGAAAACTATGCATCAAAAACAGAATCTGTCAAAAACAGAACAGTCTGTAGCAATCTGAACATTCACCATACTTCTGGTACCGCAAAAGTTCTACCAAAATTAGGAAACATAAACAAGTTGTAGATCAAGACAGTGCAAAAAGAATCAGAACCATTTGACATTCCAGTTAAAAATAAAATCGCGCACTACAGCCAAAGTTTCTGTCCTGCACCGTACAAACCAACAAGCATTGTAAACATCCTAAAGGCAAACCTCGACACATTATTTTTATAATACAATGGAATTGTACAAGGGGATAATTATTTTTTGTTGAAAATTTTCTGTAATCAAGATTCACAAAGTTTCAGTGAGCATGAACAAAGTTCAAGGCTAGCTCCCACTTCAACAATGCTTGTCTTTCTCACTTTCACTTTCCTTTTTTGAAAAGTTTTTTAGGTTCCCCTCTTTATTTTTTTGTTTTTAGACTATATAAAAGCACTCAACAGAAATAAATGACTCTCTAAAACTTCTGGGTTGTCTCCCTGGCAGCGCTTTCTTTAAAGCCATTAAGCTAGGCATTTAGTGCTCAAGTAATGAATCCACCCGGATCCCAAGGTATATCAAAGCCAATTTTAATTAAAAATGATTTGTAATTTAGAAGTGAGAACAAAGTAACATATATCATGCAACAATGAAGTCTAACTCTCTTTCTATGCATCAGCATGTCATAAAAGAACAATTCATGCACACCAAGTAAAGGCCAATGCATAGTATAAGTAGTTTCCTGCAATTCTATCATATTGGAAACATAGAGAGGTGGAGATATAGTTCCTCTCTCATAATAATTGCAAGTAGGAGCAGCAAGCACATGCATATTACATTCATCAAAATCATCATGTGCAATCATAAAAGGCAACCCATCAATATAATCCTTAGTAAGCACAAACTTCTCCGATATAGTGTAGTTGGGAGAATTCAAAAAGATAATAGGACTATCATGCATGGGTGCAATAGCAACAATTTCATGTTTAACATAAGGAACTATAGCAAGTTCATCTCCATAAGAATAATTCATATTGGCATCTTGGCCACAAGCATAGCAAGCATCATCAAAAAGGGATATTTCAAGAGAATCAACGAGATCATAACAATCATCATAGCAATTATCCTTCGGTAAGCACGAAGGGGAATTAAACAATTGATGAGTTGAAGAGTTACTCTCATTAGAAGGTGGGCACGGGTGATCAATCCGCTCTTCCTCCTTTTGTTCTTCGCTCTCCTCATCATCTTTTTCATCCAATGAGCTCACAGTTTCATCAATTTCTTCTTCCATAGCTTCCTACAAAATATTAATCTTTTCTTGGACAGCGGAGACTTTCTCAATAAAAGCGTTAATATTGTAATTGTATTCATAATTTTCATAGCAATATCTAAGTATAGAAAAAAATTCTGGTCTATAAACTAAATCATCAAAATCGTCAAACGCTTTAAACATAGATTCAATCTCATAAGCACTCATAAAAGCACCAAATTATTCTATTTGTTCCACATCATAGTAATCATAGATACCATTAGCATAAGAAGCTAAGGTTTCATTATCATTAAATTTGCATGAAAAGGGAAGGTGTGGAGCCTTCATCCTAGAGCAACAAGTAATATCATATCTCAAGCATAGATCCTGAGCATACCAATGCAACATATTAATTTGATCCCATAATAGTTTCCCTTTTTGTGTAAAGCGATAATCCCTAAAGTATTCACGTTGATCCAACATGTCTCCCATTATAAAGTTGAATGGGGTTTTCTCAGGATTATCAAAGTAGTACATAATATCTTTCACATAATGAGAATCGAGGGTTTTAGGAGTTACCCCATCTCCATGAGTAGCAAGTACACCTATTTGTTTTTTGGTATTTCGTGTTTCCTACCCATAGCTAAAGATAGAAAACAAGTAAGAACAGCAAATAAAAATTACTTAGTGATAAAGAAAACAAGCACACACGAGAATATTCACCCCACGCTATGACTCCCCGGCAACGGCGCCAGAAAAAGGTCTTGATGACCCGCAAGTATACGAGATAGTTGTAGCCTCTTTCGATAAGTAAAAGTGTCGAACCCAACAAGGAGCTAAAGGTAGAACAAATATACTCTCAAGTCCTATCGGCCACTGATACGACTCTATGCACGCTTGACGTTCGCTTTACCTAGAACAAGTATGAAACTAGAAGTAATTTGTAGGTGTGATAGGATAGGTTTGCAAGATAATAAAGAACATGTAAATAAAAAGTAGGGTCTGTTTAGATAAAGATGCAATACAGTAAATATAGCGAGTGTGGAAAAGTGGTGGTAGGAGTTGTGGAGTTGTCCCTAAGCAATTGTCTACTTTACTAGACCGATAGCAAGTTTTATGTGGGAGAGGCCACTGCTAGCATGTCATCCCTGACTTGGAATTCTATGCACTTATGATTGGAACTATTAGCAAGCATCCGCAACTACTAACGCTCATTAAGGTAAAACCCAACCATAGCATTAAGATATATTGGTCCCCCTTCAATCCCGTATGCATCAATTTCTGTGCTAGGTTGAAGCTTCTGTCACTCTAGCCCTCCAATACATAGTCCTATCAACATACAACTAACCCTATGGTGTGATCCATGCGCGCGCTCATATGATGGGCACTATCGGTGTCAAAACCGGCGGATCTCGGGTAGGGGGTCTTGATCTGTGCGTCTAGGCGGATGGTAACAGGAGACGAGGGACACGATGTTTTTACCCAGGTTTGGGCCCTCTTGATGGAGGTAAAACCCTACGTCCTGCTTGATTAATATTGATGATGTGGGTTACAAGAGTAGATCTACCACGAGATCAAGGAGGCTAAACCCTAGATGCTAGCCTATGGTATGATTGTTGTTCGTCCTATGGACTAAGGCCATCAGGTTTATATAGACACCAGAGAGGGCTAGGGTTACACAGAGTCGGTTACAAAGGTAGGAGATCTACATATCCGTATCGCCAAGCTTGCCTTCCACGCCAAGGAAAGTCCCATCTGGACAAGGGACGAAGTCTTCAATCTTGTATCTTCATAGTCTTGGAGTCCGGCCGACGATGATAGTTCGGCTATCCGGACACCCCCTAGTCCGGAACTCCCTCAGTAGCCCCTGAACCAGGCTTCAATGACGACGAGTCCGGCGCGCATATTGGCTTCGGCATTGCAGGGCGGGTTCCTCCTTCGAATAATTTATAGAAGATTGTGAACACCAGGATAGTGTCCAGCTCTACAAAAATAAATTCCACATACCACCATAGAGAGAATAATATTACAAAAGATCAATCTGCTGACGTATTCTGTGGCGTGACGTCACACCACTTCCAAGCCTTTACTCGAATTGTTTTTATTGTTCCACCTCAGCGCATTTAGCGAGGCGGTTTCCTTGGCACGTCTTGTCGAAGCAGAGATCGTGCTCCCCTTATTCCGGGATTCCCATCAATACAGACGTGGGTAACCCAACCACGCCATTGATTGCGGCGCTTGGGGGATAAGCGAGTTTTATCAGGCCGGTGGGGACGCATGTTTGCGTCCACCCATATAAGGGGATAAAAATCCAACCCTTTTACCTGCGCCTTCTTCCTCCTTGGCTTATCCATCTCTGCGAACTCGAGCTCCAGCGCCCAAGTCCGCACTTCTCACCTCAACCTTCTCCAACTATGTCTGGAGCGGGAGGCAAGTGGATGGCGTCCTCCGTCACGGAGGGGCAGATCCAGAAGCTGCGCGACGCCGGATACTTGTCCAGCGACATCGCGCATCGGCTCCCCGACGAGGGAGAGCTCATCCCCACCCCCAGGCTCCATGAGAGGGTATTGTTTCTTCCCCATTTCCTCCGCGGACTGGGCTTCCCACTTCATCCCTTCGTCCGGGGGCTCATGTTCTACTACGGCCTGGATTTCCATGATCTGGCCCCGAATTTCATCCTCAACATCTCGGCGTTTATCGTCGTGTGCGAGGCCTTCCTCTGCATCCAGCCCCACTTCGGCTTGTGGCTCAAGACCTTCAGTGTCAAGCCGAAGGTTGTCAAGGGCAGCCAAGCGGAGTGCGGAGGCGCCATGGTGGGCAGGATGTCCCACGTTACGTGGCTGGAAGGCACTTGCGTGGAAACCATCAAGGGGTGGCAATCGGGGTGGTTCTACATCACCGAGCCGCGTGACGCCGATTGGGCAGCGGCCCCCGAATTCAGATCCGGCATCCCTACACGGCTCACCTCCTGGAAAGAGAGTGGCCTGATATGGGGGAATTCGGAGGAGCTGACCGGACTCCAAGCCTGTATCCAGAAGCTAGTGGACAAGAAGCTCAAGCTTGTCAACGTAGTCCAGGTCATGCTCATCCGCCGGATTCTCCCGTGCCAACGACGGGGTTTCAACATGTGGGAGTTCGATCCAGCGCAGCACCAGACCCTGAGTGGGCTCTTTGACACTACGTACAAAGATGTCTGGAAGGTGCTGTTCAAGGGCGCCGAAGCTCCCGCATCCGCTACCGAAGATCGCGGATTCCGCTCGCAGCGTCCGGCTGACGAGGTAAGTGATTTTGCCACTTGTTTTCCATAGTTTGACTCTATGCGGGATCTAAACTCCCTCTACCTTTGACAGGACTGGCTAGCGAAGGCCGAACGGACTATCTGTCCGGCCCCATTGCCAGAGGACCCAGCGGACGCCCGCCTAACGGGGCTGCTGGCTCCGGCACCCCACGTGGTGCAAGAGAAGAAGGCCAAGAAGAAGGCCACGGGGACTCGGAAGAGTTCCCGTTTTCAGGTGCTATCGGATGATGAATCCGAGGGCGACTCCTCCCACCAAGGCGAGGAGGATAAGAAAGCCTCTCCCCCAGCGGGGGGAGGGAAGAAAAGGAAGGCCTCCCCAACAAGGGATGCCGAAGGGTCCAAGAAGGGAAAAACTCTTCCCCCGGACCGCTCCGCCAATGCCAGTGACGACGACGAGGACTGGCCTCCAAGGGCCAAGCCCCTGGCAAGATCGTAAGTATCTGGACTCCCGAATGTCGTTCTAATGCCGCATACAACCCTGCAGTCCGCCCAAGGATGATCTTCCCGTTTCGTCGAGCGGGTCCTTGGGTGCGTCGGATATGGATTCCCTTCTGACTGCCTCCACCCCCCGTGCCACGGACGACGCCAAGGTGGGGTCCCAGGAAGGGACCTACCAGGAGGAGGCCCCAGAGGTGTCGCAGGACCACCTCCCAGACTTTGCACCGGACTCAGCCCCGGAGGCCACAGTGGCTCCGGAGTCCGGCGGGCGCCCCCTTCATAAGAAGGGCAAGACCGCGACGGCGGCTGCCTCCGTCCAACCGGAGGTGCCGGACAATTTGCTGGAGGCGCTCAACGGCGCCTCCATCAAAGAGGAACACCGCACTGTTATGAGTGCGGTGATTCAGAAGGTTCAGCTCGCCAAGAGCGGGCTGACCGAAGCCTGCAGCAGCCTTCTAACAGGCTTTGAGGTAAGAATTTCAATATATGTAAAATGGTACCGCATAGATAGTAGCCCCTGATGCTCGGTTCGGTGTTCGGAAAGAAAAGCCGGACTGAGGGTCTTTAGAAAGATAAACGCAGGAGTCATGAAAATATGTCAATATGGGATTGCAGGATGTGCTGCTGACCTCCGCCGCACTGACTGCGGAGGTCAATACGTTGAAGGAAAACCTCGAGCGGTCCGAGAACATGCTCGGCCGTGCCAAGAAGCAGCTCGAGGAAAAATAAGGTGAGTAATACCTTATGAAAATTGTACCTTACAGAAAAGGATTTGGTTGCAAGAAAAATGACAAGGATAACTTGGGTATTGCAGGGGCCACTAACGAGGTGGCGACCCTGAAGGAGGCGGTGGCCGCGGCCGAACGCAATGCTGCCGTGGAGCGCACCGAGCGAGAGAGGCAGGAGGCGTGGGTGGCGGAGGTACAGCAAGAGCTCCAGGATCTCGTGAAAAAACATGAGAGCTTGGAGCGTGACTCGAAGACTCGAGAGTCTGAGCTTGCAATGGCTCTTGAGAGTGCCAAAGCCGCTAAGGCCGAAGCCTACAAGGCCCTCCAGGAGATTGAGGCGGTGAAGAAAATAGCAGCGGGTAAGGCATTTTTCATGCAAAGTAAGCATGTGAGTGTTAATTACCTGTTGCTTACCCGAATTCGGAGCTCTCCAGGAGCGTTCGCAGATCTTCCTCGCAGCGTGTCCGATGCTGCCGCATTTTACCGGGCCGAGGAGGGGAGCTCGTCTGAGAAGGTCTTCTGGTCTCAGTATGCTGAGGCCGGACATCCGGTGCCCCTTAGCGACCAGCTGAAGCAGCTGGTCGAGCTCCACAAGGCGGCCGAACAGGCCATGAAGGGCCTCATAGTTCGGCTGTGGCCTAAGGAGGCCATGCCTGGGAGCTACTTCGGCCTAGTGCGGCGGCTGGTGGATGCGTGCCCGTGGGTTGAAGTTATCAAGCATTCCGCTTGTATTGAAGGTGCCCGTCGGGCCCTTGCCCGCGCAAAGGTGCACTGGGGCAAGATGGATGCCCAGAAGCTCATGACGGACCCGCCACCAGAGGGCAAGGAGCATCGCACGCCCGAGATGTATTATAAGAGTGTGCTGAAGGGCGCCCGCACTATTGCGGGTGAGTGCTCCAAAGATGTAATATTTGAGTAGATTCGCATTTTGTTATCCTGTCCGCTGAAAACTTGGTTCATATGCGCTTAAGCAACGCTTGTTAATTTAAAATATTACCTTCTGTGTGGCTGTTTATCAAATCTGAGAGATGGCAAGTCGTCGGCTTCAGCCCCCATGCCACGAGTGCTGGGGTGTTCGGGATAAACTCGAGCGCTCTTGTTCCCATTTTTGGGTCCATCTAGGGAGGCGCTCGACACAGCGAACAAGGCAACCGGACTTATAATGCTTGAACACTCTCACTTAGCCATAGAATTCTATAATTTTAAATTTCGGCGAAGCCCCTAGTCTTCGGAAGGACGAATTTGGGGCGCTATCCACGCCTTGGCCGGACAGTATCTGGCTCCTCGCTCTAAGCGGCATAAGTCTTTAAGGACTCGCAAAAAACCTCTCGAACAGTGACCGGCTCTCGCCTCATCATGACGGTCAGTTTTAGCTTTCTCCACTGAGGCGTTAACCCAGCTCAACTGGGGCGCCATCGTAGTGGTTCTCCCAGTGCTACCTTAGCCGATATAATGGAACGTAAGGTACCAAAACATGGGAGCCGGGCAAACCCAACTATTGACCCAAGACATGATTCGGAGCCGATGCATATAGTGCTATAAGTTCGGGGTGCCGCACTTGTGAAAGTGTTCGGACTCATCACACCATGATTCGGGGGAACATAAGCCCCTGATGTGTATTGGCCGTACCAAAGTGTACGAATGCAATATGCCGTGAATGAACATATGTATGAAAAGGAAATGCAATTATAAGCAAAAAGGTGCTGCATTGTTTTATTCAATAAGTGCTGCTACGAATGCAGAACGATACAAATAGTGCGATAAGCAAGGTATGGGACTGTTAAACATGTCCCCCTCCAGGGGTAGGCTGCAGATTGGTGTATAGAAATGCTTGTAACGGAGACCACCTGTATATTCATTGTAGCCTTTATCCTTCCCTAGCTGTGGCATCGTGAGTTCGGCAGATCTGCTGCCGGACAGGGCCTCTGACAAACGGAGTCATGTGTGTAAAAAATAGAAGGTAAAAAAGAAAAGAAAAAAGAACGACACACTTGAGAGCCCCTGGTGCGGTTAAGCCGCAGTCTGGGTTTATCGTGGTCGTGCCCCTCTCCCCATGCTCATGGTATCTTCAGAGCATAATGGTGTACGCGAAGGATCTGCTTTAACTTTTCGCAGGAGCTGGGGTTGGGGCCGCACTGCTACACGTGCTCGGAACGTGCCAGGTGGTCTTGTTGTAAGTTACTCCGGGCACGCTTAGCTGTGTCCAGCCGCTTAAAGGCCGGACTCGAGAATTGCCTCAAGAGGCTGCATTGCACTTCTGCCGCGAGAGCCGCTGTATGTTCCTCCATGCGGAGAGAACATTCAGTGTTTCCGTTGACCGTGATGACTCCTCGAGGGCCTGGAATCTTGAGCTTGAGGTATGCGTAGTGCGGCACCGCGTTGAACTTTGCAAACGCAGTACGTCCGAGCAAGGCATGATAGCCGCTGCGGAACGGGACTATGTCAAAGATTAACTCCTCGCTTCGGAAGTTATCCGGGGATCCGAAGACCACTTCGAGTGTAATTGAGCCTGTACAATTGGCTTCTACACCTGGTACGACATCTTTAAATGTCGTTTTGGTAGGTTTAATCCTTGAGGGGTCTATGCCCATTTTGCGCACTGTATCCTGGTAAAGCAGGTTCAGGCTGCTGCCGCCGTCCATTAGGACTCTGGTTAGGTGAAATCCATCGATGATTGGGTCTGAGACCAGTGCAGCGAATCCGCCGTGGCGGATGCTGGTGGGGTGGTCCCTTCGGTCAAAAGTGATCAGGCAGGAGGACCATGGATTGAACTTCGGGGCAACTGGCTCCATCGCGTAGACATCCCTGAGTGCATGCTTCCACTCCCTTTTGGGTATGTGCGTTGCATATATCATGTTCACCGTCCGCACCTATGGGGGGAAACCCTTCTGTCCTCTATTGTTCGGCGGTTGGGTCTCGTCCTCGTCATCGCTATGTAGCCCCTTGTCATTGTTTTCGGCAATTAACTTGCCTGCCTTCTTGAATACCCAACAGTCCCTGTTGGTGTGGTTAGCTGGCTTTTCGGGGGTGCCGTGTATCTGGCACAAGCGGTCGAGTATTCGGTCCAAATTGGACGGACCCGGAGTAGTTCTTTTGAATTGCTTTTTCCGCTGACCGGGTTTAGAGCCTCTGAATCCGGCATTAACTGCCGTATCCTCAATATGATCGCCGTTAATGCGGCGTTTGTTTTTGTTGCGACGCGGCCTGCCATTTCGGTCCTTGAAGTCCGGACTGCCAGAATTCTTGCTGAGGTTATTGCTGCGTGCTAGCCAGCTGTCCTCACCCGCGCAGAAGCGGGTCATGAGTGATGTGAGGGCTGCCATGGATTTCGGCTTTTCCTGTCCCAGGTGCCGGGCAAGCCATTCGTCACGGATGTTATGCTTGTAGGCCGCGAGGGCCTCCGCATCCGGACAATCGACGATTTGGTTTTTCTTGGTTAAGAACCGTGTCCAGAATTGCCTGGCCGATTCGTCTGGCTGCTGAATTATGTGGCTTAGGCCATCAGCGTCTGGTGGTCGCACATAAGTGCCCTGGAATTTATCGAGGAATGCGGCTTCCAGGTCCTCCCAACTCCCAATTGACTCTGTTGGCAAGCTGTTGAGCCAATGTCGGGCTGGTCCTTTAAGCTTGAGGGGGAGGTATTTGATGGCGTGAAGATCGTCACTGCGGGCCATGTGGATGTGAAGGAGATAGTCTTCAATCCAAACCGCGGGGTCTGTTGTGCCATCGTAGGATTCAATATTGACGGGTTTAAACCCTTCGGGGATTTGATGATCCATTACTTCATCTGTGAAGCATAGTGGGTGTGCGGCGCCTCTGTACTGGGCGATATCACGACGAAGCTCAAGGGAGCTTGGTCTATTTTGTTCGGCCCGGCCGGACTTACTGTGTCTGGCGCGACGATTGTCGTCACGTATCATGGGACGCCCACGCGATCCATAGATCGATCTTGATTGTCTTGCCTTATCCTCCAATATATCTCGCAAGTCCGGAGTGTTCCCCTGTGGCCGTGTGCTTTTCGAGCGATGCCGGGGTACAGGTCTGGTGAAGGGCCTAGAGGCCACTCTGTCGCGACCACGGGGTGGTCGGTCAGCCGTATTGTCTCCTGGTGATGCGGGTTCATAAGCCTCCTCCTCTAATTGGGGGAGCACCTTGCCTTTAGGGTAGCTTTTGGAGGGGCGTTCGAGCTCATGCTCTTCGGCCGCGAGGACTTCAGTCCATCTGTCGGCTAGCAGATCCTGATCAGCTCTAAGCCGTTACTACTTTTTCTTGAGGCTGTTTGCCGTGGCCATAAGCCTGCGTTTAAAACGCTCTTGTTCGATGGGATCCTCAGGAACGACGAATTCGTCATCGTCGAGGCTCGCTTCGTCTCCGGAGGGAGGCGTATAATCCTCTGCCTCTTCTCCTGCCGCTCCTTCATAAGGGCTAGCGTCTCCGTCCTCCTGCGCTGCATCTTGCTAGAGCGGGTTGTCTTCGGCACTGTCCGGTGTATTATTATCTCCGGTGCCGGAGTCTTCATTCTTGCTGTGGCGGGATTTAGAGTGGCGCTGCTGACGCCGGCGCTTGGGCTGCTTTTTGGAGGGGTCATCCTCCTCTGTTCCTTCGCCATTCCCATCTTTTGGGATATCCACCATGTATATGTCATACGATGAGGTGGCTGTCCAGTGCCCAGTGGGCGCTGGTTCTTGGTCGTTTCCGGCATTGTCGTCCATACCGTCGATGTCCTCGGAGTCGTAGTCTAGCATGTCGGTTAAATCATCGACAATGGCTACCAAGTGGGTGGTGGGTGGGCTTTGAATTTCTTCGTCGTCCGCATCCCAACCGTCCTGACTGCAGCCCGGCCAGGGCTCTCCTGATAACGAGAGATATTTTAGCGAACTCAAGATGTCGCCGAAAGGTGAGTGTTGAAAGACGTCCGCTGCAGTAAACTCCATGATCGGCGCCCAATCAGATTCGATCAGGGCGGGCGCGGGAGGTTCAGAGTCCGGCGTGGAGTCCGGCACCTTGGAGTCATGAGCTTTATGAGGGACAAAGTCAGTGTTCAGCTCTATCACCGTAGAGGTTGCAGCACCCGAGGTGATGTCTAGCCATCCGTCCTCGATCTGCGCGGCTGGCTCCGAATTGAGGATCGGAGCGGGCTCGAGTGCGGCCTCTAGGGTACTGTCCGGCGGCAGAGCTAAATCATGCCCGACGTGATAGTGCGGCACGCTCGGCTGTGGCTCGAATCCGTCGAAGATCATGCCCCCACGGATGTCAGACGTGAAGTTCAAACTTCCAAATCTGACCTGACGGCCAGGGGCGTAGCTTTCGATCTGCTCCAGTTGGCCTAGCGAATTGGCCCGCAGTGCAAAGCCGCCAAATACGAAGATCTGTCCGGGGAGGAAGGTCTCACCCTGGACTGCGTTGTTGATGATGATCGAAGAAGCCATCGAGCCTATCGGTGACGACACAGAGGAACTCTCAATGAAAGCACCAATGTCAGTGTCAAAACCGGTGGATCTCGGGTAGGGGGTCCCGATCTGTGCGTCTAGGCGGATGGTAACAGGAGACGAGGGACACGATGTTTTTACCCAGGTTCGGGCCCTCTTGATGGAGGTAAAACCCTACTTCCTGCTTGATTAATATTGATGATGTGGGTTACAAGAGTAGATCTACCACGAGATCAAGGAGGCTAAACCCTAGAAGCTAGCCCATGGTATGATTGTTGTTCGTCCTATGGACTAAGGCCACCCGGTTTATATAAACACCGGAGAGGGCTAGGGTTACACAGAGTCGGTTACAAAGGTAGGAGATCTACATATCCGTATCGCCAAGCTTGCCTTCCACGCCAAGGAAAGTCCCATCTGGACACGGGACGAAGTCTTCAATCTTGTATATTCATAGTCTTGGAGAACAGCCGATGATGATAGTTCGGCTATCCGGACACCCCCTAGTCCGGAACTCCCTCAGGCACCAAAGGACAACAACATATCCACAAGCAAATTAAATAAATCATAGCAATTCATCAACCACCAATAGGACAATGAAAATCTACTCAGACATCATAGGATGGCAACACATCATTTGATAATAATATGAAGCATAAAGCACCATGTTCAAGTAGAGGGTACAGCGGGTTGCGGGAGAGTGGACCGCTGTAGATAGAGGGGGGAAGGTGATGGATGTTGGTGCAGATGGCGGAGGTGTTGGTGTAGATCGCGGTGATGATGATGGCCCCCGGCAGCACTCTGGCGCCACCGGAAGCAAGGAGGAGAGAGCCCCCCTTCTTCTTCTTCTTCTTCCTTAACCTCCGCCCTAGATGGGAGAAGGGTTTCCCCTCTGGTCGTTGGCTCCCATGGCGTGGGAGGGGCGAGAGCCCCTCCGAGATTGGATCTATCTCTCTATTTCTCTCTGTTTCTGCGTTCTCAGATCCTTCCCCTTCACCGTTTTTTTATATCCGGAGATCCGTAACTCCGATTGGGGTGAATCTTTCGCCTAGATTTTTCTCATAAAATTAGCTTTCTTGCGGCAAAAGAAGAGCGTCAACCGCCTTACGAGTGGCCCAGGAGAGTGCCAGGTGCGCCCAGGGGGGTGGGCGCACCCCCTGTCTCCTGGCCACCTTTGGCACCGTTTCGCATTGATTCTTCCTCCGGAAAATCCCAAATATTCCAAAATAATTCTCCGTCCGTTTTTATCCCGTTTGGATTTCGTTTGATATTGGGTTTCTGCAAAACATAAAACATGCAACAAACAGGAACTGGCACTGGGCACTGGATCAATATGTTAGTCCCAAAAATAGTATAAAAAGTTGCCAAAAGTATATGAAAGTTGAAGAATATTGGCATGGAACAATCAAAAATTATAGATACGACGGAGACGTATCAGGAGTGCACAAGTGCGAGATTGATATTTGGAGAGAGGGGGCGAGAACATGCGCTGTTGTGCGCAGTGGTGGAGCCATGAAAAATAAACGAGCTATGGGGCCAAGCATTGCTAATCCTTTACGAGGAGGGCCAACTCATGAACTTAAACCATTTTTACCAGCAATTGTCTAATGATCACATTTATATTAGCCTTGATATATAGTGATGTTAGGGGGGGGCCTTGCTGCCCCTGTCTTCGCCATTGTGCGCGCGTCTGAGAGATGAAGCGGAAGGCATGGATGATGAGAGGGGGACGTTGGATATATAATTAATGTCGGTGTATTAGCTATATATGTATTCCTATATAGAGAGGTATAGATTGATCGATGTGGACGTGGGAAAGAGGGTGAGACCTCACTAGATATATAGATTGATCGGTTTGTGTGGAAAACTATGAAAGACCTAGCTATATACACACACACATAGAGGAACATCGATCGTTGCGCATGCACCGTGAGAGATAAAGAATGCCCGATATGATGGAGATGGGGATGTGTGTGTGTGTGTGCCTTCATGGGAGACCGACCTGAAGAAAAAGATTGCATGTGTGCGATGGATAATGCTGACTGGTAGTGTGTGTGCATGCATGCAGGAGAGAAAGTTAGTGGTACAATTATAAAGATAAGACGACTATGTGGGTGTAAAAGACTAGGTGTGTCGTGGAATTGTCACGTCAGATGTCCTCGTGAAAGGACTTAGTTGTGGAGCCATCGCAACTAGGAAGCTTGAAGGGGTTAGTCGGGACAAAGGACACGAGAGGTTTATACTAGTTCGGCCCCTTACGGTGAAGGTAAGGCCTATGTCTAGTTGGGTTGGTATTGATGTTTCGATGACCAGGGAGCGACATACGCTATGCCCGGCTCTCGATGAGTTGTTTCCAGCCCTAAGCCGCCAGGAGGTCGTCCCCTTATATACACGGGCTGACGCCCTGTGGCTTACGGAGTCCCAGCCGGCTTATAAACAGTGTCTGGCTCGGTGACTAGTTAAACCTACCTTATGATACAAGTCATGCCATTACGGCGGTTTGTTACAACGGGCCTTAAGTCGCCTGCGGGCCTTAAGCCCTTTATTGAATCGCCATCTTCATGCTTGGTCTTGGGCTTCTTTCTGGCGAGTCTTGTTTGCGTAACCCGGCCCATCCTGAGCGGCTTACACAAATAGTTATATCCCCAACATTAGGCCCCAGATTGATTTGAACCTGTTCATGTCAATCTTAAAATGCCTTAAGAAATAAATCTTCAGTCTTCTGACTGTGCAAAGGTTTTCTTTAACCCGCCATGACGTCATCATTTGGATCCATGTTAACCCGCCGTGACGTCATCTTTACTTAAATTCATTCTTTATTTCATCGTATCCTCCAACGGATCTTTGCCTTTACTGACTGTTCCGAAAACCGAGGCATCGGGGCCGCTGGATAATAACTTTTATCTCCTCGTTTCTCGCACCGTCTCATTTATCCTTTCCTTATAAATAGGCGCGACCTAGGTCTTCCCGTTCTCCTCCTTCCAGTCATCCTCTTCCTCTTGCTGCTTCTCTGTCGCTCGAGCTCCGCCGCCGACGCTGTCGCAGATCTCTTCGTCTTCACCAACTCCGGCCGCTGCATCAACTTGGTTTGACCAGAAAAAATGTGACGACCCTCCGCTGCAATCCTGCATCTGTAAGTCTCCTCTTTCCTACTTCTTAGATCCACATTAGGACCTTCGAGTTCTTCGCGTTCTTCGTTGTTCATTAGGATCCTTTCATAGATTTCATCACCCCCGCTCTTCTTGATCCTGAAGATGGAACTGATGCGGTAGATATTCCGCACCTATTTTTAACGCAAATAGACCCCTTTCTGTCACACAGAGGCCCCATTCGAGCCCTTGAGCTTCATCTGCGCCAGTCTTAGGTCTAGAAAATTTTCTTGTTAGAACAACTTTTTGATCCCAAATAACAGTGGCAAATTGTGAAACTTGTTTGTATCACCCGGAAAACTACTTCTGTCGAATATGCTTTAACACAACTGTCCATGTAGCCGGCTTAAATAAATGACACTGATCTGTGAACCTTGCTTGCTTCTCATAACTTTAAGAAATTTGAACTGCTTTTGATACATGTAGCGGCTTAAATACTGTTGCATAGTTATCCTCATATCATTAGACCCCTTCTTAAGCCGCCCCTTGACTAGTTTTAAATATTTTCCTCCGGGTTAAATTTGAACCGGAACCTCTTATTTTCTCATAGGCCTCAATTTTCGTCATGGCACCTAAGGCGGCCAAGGCTCCTGTGACCTGTAATTGGGTCCCATCCGCAGTCACAAGGAGTAAACTATCTGAATTTGTGAAGTCTGGCCATCTGCCTAAGAAAGAGGTCATGTCTTATTGTGCCCCTTACCCGTCTGAAGAGAAGCCTCAACCCAAAGCAGGGGAGGTGATTGATTTTACGAATCACATGAACCGGGGATTTGCCCCTCCTGGTTCAAAATTCTTCAGGGAGGTTTTGAATTTCTTTGACCTTAGACCTCAAGACATTGGACCCAATTCCGTGTCAAATATTTGCAATTTCCAAGTCTTCTGCGAGGTGTACCTGGGAGAGGAGCCAAATCTGCTTTTGTTCAGAGAGCTTTTCTACTTGAACCGGCCAAATGAACATGCCAACGGACCCAGTCTTGAACTTGGCGGCATCTCAATCCAGCGGCGGAGAGACTGCCTTTTCCCTTATGCAGAACTACCGAGTCATCTAAAAGATTGGAATCAGACGTGCTTCTATTGCCAGGACACTTCTCCGGCTGACGAGAGCCCTCTGCCCGGCTTTCGCGCTCTGAGCCTTGAGTCCAACCATCCGCTGGCGGATAAACTAACTGCTATTGAGCGTCTGCCTCTCAATCCCACCATCAAGAAGATTAAAGCTCTTTTGGGAAACGGCTTAAATGGCATTGATCTGGTCCGAGTCTGGGTCACTTGGCGAGTACTTCCGTTAAGCTGCCGTCACGGCTTGATGTGTACTTATTCAGGCAAAAAGGATGATCCACTGCGTCATAGCCCTAACGACTTACCAGATGATGTGGTGGAAGCTACGACCCAGTCGCTGCTGAAGGAGGGCACATTAACTAGTAATGCCTTCGGCTTACTTCCCTTCGACAAGAAGAACCCGGCCCCTGCAGTGAGTCATCAACCTCAATAAATACTCCTTGCCATGTCACACCTTACTTGTACTCATAATTTCTTATCTTTTTTCACAGGACAATGACAACTTTTGGAAGGTCCAGTATGACCATGAGGCTGCCAAACAAGCCAGGACAGCTAAGAAAACCGAAAGGAAAGCCGCCAAAACGGGAACTTCAAAGAAGAAGAAACCCAGCGCTTCCGATTTACTCAAATTGGATGACACTTCTTTGGATGATGAAGAGGTAATCCCTAATTCTCTTTACTCCTTTGTCATTATTTTATTGACATTCCATCCTTTCAGGAGGATACGGGGAACAACCAAGCGGTTGGCGAAGAGGTAACTATAATCTCCTCAGACTCAGAGCCTTTGCCAAAGCAAAAAATCCGAAGGGTGACCCGGAAAGTAAGATTTTCACATCCTCTAGCTTATCAAGATCCTCAATTTCTTTTGAAGCAACAACAACTTGAAAACCGGAGGCAGACCCGGACCAACAAGGATGCAGAACTCTCCTCCGGCTTACCTGACGTAACTTGGAAGCGTCGGACTGAGGTTATCTCCGATTTACGTTCTGTTTTACCTTTGGCGGGTTTAATTCGCCAACCTCTCAATTCATCTGACTCCAATTATCAGGATACCTCTCCTTCCTCCGGCGAGTCTATGCAATCAAACATGCTGGCTTTCAAAACTGCTCCCGGGTACTGTAACTTTAGTTACTTTAGGCTCTACCTTACTCATGCTTTAGTATTCATCCTTCTACCTTTGTTAACAGCATGCAAGTGAAGCCCAGCAAGAGGGCAAAGAAGAATAAGACATCCTAAGACCCGATTGTGACTGAACCGACGCTTGATATGTTTGCTCCTGACAGCTCCACCCATCAGCCGCCGCCTGAACCGGCTTCTGACATTCCGGTGCCAACCTCTGACCCGCCTGCCGAAGATACTCTCAATAGCTCCAATAACCAGGAAGCTCCTAGCCCGGTCAAGACGACTGACCCGGAACTTGAATTTCTGAAAAGTCAGTTTGTTGAACCGGGACAGCCTACTGTCCTTGCCAAATGTACTGCCAAGGAAGAACTTGTCAAACGCCGAAAGGCCAAGCAGGACATTACTGATTATACTCACTTAAGCATTGGTGATATAGTCTCGGGCTATCTGAATCAAGTGCATAATAGTCGTGACCTGGAAATTGACATGGTGAAACAAATATAGCACAAATCTAAGGTACAACTTATGCTATTTTCCTGAATCTTACTTATTGTACCAGCCCCCAAGTCTATTGCTTATGAATAAATATGTTGTAGACTTAGAAATCTGCTTTACTATTGGTTTGTCCGGTTTAAAGAGAATATATTTAACCTGGTTATAGCATGATAGTTTGAATTTGCGATACACATTAGCCCCCAAGTGTCAAGTATCTTTACTTGTAAAGTGCTTGAGACTTAATATGCATGACCCGGCATGGTAGGTTAAAAATTCTTCAGCATACATTATCCCCCAAGTGTCAAGAACCTTTGCTTGCAAAGTACTTGGGACTTAATGTTATCTTACCATGATTCTTACCATAACCCGGTATCAATGTAGGTCACCATAAGTCAATTTGAGTCGGAGATTGCTGACCTGAGGAGTCGTCTGACAGCTCAAGAACTTGAAACTCAAAAAGCCAACTCCAAATTTGAATTCAGCGTTTCTGAACAAGAGAAGTTAAAGAAGAATTTTGAGTCAGAGAAGAAAATCTGGGCTGATGAGAAGGCTTCGCTGGTGACCCGGGCTGAGACGACAGAGGCATCACTTGCAGAAGCAACAACCGAGCTGTCCGACTTAAAGCGTCATATATCTCAAATGGTCTCAGCCATCTTCGGTAAGTTACTGTTCATAACCCCAAACATTGCAATCCTTCCTTTGATTATTGCCGTAATCGTTATCTCCGGCTCACTTTTATGTTTGTGAACACACAGGCCCCAGGAGCACCAACCTCAAGCAGAACATGCTGATCAAACTTAAGGCGGTTTACACTCTAGTGGAGCAGCTGTACACCGGGTCACAACGTGCTTTGGCTGTTGTAGCCTTATCAAATACCACTCCCCACCTTCTGCAAGACGTGCTGAAGTGTCTCGCTCTGCTACCTCAGCGGATCCAGGATTTAAGGCGGGCATCTTCAAGAGCCGGGGCCGTAGCCGTGTTGAGCCGGGCAAAGGCATGGATTCCAGAACTAGACCCGGCCGACCTTGCTCTTGGATACCCGAGTCTGAAGGAGGATGGTACCGTATTTGATGATCATGATTTCACCGCCTGCGTCAAAGTCATACGTCTCGTGGCTACCCTTATTGGGAACGATACTGACCTCACCAAGTATTCTCCGGGCTATGACAGTGAGAACCGGAGAATTCCAAACACTCCATATGATCAAGTCAGCTTGATCCCTCCAATGCGTAAGCATACTTTCGCCCGTGAAGTGGACCCAGCCGGTTTAATAGATGATGAAGCTGAGTTTGAAGCCTTGAGTGGCATTGACTTGGCCTCGTCAACCTTCCAGGACAAAGCAACCAATGGAGAGGCGGAGAAGGATAACCCAGAATCTTCAAGCCCGCCGAAGGAGTGAATCACCAGGCGTTTTGCAAAAAACAGTGCTTCATTTATTCAGACTCGGGGAGTCTTGTAATAGGGTAGAAAAAACTTCTCAATGTTTGTCATGCCTTCGCGCATGTTCACAATGCTTAACACTTTCGTAACCCGCCATCGCTATATTTTTTCGGCTTATGTTGATCGTTTATTTCCTTGATGTTTAAATTTGCTTGCCTTATCCTGCACATAAAACAAGCAAATTCCCTTGGCGGTTTATCGCGTCGGGGGTCACATAAAGTATTGATAACCTAGAACACGAACCAAAGACATCATATACAGGCCGGTTTATGACTATATTTGTTAAACATAATCATAATAGCATACCTGCAATCCCTCTGATAATCTTCCCTACTTATATGATGTTCACCTGGCACTTAACAACCTGGGGTGATCAATATTAAACCGGAAGAAAAAACCATCTCATAATGCTTTCAAGAAGGTCTCAAGATAGTCAAAATAATTTATGCTTATGATGGATAATAAACAACATTTACAGGCTTCTGATTCGAATACGATCAGTAAACCGTTCCAAAGGGGTTAAGCTAAGATTCGGATACGATCATATAGCCCCCAGTGGCTTTGGCGATGCCGATCAAGTGGGTATCGACAGCTATGTTCTCTTTGGTTCGAATACGACCTATGTTTGAACAGGAAACCCCCAAGTGACCATAAGAGTTGTTTAATGACACTGATTCGAATACGATCCACGTCAGACCCAAAGGGGTTAAGCTGTGATTCAAATATGATCAAGAAGCCCCCAAGTGGGTTTGGCAATATGCCGATCAAGTGGGTATCGGCAGCTATGTTCTCTTTGGTTCGAATACGACCTATGTTTGAACAGGAAGCCCCCAAGTGGCCATGGCTAGATTCAGACATGATCATAAGCCAGACCAAAGGGAAAGCCGGATTCGAATGTGATCTGCTCCCTATTGGTTGTTTCCACCACCTGATAAAGAAGACACATAAACGTTTGAGGGTAAAAAGGACAGAGGTCCTGCTTTATTTCTTTATATAATATATACATTGTCAAAATATATACATCTTGAGAGCCGGTGGCTCAAGTATAATAAGGCCGAAGATGAGCAATATTCCACGGCCGGCGGGTCTCCTCCTCCAACTTACGTGAGTCTTTGTGCTCTCGAACATCGATGAGGTAGTATGATCCGTTGTGCAAATTCTTGCTGACCACAAAGGGTCCTTCCCAAGGTGGGGATAGCTTGTGCATGTCAGACTGATCCTGGATGAGCCGAAGCACTAAATCGCCTTCCTGAAAGGTTATGCTCCTAACCCGGCGGCTGTGATAGCGGCGCAGGTCTTGTTGATAAATCGCTGAGCGGGCTATTGCCAAGTCTCGCTCCTCATCCAACAAGTCAAGCGCATCCTGACGAGCCTTTTCGTTGTCAGCCTCAACATAAGCCGCCACACGGGGTGAATCGTGCTGGATGTCACTTGGCAGGACCGCCTCTGCACCATACACCATAAAGAAAGGTGTGTAGCCTGTAGATCTGTTAGGCGTAGTGTTGATGCTCCACAATACAGAAGGTAACTCCTCCACCCAACAACCCGGAGTCCGCTGTAAGGGGACAAAGAGCCGGGGCTTGATACCCTTCAGGATCTCTTGATTAGCTCTTTCTGCTTGACTATTGGATTGAGGATGAGCAATAGCCGAAACATCAAGCCGGATATGTTCTCGTTGATAGAACTCTTCCATGGCGCCCTTGGAGAGATTAGTGCCATTATCAGTTATAATGTTGTGTGGGAAACCAAAACGAAAGATCACCTTTTTCATGAACTGAACCACCGTGGCTGCATCACACTTACTGACTAGCTCTGCCTCAACCCACTTTGTAAACTTATCCACTGCCACCAGGAGATGTGTCTTTTTATCCTTAGACCTCTTGAAAGGCCCAACCATGTCAAGCCCCCAGACTGCGAACAGCCAAGTGATTGGGATCATCCTCAATTCTTGAGCCGGCACATGAGCTCATCGTGAGAACTTTTCACAACCGTCACATTTACTGACTAGATCCTCCGCATCAGCATGAGCCGTCAGCTAGTAGAAACCATGACGAAAAGCCTTGGCTACAAGAGATTTTGACCCGGCATGATGGCCACAATCCCCTTCATGGATCTCACAAAGTATTTCTTGGCCTTCCGCAGGTGACACACAACGTTGAAACACCCCAGTGACGATTCGGTGATGCAACTCATCGTGAACAATCGTCATAGATTTGGAGCGCCTGATGAATTGTCTTGCCAAGGTCTCATCCTCAGGTAACTCTCCCCGGGTCATATAGGCCAAATATGGCACTGTCCAATCCGGGATAACATGAAGAGCTGCCACCAGCTGTGCCTCCGGGTCTGGCACTGCTAGTTCTTCCTCGGTAGGCACCTTGACAGAAGGGTTATGCAAAATATCGAGAAAGATGTTAGGTGGCACCGGCTTACGTTGAGATCCCAGCCGGCTTAAAGCATCAGCCGCCTCATTCTTCCTTCGATCAATGTGCTCCACTTGATAACCCTTGAAATACCCAGCCACGGTATCTACCTCTTGATGATAAGCCGCCATGAGAGGATCCTTGGAATCCCACTTGCCTGATACCTATTGGGCCACGAGATCTGAGTCGCCTAAGCACCTTACCCGTCTTAAATTCATCTCTTTGGCAATCCAGAGGCCATGGAGTAAGGCCTCGTACTCAGCTGCATTGTTAGTACAAGGAAACATAAGCCGGAACACGTAACAAAATTTGTCACCTCGAGGGGAAGTTAAAACAACTCCAGCCCCCGAGCCTTCTAACTTCCTGGACCCATCAAAGTGAATAGTCCAATATGTGTTATCCGGCTTCTCCTCAGGTGCCTGCAACTCTGTCCAATCATTGATAAAGTCCACTAAGGCTTGAGACTTAATAGAAGTATGCGGCATATATCTCAAACCATGAGGTCCAAGCTCGATAGCCCACTTGGCAACTCGTCCCTGGCCTCCCTATTCTGGATGATGTCTCCCAAGGGGGCAGAACTTACCACAGTTATAGGATGACTTTGAAAGTACTGCTTCAACTTTCGGTTGGCCATAAACACTCCGTAAACAAGTTTCTACCAATATGGATACCTTTGTTTAGACTCAATGAGCACCTCACTGATGTAGTAAACCGACCGTTGAACCAGATGCTCCTTGCCAGCTTCCTTACGCTCCACCATGATGGCAACACTGACGGCTCGTGAATTAGCAGCAGTCACATATAACAGCAACGGCTCTTTATCAATGGGAGCCGCAAGAATCGGTGGTTCAGACAATTGCCTCTTCAATTCTTCAAAGGCAGCATCTGCAGCATCACTCCAGACAAAAGTGTCCGTTTTCTTCATCATCTAATATGGTGGTAGGGCCTTCTCACCTAATCGGCTTATGAACCGGCTTAAAGCGGCAACACGACCTGCCAGTCGCTGAACATCATTGATGCGTGCCGGTTTAGCTAAAGAGGTAATTGCCTTAATCTTCTCCGGATTAGCTTCAATGCCTCTGTTTGATACCAGGAAACCCAAGAGCTTGCCTGCAGGTACACCAAACACACACTTGGCCGGGTTAAGCATCATCTTATAAACCCATAGATTATCAAAGGTCTCTTTCAAGTCGGATATCAAGGTTTCCTTCTCTCTGGACTTCACCACGATGTCATCTACATAAGCATGAACATTACGCCCGATTTGATCGTGTAGACAGTTCTGCACACATCGTTGATAAGTCGCCTGAGCACTCTTGAGTCCAAACGGCATAGATACATAACAGAAGGCTCCAAATGGAGTGATGAAAGCCGTCTTCTCCTGGTCCTTAACTGCCATTGTGATCTGATGATAACCAGAGTAAGTATCCAAGAAGCTCAAACGTTCACAACCCGTCGTAGCATCAATGATTTGATCAATACGGGGGAGAGCAAAGGGATCAGCCGAACAAGCCTTGTTTAAGTCCGTGTAGTCCACACACATCCGCCAGGTGCCGTTCTTTTTAAGCACAAGCACCGGGTTAGCCAACCACTCCGGGTGAAAAACTTCAACAATGAACCCGGCCGCTAAGAGCCGGGCAACTTCCTCTCCAATAGCTTTCCGTCTCTCTTCATTAAACCGGCGAAGAAACTGCCTGACCGGCTTATACTTCGGATCAATATTGAGAGTGTGCTCAGCAAGTTCCCTTGGTACACCTGGCATGTCAGAAGGTTTCCATGCAAAGATGTCCCGGTTCTCACGGATGAACTTGATGAGCGCACTTTCCTATTTAGGATCCAAATTGCTGCTGATGCTGAATTGCTTAGAAGAGTCACCTGGGGTAAAGTCAACAAGCTTCGTCGCGGCGGCCAATTTAAACTTCAACGCCGGATCATGCTCTGTAGTTGGTTTCTTCAGGGAGGTCATATCCGCTGGGTCAACATTATCTTGATAAAATTTGAGCTCTTCCACTGCACAGGCAAACTCAGCATAAGCCGCATCGCCTTCTTTACATTCCAAGGCTACCTTTCGACTTCCATGCACAGTGATGGTGCCCTTGTGACCCAGCATCTTGAGCTGCAAATACACGTAACACGGCCGTGCCATGAACTTAGCATAAGCCGGCCGCCCAAACAGAGCATGATATGGGCTCCTGATTTTGACCACTTCAAACGTCAATTTCTCAGCCCTGGAATCATATTTGTCTCCAAAGGCCACTTCCAGTTCAATCTTGCCAACCGGGTAAGCCGACTTACCAGGAACCACTCCATGGAAAATAGTGTTGGATGTCCTCAAATTCTTATCAGTCAACCCCATGCATCGAAAGGTCTCATAATAGAGGATATTGATGCTACTACCTCCGTCCATGAGTACCTTAGTGAATTTATATAGACCAACCTGAGGTGCTACCACCAAGGCTAACTCACCCGGATTATCGGCCCGTGGAGGGTGATCTTCTCCGCTCCATACAATGGGCTGTTCTGACCACCTCAAGTAACGAGGAACTGCCGGTTCAATAGAATTCACGGCCCTCTTATGAACCTTCTGATCGCATCTGCATAAGCTAGTGGTGAACACGTGATACTGCCAACTATTCAACTGCTTCGGATTGCTTTGATAACCCGACTGCTGCTGCTGCTGTTCTCCTTGACCAGACTGCTGTTGATTATAGCCACCTTGATGTCCCTGAAAGCCGGAACTTGAACCACCACCCGGGCCATGAAAAACGCCAGCCCCTGAGCCGCCACCAGACCCATGATTGCCATGAAAGGTGTTGGAATTCTTAAACGCCTTCATGATCGCGCAATCTTTCCACATGTGTGTGGCGGGCCGCTCCCGGGTGCCGTGTCTCGGGCAGGGCTCATTGAGTAGCTGCTCAAGAGATGGGCTTGACCCACCAGATCAAGGCGGCTTACCCTTACGTCTCTGATATTTACCTTGCGCATTGGCATTGGCCACAAACTCCGGGTTACCATCCGCCTTACGCTTATTGCCTCCTTGATTCATCGGGTTATGCTGCTGACCCTTTCCATTGCCGTTCTTCTTTCCCTTCCCGGTCTTTTCCTCATCAGACGCGGGATCCTTGGTACTATCAGAGTTGGCATATTTGACTAAAGCCTCCATCAGCGTACCCATATCATTGCAATCATGCTTAAGGCGCCCCAGTTTTTGCCTCAATGGCTCAAAACGGCAATTCTTCTCCAACATGAGGACTGCCAAACCGGCATCCATCTTGTCAGATGAATGTATTATCTCCTTGACCCGGCGTACCCAATGAGTCGTAGATTCACCCTCCTCATGTTTACAATTTGTCAAGTCCACAATCGACATAGACTGCTTGCAAGTGTCTTTGAAGTTCTGGATGAAACGGGCCTTTAGTTCTGCCCATGAACTAATGGAATTGGGTGGCAAGCCCTTTAACCAGGACCGGGCTGTTCCGTCTAACATCATGGTGAAGTACTTAGCCATCGCCGCGTCGCTGACTTCCAATAACTCCATGGCCATCTCATAACTTTTGATCCAAGCTCCGGGCTGCAAGTCGGCCGTGTAATTCGGCACCTTTCGAGGTCCCTTGAAGTCCTTGGGTAGGCGCATATTACGCAGAGCCGGTACCAGATAAGGGACACCGCCGGTTCTAGTGGCTACTCCCGTCTCAACGGAAGTCGTTGGATACTCTGGGAAATCTTGATGTGCCGTCTGTTGAGCCGCTAGCTGAGCCGCTAGTTGAGCCGCCCGCTTGTTCTCCTGACGTACTCGGTCTTGCACCAGATTATAGCCACCGGGCAGGTTACGGCATTGGGCGTTGCTTGACAAAGCTTCAGACTCCATGTGCCTGCTGTAACTCGGGCTCCAGTTCTGACGAGGCGGTGCTAACCAAGGCGAAGGAGTTGAATGAATCCTGTCCCGGCTGTAATAATAGGTCTCTTGCTGAGCTAAGGCCGTCTGGAGAAGTTCTCTGACCCTCCGGGTCTCCACCACTGTCGGGTCATCACCGTCCATGGGAAGAGCCACCAAACGCGCCGAAGCCGCGATTAAGTTCTTCATGGGGTTGGAAAAGTGACCCGGTGGTATCGGCACATAACGTGGTGGTGCCATGCTCACATGAGGAGGTGCCACCTCCCGAGGTTGAGTCGGCCCTCCTATTCCGGCTGTCATAAACTTGGGCCGGCTCCGGGTGTAGCAAAAAGAACCCAAGGGTCGTAATTCGGAGGTAAACGGGACTGGGTTTTCTGATGTCTCCTCCTCATCACCTCATTGGACTTGTTTAAGCTCATCGTGAGCTGGTAAGCTTCTGACTGTAGCCGCTGCGCCCGGGCATCTAGAGCCGCCAAGGCCTAGTGTCCTCAGCTGCCAAGGCCTCCTTGGCCTGAGCTATTTCCTCACGCACCCGTGCCACCTCCGCGTCATGCTCATCTTTCGCGGGAATAACCGTTGCGGTTAACAGGGTCGTAAGCTTGTCCATGAGATCTATCAGCACCTGAGTCGGCGGGCGCACAGGGCCGCCTGCCCCGGCTGCTCCTTTCCCGGACGTTATTGCTGCAACAGCTGTAGAGTTTGAGCCGGGCTGAGTCCCAGCCATGAAGACTCCTGCCCATCTTGGCGGCTCACACGGGTCCAAAATACTGGTGCCATCGGAACAGCCCTCGAGCACATCGTCTTGCACTTCATACAACGAATATGTTGAACCGGCGGATGAATCACCGTTCGAGAGGACGACCGTCTCACCACCATCTTCAGATCCTTCAGAAAGTTCCTCTCCATGGATGCAGCCCACGAAAGCACGCTTCATGATGGGTTGAATTCGGGTCTTCCTCGCACGCTGAGCCGTCCCGATGAGGTCGGTGCAGCTGTCCGGCTCAGGGCCCGACTCACCAATCTGGCCGATGAAGACGTGGATTCCGCCAAAGGGGACCCGGTACCCGTACTCAATTGAGCCGGCGTCGGGGCCCCAGCCTTCGTCATCGATGTGGATCTTGCCGCGATGACTCTTGTTCATCCGGCCCACTACGTATCCCTTGAGCCCTTTGAAGTTGCCCTTCAAGAACTCAAATCCACCATGCGCTGGCCCCACGGTCGGCGCCAACTGTCATGGAATTGTCATGTCAGTTGTCCTCGTGAAAGGACTTAGTTGTGGAGCCATCGCAACTAGGAAGCTTGAAGGGGTTAGTCAGGACAAAGGACACGAGAGGTTTATACTAGTTCGGCCCCTTACGGTGAAGGTAAGGCCTACGTCTAGTTGGGTTGGTATTGATGTTTCGATGACCAGGGAGCGAGATACGCTATGCTCGGCTCTAGATGAGTTGTTTCCCGTCCTAAGCCGCCAGCAGGTTGTCCCCTTATATACACGGGCTGACGCCCTATGGCTTACAGAGTCCCGGCCGGCTTATAAACAGTGTCCGGCTCGGTGACTAGTTAAATCTACCTTATGATACAAGTCATGCCATTACGGCGGTTTGTTACAACGGGCCTTAAGTCGCCTGTGGGCCTTAAGCTCTTTATTGAACCGCCATCTTCATGCTTGGTCTTGGGCTTCTTTCTGGTGAGTCTTCTTTGCGTAACCCGGCCCATCCTGGGCAGCTTACACAAATAGTTATATCCCCAACAAGGTGAGGTCATAATCAATGTAAAGTTGAACTCAAATATTTGCATAAGAGATCATGATGTTTGAAACCCATGCATGCATGAATATAACGGAGATCTGCGCGGTGTGGTTTAGAAACGAGCATGTTGTAATGTATGTGTGTGTGTTGTGCGTGTTAAACACATTGTAGTGGGATTATAGTGGAATGTCGTCTTGAATGGTGTTTGTGGGTGTGTTGTGCGTGTTAAACACATTGTACGTAGTATATCATACATGGTTTAGATTCCGAACATCTAGCTAGAGCATACATGTACCATGATTTGAATTCAACACAAAATGGATACATATATTTGAATTTGAGATCGTATGTACATGTAGTTTGTATTTATATAGGAATTTACTTCTCCTATATTCATCTCATGTGTTCTGAAGATAATATTTAGATGGTTGTATAACTAACCCGAGTACAATCCCATTCAAACAGGGAAAATGTACTCAAATTTAGTACATATGCTAGACAACACACATTGTTTTTTTTATTGTTGAGGGAAGTGCAAATTGTTTTGGTACTCTACACGTTATGTTTGTTGTACCGATTTTTTAGTTTTTTGTTGTATTTGAATGCATTTCAAGTAAATAGTAAAACGGGACATGGTTCTCTCTAGTGATGAGGTGCGAATTGTCTTTTTTGGTACATGTTAGCTTGTTCTCCAGAAATTTCAAGCCGCGCCTTGTTATGCCGAAATTTCAAGCTAGCGTCTCTATCTATCGTGCTGTGAAACTCCCGCCTCTTCAACCCTCACCTTGTTACCCTGAAATATTTAAGATATATCTTTGTCTTGTTGTGCGTGTTAAACACATTGTATGTAGTATATCATACACTCAAACACACTAAGAACGCAGGAATAGTAAAAACACGGGATTATAATGGAATGTCGTCTTGAATCCTACAGGATTGTACGAGTGTTTGATTGTGCATAGAAAAAACGCAGAATTCTTTCAAAGAGGTTTGAGTGGATGGGATGTTTCCTATGAAATCTAGTGCAAATGAATCATATGGAAAAATTCCTATGGTTTACAATCCTACGAATCAAACAACCAAGATAGGAAAAATTCCTAATGATTAGAATCCTCCAAAATTCCTTTGAGAATCCTTTGAATCAAAGAAGCCCTTAATCTATTTTATGATTCATGGAATTGTGCGTTGTAAAGCATAAAGTGAAAACAAATAATGGCAATTCAACTAGAAAAAAAGTTTGGGCAATTATGATACGGAAGATTCTAGAACAAAAGAGAACCACTGTTGTTTTGAGGTTTGTGCATTATGCTTAAGTTCAACCATGGAGTCTGCTAGATTGTACATGTGGCAAAGTCCGGTGGGGGCTAGAAGATGGTGCGAGGGGCCGAGTGGAGGGAGACTATGAAGGAATGCAGAAGTGCGAGATCAATATTTAGAGAGAGGGGGCGAGAACGTGTGCTATTGCACGCAGTGGCGGAGCCATGAAAAATAAATGAGCTAGGGGGCCAAGCATTGCTAATCCTTTACGAGGAGGGTCAATTCATGAACTTAAACCATTTTTAGCAGCAATTGTCTAAAGATCACATTCATATTAGCCTCGATATATAGTGATGTTAGGGGGGGGGGGGCAGGGCCCTTACTGCCCCTGTCTTCGCCATTGTGCACGCGTCTGAGAGATGAAGCGGAAGGCATGGATGATGAGAGGGGGACGTTGGATATATAATAAATGTGGGTGTATTAGCTATATATGTTAATCCTATATAGAGAGGTATAGATTGATCGATGTGGACGCGGGAAAGAGGGTGAGACCTCATTGGATATATCGATTGATCGGTTTGTGTGGAAAACTATGAAAGACCTAGCTATATACACACATACATAGAGGAACATCGATCGTTGCGCATGCACGCGTGAGAGATAAAGAATGCCCGATATGATGGATAGGGGGATGTGTGTGGGTGTGTGCCTTCATGGGAGACCGACCTAAAGAAAAATATTGCATGTGTGCGACGGATAATGACGACTGGTAGTGTGTGTGCATGCATGCATGAGAGAAAGTTAGTGGTACAATTATAAAGAGAAGACGACTGTGTGGGTGTAAAAGACTAGGTGAGGTCATAATCAATGTGAAGTTGAATTCAAATATTTGAATAAGAGATCCTGATGTTTGAAACCCATGCATGCATGAATATAACGGAGATCTACGCGGTGTGGTTTGGAAACGAGCATGTTGTAATGTATACACATTGAACAAGGTCAGACTGATTTGAATTTGAGATACCGATGGCAGACATCGTTTGGCCACATTGCATCCGTGCATGGACACACTATTCTAATTGGAGATGATGGGTGGCTTTCGCATCACATATCTGTACCTATACCCCTATATAGTGTGCGGGTAACTTTAACTTTGAAAGATGGTCGTTGGATGAGGTGAATCCGATGGTGCAGAGATGGCAAATTTGAGCACTACTGGCCATTGGATATCATCTAGATTCCACCAGATTTCGCCACATGTACGATGTAGAAGACTCCATGGTTGAACTAAAGCATAATGCACAAACCTCAAAACACAAGCACTTCTTCTTTGTTCTAGAATCTTCCGTATCAGAATTGCCCAAATGTTTTTCTACATGATTTGCCATTATTTATTTTTACTTTATGTCTTACAACGCACAATTCCATGAATCTTAAAATAGATTAGCTTTCTTATAAAAACTAGATGATTTTGAATGAAATGAACTATAAGAATTAAATGAACATCTACATCATGCATATATGACTCAAAGCTTACATGTTATAATGTGGTATTTATTCATAATTTGATTGCCAAATCTCATGCGTGCAATGCATGTGTACCTTACTAGTCTAAATGGTGTTTGTGTGTGTGTTGTGTGTGTTAAACACATTGTACGTAGTATATCATACATGGTTTAGATTCCGAACATCTAGATAGAGCATACATGTACTATGATTTGAATTCAACACAAAATGGATACATATATTTGAATTGAGATCGTATGTACATGTAGTTCGTATTTATATAGGATTTTACTTCTCATATATTCATGTCATGTGTTTTGAAGATAATATTTAGATGGTTGTATAACTAACCCGAGTACAATCCCATTCAAACAGGGAAAATGTACTCAAATTTAGTACACATGCTAGACAACACACATTGTTTTTTTATTGTTGAGGGAAGTGCAAATTGTTTTGGTACTGTACACGTTATGTTTGTTGTACCGATTTTTTAGTTTTTTGTTGTATTTGAATGCATTTCTAGTAAAAAGTAAAACAGGACATGGCTCTCTCTAGTGATGAGGTGCGAATTGTCTTTTTTGGTACATGTAAGCTTGTTCTCCAGAAATTTCAAGCCGCGCCTTGTTATGCCGAAATCAAGCTAACGTCTGTGTCTATCGTGCTGCAAAACTCCCACCTCTTCAACCTGCGCCTTGTTACCCCGAAATATTTAAGATATATCTTTGTCTCGTTGTGCTCCGACAACTCCCTCCATCTCAACCCGCGCCTTGCTATTCCAAAATTACAACGCGCGTGAAAAATCACACCTCCTGTGAAATCCCGACACGCGAAATGCCCGTGGTACCCCTGAACCAAAAGAACTGCCTCAAATCGGTGGGGGTACTTTCGTACTTACCCCACATTTCAAACAAGCGCGTCCCTAAGCCATGGTTCCCCACTCCCATCCCATCCGCACACCCATTCGTACACCAAGGTCGCGAAAACCCACGAAGCCCCCACACCCTCCTCCGTCTGCCACCTAGCTAGAGCCTCTTCCCCGACGACGTCTTCCACAGCAACACCTTGACGTCCCTCATCCACCGTACCGAATGAGGATCCATCATCGATCTCGTTGTCTCGTCGGTTCAGCCACCATGTCCTCCACCTCCAAGGAGCTGCCCGATGTTCCCCTCGTCTTTTGCGCCACCTCCATTCCCACACCGCTGTCTTCACCTGCACCACCAGAAGAGCAGCATCATCACCGTTTCCTTGGATGAAGTTGCGGCCTAATCAGCGCCACCAAAGAGGTTGTACACTAATTGCCACATTTTCTTCTTGATTCGATCTCATGGTGCTGCCGGCGCTAGGTCCCGAGCCGACACGACGCGGCTCCATCCACGGCGGCGTCGCCGGCCACTTCCACCATGGTGTCACTCCCTCGACGGCCACGTCCACATCAGTAGGAGCTGCTGCTACTTTAGCTCTCGCTCGTGCTGCTACTCTGCTCTTGCTCTCGGTCCCCTACCTGGTCTGCTCTTGCTATTGCTCTTTCTTGCGTTGCTGCTCTCGCTCTTGCTTGTTCTTGCGATGTTGCTCCGATTTAGCTACACTTTAGTCGACTGAATCGACTTTTGGGTCAGTCGATTTTTAGGGGGTGGGGGGGCTCGCCGGAGCTAAGGAAGAACCAGCCGCAGTGGGGAGGGGGGCTCACTGGAGAGGTACCCCACTATCTATCTTAGGGTTCAGGGTGGGGGCGGTGGTCACCGTCGGTGGTTGGACGATGGCGTGGGGATCACCGGAGAAAAAGCTCAGCACAAGGGGCCTAGAGGGATGGCCAGGGCGGCGACTGATAACCCACAAGTATAGGGGATTGCAACAGTTTTCGAGGGTACAGTATTCAACCCAAATTTATTCATTCGACACAAGGGGAGCCAAAGAATATTCTCAAGTATTACCAGTTGAGTTGTCAATTCAACCACACCCGGATAACTTAGTATCTGCAGCAAAGTATTTAGTAGCAAAGTAGTATGGAAGTAACGGTAACAGTGGCAAAAGTAACGGTAGCAGTTTTGTAGTAATTGTAACAGTAGCAACGGTAAAGTACATAAGCAAAACACAATATGTGAAAAGCTCGTAGGCATTGGATCAGTGATGGATAATTATGTCGGATGCAATTCCTCATGTAATAGTTATAACATAGGGTGACATAGAACTAGCTCCAGTTCATCAATGTAATGTAGGCATGTATTCCGAATATATTCGTATGTGCTTATGGAAAAGAACTTGCATGACATCTTTTGTCCTACCCTCCCGTGGCAGCGGGGTCCTAGCGGACCAAAGCATTAGCACATAGTGAATACATGAACTCCTCAAACTATGGTCATCACCGAGAAGTATCCCGAATATTTTCACTTCGGGGTTGTCGGACCATAACACATAATAGGTGACTATAGACTTGCAAGATAGGATCAAGAACTCACATATATTCATGAAAACATAATAGGTTCAGATCTTAAATCATGGCACTCGGGCCCTAGTGACAAGCATTAAGCATAGCAAAGTCATAGCAACATCAATCTCAGAACATAGTGGATACTACGGATCAAACCCTAACAAAACTAACTTGATTACATGGTAAATCTCATCCAACCCATCACCGTCCAGCAAGCCTACGATGGAATTACTCATGCACGGCGGTGAGCATCATGAAATTGGTGATGGAGGATGGTTGATGATGACGACAGCAACGAATCCCCCTCTCCGGAGCCCCGAACGGACTCCAGATCAGCCCTCCCGAGATAGATTAGGGCTTGGCGGCGGCTCCGTATCGTAAAACGCGATGGAACTTTCTCTCTGATTTTTTTTCTCCGTGAAAGCAAATATATGGAGTTGGAGTTGAGGTCGGGGGACGTCCAGGGGGGCCACGAGGCAGGGGGGCGCGCCCAGGGGGAGGGGGTGCGCCCCCACCCTCGTAGACAGGGTGTGGCCCCCCTGATGCTATTTCTTTCGCCAGTATTTTTTATTAATTCTGAAAAGTTGCTCCGTGGATTTTCAGGTCATCCTGAGAACTTTTATTTCTGCACAAAAGTAACACCATGGCAATTCTGCTGAAAACAACGTCAGTCCGGGTTAGTTCCATTCAAATCATGCAAGTTAGAGTCCAAAACAAGGGCAAAAGTGTTTGGAAAAGTAGATATGACGGAGACGTATCAACTCCCCCAAGCTTGAACCTTTGCTTGTCCTCGAGCAATTCAGTTGACAAACTGAAAGTGATAAAGAAAAACTTTTACAAACTGTGTTTGCTCTTGTTGTTGTAAATAAGTAAAGCCAACATTCAAGTTTTCAGCAAAGATTATGAACTAACCATATTCACAATAACACTTAGGTCTCATGTTTACTCATATCAATGGCATAATCAACTAGCGAGCAATAATAATAAAACTCGGATAACAACACTTTCTCAAAACAATCATAATATGATATAACAAGATGCTATCTCGCTAGCCCTTTCTGAGACCGCTAAACATAAATGCAGAGCACCTTTAAAGATCAAGGACTGACTAAACATTGTAATTCATGGTAAAATAGATCCAGTCAAGTCATACCCAATATAAACTAGTAGTAATGCATGCAAATGATAGCGGTGCTCTCCAGCGGGTGCTTTTTAATAAGAGGGTGATGATTCAACATAAAAGTAAATAGATAGGCCCTTCACAGAGGGAAGCAGGGATTTGTAGAGGTGCCAGAGCTCGATTTTGAAATAGAGATGAATAACATTTTGAGTGGTATACTTTCACTGTCAACATAACAACTATGAGCTCTCGATATCTTCCATGCTACACACATTATAGGCGGGTCCCAAACAGAATGATAAAGTTTATACTCCCCCACCACCAACAAGCATCAATCCATGGCTTGCCCAAAACAACGGGTGCCTCCAACTAGCAACAATCCTAGGGGAGTTTTGTTTAATTATTTTGATTTGATTTGAGCATGGGACTGGGCATCCCGGTTACCAGCCATTTTCTCGTGAATGAGGAGCCGAGTCCACTGCCCTTGAGAATAACCCACCTAGCATGGAAGATACAGACAACCCTAGTTGATACATGAGCTGCTCAAGCATACAAAATAGAATTTCATTTGAAGGTTTGGAGTTTGGCACATACAAATTTACTTGGAACGGCAGGTAAATACCGCATATAGGGAGGTACGGTGGACTCATATGGAATAACTTTTGGGTTTGTGGAGTTTAGATGCACAAGGAATATTCCCTCTTAGTACAGGTGAAGGCTAGCAAAAGGATGGGAAGCGACCAACTGAGAGAGCAACAACAGTCATGAACATGCATTAAAATTAATCAACATCGAGTGCAAGCATGAGTAGGATATAATCCACCATGAACATAAATATTGTGGAGGCTATGTTGATTTTGTTTCAACTACATGCGTGAACATGTGCCAAGTCAAGTCACTCGAATCATTCAAAGGAGGATACCACCCTATCATACCACATCACAACCATTTTAATATCATGTTGGCACGCAAGGTAAACCATTATAAGCTCCTAGATAATTAAGCATGGCACAAGCAACTATAATCTCTAATTGTCATTGCAAACTTGTTTATTCATAATAGGCTGAATCAGGAACGATGAACTAATCATATTTACAAAAACAAGAGAGGTCGAGTTCATACCAGCTTCTCTCTTCTCAATCAGTCCATCATATATCGTCATTATTGCCTTTCACTTGCACGACCGAACAATGTGGATAATAATAATAGTGCACGTGCATTGGACTAAGCTGGAATTTGCAAGCATTCAATTCAAGGGTGAAGACAAGGTAATATGGGCTCTTGGTTAAATCAACAATCATGCATATTAGAGCCACTAAACATTTTCATTATGGTCTTCTCCTCTCGACCCCCAAAGGAAAGAAAAGAAATAAAACTATTTACACAGGAAAGCTCCCAACAAGCAAAAGAAGAAATAAAATCTTTTTGGGTTTTCTTTTTAATTACTACTACTAGCATGGAAATTAAACTAGCTATTTTTTTGGTTTCTTAAGGTTTATCAAACACACAAAAAGGAAGGTAGAAAAAGAAATTAAACTAGCATGGATAGTACAATGAAAAAGTATGAGCACCGACAACTAGAATGAGTGTGTGTGAACATGAATGTAATGTCAGTGAGAGATACATACTCCCCCAAGCTTAGGCTTTTGGCATAAGTTGGTATATGCCCATGGATCGCGGCTACTCTCCCCGGTGTACTAAGGAGTGTCATCGTACTGCCACTGGCTGGCGATCTGCTCCGGATCCCACTGATAAGATGATGGATGATAAGGGTCAAGTGGTGGTTCCGGCTCAGGCTCTGGAGCTGATGTCTGGCCTCGGTGCACGTAAATGACTGCCGGCAAGACGAGGTAATGGTCTGCAGTTAAATCAAACAAAGAGGGCGCGGGTAAGATAATAATCTCATTGTGTTTCTTATTAAATCTCAGATTATATAGAAGCATCGTATCATCATTGTTGACAATAAACTCATGTGCTACCATGCTCTTATAGTCTAGAAAAGTATGGGGCAGCAGTTTTTCTTCTTTCTCAAAATGCCTAATAGGTATCGTGAAATGTTTAGCAAGGCGTGCAACATAGATACCTCCAAAGATGGGGCCCTTTGTATGGTTCAGGCTTAATCGTTTAGCAATAATAGCACCCATACTAAAAGAGTTCTCACGAAATAAAGCATGGAACAAAATAATAATATCAGGAACACTGATGTTTCCATAGTTTCCGTGACCGATTAAGCATCGACTAGCAAATATTGCAAAGTAACGTAAAACAGGAAAATGTATGCTGGTAATTCTTGCATCGAAACCTTCCTCGATTCCCCTACAGTAATAGTATCAATAAGACCGTCCACATCTTTATGATGTGGTTCCTCTAAGATGCCCTCGAAGGGCATTCTGTAGACCGCGCAAAAATCACGTAATGACATCTCCCTAGCCACATCATATAAAGTGAAAGCTACTGAAGGAGGTGAATTCTTAGGATAATAGTAGAAGTTTTGCACGAAAGTATTGGTGGGTAAGAGATACCGTTCGATCCGGTCGTGGAGAAAGTCGATGAGGCCCACATTATCAGCCAAAGAATAAAAGTCTTCATAAATCCCGTCCGCTCTCAAGAAATCATCACAAGTCCATTCACACGGCCGTCCTTCCGCCACGCGAGGAAGATTATACTTGGACTTTTCTTTCTCCTTAGCTTGTTTACCCTGGGAGCCTTGGCTAGAAGAGCCCCTCAAGAACAATCTCTTCATCTTTTTCTGAAAATTTCTGAAATTTTTAGTAACTCAAAATAAAAGGGAATCAAACATAAAACTGATAGCAACTACTCCCATAAGTTCCTAGAGCCTATATCATGTATTAAAATTACTTGGGACCTCATAAATTTGACATGCAAGCTCAAGAACAGGGTCACCTAGGCAGCAAAAATTTGCAATGAATAAAGCACTAGAACAAAAACTAATTGGACCATTGGAGGAGTCACATACCAAGGAATAATCTCCCAAAGCAGTTTTGTTGATCTTTGAGCAAGGAGATCGAAAATCGCAGCAAAATGAGCTAGAACTCGTGCTTGAGCTGGATGGTGATTTTTTTGGGAGGAAGAAGAAGTGTGTGGTTGCAGGAATAAGTGGAGGGGGGCCACCATGGGCCCACGAGGCAGGGGCGCACCTTGTAAGGGTGGGCGTGCCCTGGACCCTCATGGCCAGGTGCCAGCTCCCCCTGCTGTGTTCTCAGTGCCAGATATTCTCAAATATTCTAGAAAAAATCATACTAAATTTGCAGGGCATTTGGAGAACTTTTATTTTCGGGGTATTTTTTATTGCATGGATAATTCAGAAAACAAACAGATAATACTATTTTTACTTTATTTAATCTAAATAACATAAAGTAAAAGGAGGGTACAGAAGGTTGTGCCTTCTAATTTCATCCATCTCATGCTCGGGAATATCAAGAATAACAAAGTCCGTTAAGATAGTGACATTTGCAACCACAACAGGCACATCCTCACAAATGCCGACAGGTATAGCAGTTGATTTATCAGCCATTTGCAAAGATATTTCAGTAGTTGTCAACTTATTCAATTCAAGTCTAAGATATAAAGAGATAGGCATAACACTAACACCGGCTCCAAGATCAGATAAAATAGTTTTAACATAGTTTCTTTTAATGGAGCATGGTATAGTTGGTACTCCTGGATCTTCAAGTTTCTTATGTATTCCACCCTTAAAAGTACAATTAGCAAGCATGGTGGAAATTTCATCTTCCGGTGTCTTTCTTTTATTTGTAATAATATCTTTCATATACTTAGCATAAGGATTCATTTTAAGCATATCAGTTAAGCGCATACGTAAGAAGATAGGTCTAATCATTTCAGCAAAGCGCTCAAAAACCTCATCATCCTTTTTCTTAGATGGTTTAGGAGGAAAAGTCATGGGTTTCTGAACCCATGGTTCTCTTTCTTTACCGTGCTTCCTAGCAACAAAGTCTCTCTTATCATAACATTGATTCTTTGATTGTGGGTTATCAAGATCAACAACAGGTTCAATCTCTAAATCATTATTATTGCTAGGTTGAGCATCAACATAAACATTATCATTAACATTAGGTTCATGTTCATCACCAGATTGTGTTTCAGCATCAGAAATAGAAATATCATTGGGATTCTCAGGTGTGTCTACAATAGGTTCACTAGAAGCATGCAAAGTCCGATCATTTTTGTTTTTCTTCTTTTTAGAAGGACTAGGTGCATCTACATTATTTCTCTGAGAATCTTGCTCAATTCTCTTAGGGTGGCCTTCAGGATACAAAGGCCTGAGTCATTTTATCGGTTCTAGTAGCCATTCTAACAGCAAAGTCATGTTTATTATTTAATTCATCGAGCAAATCACTTTGGGCTTTAAGTACCTGATCTGCTTGAGTGGTAACCAGAAGCATATTCACTAATGAGTTTAAGTTCACCTTTAACTCTAGCCATATAATCATTCAAGTGTCCAATCATGTAAGCATTACTCTTTAATTCTCTACCAACATAAGCATTAAAGTTTTCTTGTCTAGCCATAAAGTCATCAAATTCATCTAAACATTGGCTAGGAAACTTAGTAGAAGGGATTTCAACTTTATCATATCTATAGAGAGAATTTACCTTTACTACCTATGTCGGGTTATCAAGACAATGTGTTTCTTCAATAGGTGGTATATTAAGACCATGTATTTCAACAGGAGGTAAATTCTTAGCATCTTCAGCTTTAATACCTTTTTCTTTCATAGATTTCTTTGCCTCCTGCATATCTTCAGGACTGAGAAATAGAACACCTCTCTTCTTCGGAGTCGGTTTATGAATAGGCTCAGGAGTTGGCTCAATTGGCTCAGGAGGAGTCCAATTATTTTCATTAGTCAACATATTATTCAATAGCAATTCAGCCTGGTCGACTGTTCTTTCCCTGAAAACACAACCAGCACAACTATCCAAGTGGTCCTTGGAAGCATCGGTTAGTCCATTATAAAAGATATCAAGTATTTCATTTTTCTTAAGAGG
Source organism: Triticum dicoccoides (assembly GCF_002162155.2). NCBI lineage: Eukaryota > Viridiplantae > Streptophyta > Magnoliopsida > Poales > Poaceae > Triticum > Triticum dicoccoides. The sequence continues at coordinate 409,585,497 of NC_041393.1, forward strand.
ATGATCAGGCAAAGCATTAAGTAATCGGAAAAGCCTCCCCCAAGCTTGTGGGAGACTCTCTTCTTCAATTTGCACAAAATTATATATTTCCGTCAAGGCAGCTTGTTTCTTATGAGCAGGGAAATATTTAGCAGAGAAGTAATAAATCATATCCTGGGGACTACGCACACAACCAGGATCAAGAGAATTAAACCAAGTTTTAGCATCACGCTTTAAAGAGAACAGAAAGATCTTAAAGATATAATAGTAGCAGGATTTCTCATCATTAGTGAATAGGGTGGCTATATCATTCAATTTAGTAATATGTGCCACAACAGTTTCAGATTCATTGCCATAAAAAGGATTAGATTCAACCAAAGTAATTATCTCAGGATAGATCCAGAATTCATAATCCTTATCAGTAACAAAGATAGGTGAAGTAGCAAAAGTAGGGTCATATTTCATTCTAGCATTTAGAGATTTTTGTTTCAGTTTAACTAATAACTTCTTAAGATCAGATATATCATTGCAAGCAAGAATATCTCTAGTAGTTTATTCATCCATAACATAACCCTCAGGAACAACAGGCAATTCATACTTAGGGGGAGAACCTTCATCATCACTATCTTCAATAATTTCATTTTCAATAATTTCATTCTGTCTAACCCTAGCAAGTTGTTCATCAAGAAATTCACCTAATGGCAAGGTAGTATCAATCACAGAAGTAGTTTCATCATAAGTATCATGCATAGTAGAAGTGGCATCATGCGACATATTAGAATTTATAGCAGAAGCAGGTTTAGGTGTCGCAAGCTTACTCAAAACAGAAGGAGAATCTAGTGCAGAGCTAGATGGCAGTTCCTTACCCCCCCCCCCCCTCGTAGATGAGGGATAAATCTTAGTTCTTTCGTCTTTCAAGTTCTTCATAGTGATCAGATGATATAATCCCCAAGTGACTCAAAGAATAGAGCTATGCTCCCCGGCAACGGTGCCAGAAAATAGTCTTGATAACCCACAAGTATAGGGGATCGCAACAGTTTTCGAGGGTAGAGTATTCAACCCAGATTTACTGATTCGACACAAGGGGAGCCAAAGAATATTCTCAAGTATTAGCAGTTGAGTTGTCAATTCAACTACACCTGGATAACTTAGTATCTGCAGCAAAGTATTTAGTAGCAAAGTAGTATGGAAGTAACGGTAACAGTGGCAAAAGTAACGGTAGCAGTTTTGTAGTAATTGTAACAGTAGCAATGGTAAAGTAAATAAGCAAAACACAATATGTGAAAAGCTCGTAGGCATTGGATCAGTGATGAATAATTATGTCAGATGCGATTCCTCATGTAATAGTTATAACATAGGGTGACACAGAACTAGCTCCAATTCATCAATGTAATGTAGGCATGTATTCCGAATATAGTCATACGTGCTTATGGAAAAGAACTTGCATGACATATTTTGTCCTATCCTCCCGTGGCAGCGGGGTCCTAATGGAAACTAAGGGATATTAAGGCCTCCTTTTAATAGAGTACTGGACCAAAGCATTAACACATAGTGAATACATGAACTCCTCAAACTACGGTCATCACCGAGAAGTATCCCGATTATTGTCGCTTCGGGGTTGTCGGATCATAACACATAATAGGTGACTATAGACTTGCAAGATAGGATCAAGAACTCACATATATTCATGAAAACATAATAGGTTCATATCTGAAATCATGGCACTCGGGCCCTAGTGACAAGCATTAAGCATAGCAAAGTCATAGCAACATCAATCTCAGAACATAGTGGATACTAGGGATCAAACCCTAACAAAACTAACTTGATTACATGGTAAATCTCATCCAACCCATCACCGTCCAGCAAGCCTACGATGGAATTACTCACGCACGGCGGTGAGCATCATGAAATTGGTGATGGAGGATGGTTGATGATGATGACGGCGACGAATCCCCCTCTCCGGTGCCCCGAACGGACTCCAGATCAGCCCTCCCGAGAGAGATTAGGGCTTGGCGACAGCTCCATATCGTAAAACGCGATGAAACTTTCTCTCTAATTTTTTTCTCCGCGAAAGCAAATATATGGAGTTGGAGTTGAGGTCGGTGGACGTCCAGGGGGCCCACGAGGCAGGGGGCGCGCCCCCCACCCTCGTGGACAGGGTGTGGGCCCCCTGACGCTATATCTTTCGCCAATATTTTTTATTAATTTTGAAAAGTTGCTCCGTGGATTTTCAGGTCATTCCGAGAACTTTTATTTCTGCACAAAAATAACACCATGGCATTTCTGCTGAAAACAGCGTAAGTCCGGGTTAGTTCCATTCAAATCATGCAAGTTAGAATCCAAAAGAAGGGCAAAAGTGTTTGGAAAAGTATATACGACGGAGACGTATCAGCGGCGGACCAGTGGTGGGGAGTGTTTTCGGGGCGGGCGGGGGGCGCACCACCGGCCGCGGGCAGCGGGGGGTGGCTGTTTGGCTGGTGGTGGCTGGAGGCTGAGATGGGTGGAGGTTGAAGATGAACTGCAGGCCCTTGATTTCGTATCCAACGGCTACAAAATCGACTAACCAGAGATGAAAAAGTCAGTCGACTGACGTGTAGCCTCACCTCTAATGCGTTCAATTTCAACAGTAAAATTCAGTTTCGACAGCAAAATTCAGTTTGCACAGTTAAGTTCAGTTTCGACAGTTAAATTCAGTTTCGACAGTTAAGTTCAGAGATGAGCGGTTGATGTATTTTACAGCTAGAACTTTGTGGTTATGTATTTTACTCATCTATTGGAAATGCTATTAGAATTCCACTCAGGTTAACATTGTTTCTCTTGTCCTCAGCTCGGTGTCGTACAACTCACCGGAGCTGCTCCAACGACGAAAGCCTCCATCATAGCGGAGTAGTACCTCGGGCTCCATCTCCAGACGCCTAAGATGTTCTTCCCCTCCTCGCTCCAAAGCATCTATCCTGATATTTCTACTACAGAGTTCCCTGAAGAATTGTCCCAACTCTGCAACTGCTCTGTATAAGTCAGGACGGCCCAATCCTCTAAGGATAACAGGTAAAACCCTTTGAAGTAGGACGTGGCAGTCATGAGTTTTCAACACTTGTACCTTGTTTCCATCTGCACTGACTCTCCTTTCTGGGTTAGAAGAAAGTCCATGTGGGAATCTCACATGTGAAAGGACCTCGCAGAATTCTTTTGTTTTTACCTTGTCCAAGACGTACACAGCTGGTACCATATCATGTGGTTTACCTTCATCTTGCACTTGCAAATCCTTTCTGATACCCAGGTGTGTTAAATCAATCCTAGATTTTAAGGTATCTTTCATCTTGCCTTCAATATTAAGAAGTGTGCTGATAATGTTGTCACATATATTTTTCTCGATGTGCATCACATCAAGATTATGCCCCAGATCCAAATCTTTCCAATACCCCAAGTCCCACAAAGTGGACCTCCGGGTAAATAATAATTTCTCTTCTGCCCTGCCATGTTTCCTTTTCCCGCTGCCATTATCAGGATGGTTTCCTAGTGTAATATGTCTGACCTTCTCTAATTCCACTTGCAAGTCATCGGCGGTGAGCCTCTTTGGCGCGTCACAGTTTTCATGCTTTGCATTGAACACATATCTTCAGTATTTTGTAGGACGCGGCTTGTCCTTGGCAAGGAAACGGTAGTGTCCAATGTAACAGATCTTGCTAAGTATTGCGTATGACAGCGGATTCCTGTCACAGTGAACACATGCATTGTAACCATGTGTCATTCGCCCTGACATTGTGCCCAAAGCCGGATAATCATGGATGCACCAAATTATAACAGCTTGCAAAAAGAAATCAGCTGGTGGGCTGCTATATAGGTCTTGAATGAGAACACCCCTCTCATAAATCCCATACCTCGTGGTAAAAGCTGTCTTAGGTATATCCTGCTCTCGGATCTTCAACTAATGATAACCTAATCGAAGATCGATCTTGGAGAAAACTTTAGCTCCCTGCAGCTGTCAAACAAATCATTGATCATTGGCAGAGGGTATTTGTTCTTGATCGTCACCTCATTCAATGCATGATAATCAACAACCATCCTCAAAGATCCATCCTTCTTCTCAACTAGAAGTACCGTGTCGGTGTACTAGAATAGGGGTACCCTAGTATCCCAAACTTGTGCACGGGCAGTTGCAGCGCCCCGCGGCAAGGCTTGTCGGGCGACCGCCAAGGTCCTCCACGGTTCCCTTGGAGCCATTCAAGAACAAAGTATTCAAGCCAAGGCATTCCAAGGAACTTGCCGTGACGCGCCACGCGTCCCGGCAAGGCGACAAGGCCCCGGCAAGAGGAGCTTGCCGGGAAGACCAACCAAGGCATCTCAAGGCCTGGTGAGCGACAAGCTCCTGGGCGCGACAAGGCAACGACCGCGGTAGGGCGCTTGCCGCGGCAAGTAAACCACCCTGCACCTACGCTCCAGCACATCCACCTACGTGTCGCCCTGAGGCCTTCCCAGGCGTGCGTGGCGAGAGGCTGTGCACCCAGCGGTGTGCGGTGGCATGCGACGCTGACAAGATCGCCATCGTGGCGAACGGTGGTGTCCCTAACGGTCCTTTTCTGCACTGTTCGGGCGACACAGATGGGCATTTAATGCCCCTGTCCCCTGCTGTCAGGGTTAGGTAGGATACACTGTATGTAGCAGTTGTACCAACCACAACTCCTTTTATGTTTTTACCCTCATCTGCGTTGCCACCTGTTGGTGACCCCTTTAGCGTATAAAAGGAGGCCCATGCGCAACGTAGGGGAGGTTCGGCTCATTCGGAAGCCAGAGAAACACTTAGCTCTCTCTCTCGAGCAAAAACACAATACAATCAGACAAGCAGCAGTAGGGGTATTATCTCCCCGGAGAGCTCCGAAGCTGGGTAAACTGCTCGTGTGCTTCGCCTCGATCCGCTCTTCGTGCGACCTCCGCCCCCCGCCGAACCGAAAGGGGCTCGGTCCGCCGGTCCCATAGGTGTTCGTGGATCAGTTTCCCCGACATCTTTGGCGCGCCAGGTAGGGGGCGTCGAGATTGTGTGAATCTGATCCGGCGTTCACACGAGCCAGATCTTCATCTCCTTCATCGACATGCCACCGAAGAAGAAGATTTCGGCGGCAGCGGCTCCGTCCACGTCACTTCCACCACCACCGGAGCAAGAGGGCGGTGGAGTAGACGCCGGCGGAAGAATGGACATCGACGAGGAAGTTCACGGTGCTGCCAGGTCCAAGGACAAGGCCGCGCAGACTTCAGCGTCCGTACATGCACCGCGCCCATCTCAAGAGGCGCAGGACCGACAGCGTCATGGTATTCGCAGTACCATACGCTTGTTGGACCAAGATCAAGCTGGTGGATCTCGTGGTGCTCAGGACCAGCATGCACGCCTGCGTGCTGGCACGAGCGAGACACGGTCGCCTGGACGGGATACTGCTCCTTCTAACATAGTTAGAAGTCCGAGCATATCCCGCTCCTCGCACCGTTCGCCACTGCCACCCACAACTCCAGCAGAAGCTTTGGCGCAAGCTCAACTGCTCCTGGATTACCCTCCAACGGAAGACAAGATCGACCAATGGAGGGCCACTATCCAGAGTCTCATCGGCTTCGCCAACGGCGACACTCCGCGGCAGCCGAGTACATCGCTGCCGCGACAAGACCGCCAGGCACGGGCCGGTGGCGACGAAGCCGGTGGAGGTGCAACCACCATGCACTCTCCATCCCAAAGGCCAAGATCGCCGACTCGCCGGATCCACCTCGACAGCGACTCCACTGCATCGTCGGATCCACGAGTTTGTCGCGATCAACGCCAAGTTCTTCACGAACGACAGCAAGAAGACGCTCGTACTCGCATCGAGCGCCGAAGAGAAGCGCGACGTCAATCCGACAAGCGCGCTGGGCCCTCTGTCGACATGCATGCGCCAGGGGAACCAGGCGACTTGCCGTACGCGGCAGGTTGCCCTGCGTTCACTCGTGAGCTGCGGCAAGTCCAGTGGCCCAGCACGAAGAATTTCAGACCAGATGTGCCAGAGAAGTACGACGGCAATACGCATCCGTCAGAGTTCCTCAGCATCTACACCATCGCGGTGCAAGATGCTGGGGGACGGGACGACAAGATCCTTGCAAACTACTTCCCGCTGGTGCTCAAGCCCAATGTCAGATCCTGGCTCATGCACTTGCCGGACAACTCCATATCCTCCTGGGCTGACTTGTGCCATCAGTTTGTCGGCGCCTTTACAGGCGGCCACAAGCCTCATGGCCAAGAAAGCGACCTTCATCTGCTCGCCCAGAAGGAAGGAGAGCCCCTGCGCAAGTACATTCAAAGATTCAGCCGCGTACAGCACAACATCCCAGATGTCCACCCTGCCGCGGTAATCAGCGCGTTCCATCAGAATGTGCGAAACCGCAGGATGCGGGAGGAGATGGCGATGTGCAAGATCAGAGACGTCAGTGAGCTATATGCCCTGGCCGACAAGTGTGCGCGTGCTGAGGAAGGGAGGAAACTCCCCGGAGAGAATACAGAAGCAGGAGGATCTGACAGTGAGGATGCTGCCCCGGCAAAGAAAAACCGGCGGCGGAACAACAGGAAAAAGAAAGGCAAAGATGTCCTAGTCATTGAGCAATCCGGCAAGCAAGCCAAAGCTGGAAGCTCCGGCAAGAATGTTGCCGCAGGCACCAACCACCAGGCTGTGGCGGTCGCTGACAAGCAGGACAGCATCAACAGGTAGTACTGCAAGATCCACCGCACTAAGGGCCATGACCTCTAGAGCTGCAAGAAGGTCGAGCAGCTTGTCGAGCAGCAGAAGGCTGAATACGAGCGGCACGACAAGGAGAAGGGCCAGGAAGGTGCTGGAGGATCCGGCAAGAAACGCCCCGGCCGAGGAGGACGCCGCGGCAAGGCCAAGCAGCGGCAAGGAGACAGACCTCCCCGCGGCCGCGACAAGGATGAAGATGACGATGATGATGAAGATATGGATGATGACGAGACCGACGAGCAGGAGTTCCAGAAAGCCACAGAGGTTCTATGCGTTGACGGTGGTGCTTCTCTGCATACTTCACACCGCCAGCTCAAGCAGTGGGTGCGGGAAGTCAATGCAGCAGAGCCACCCGTCGAGTCGCGCAAGCCTCTGAAATGGTCCAGCACGCCTATCATCTTTGATATTGACGACCACCCTGATCGCATAACTGCGGTCGGGTGCTTGCCAATGTTGGTTTCACCAACTATCCGCAACCTCAAGGTCACTAAGATGCTAGTTGACGGCGGGGCCGGCTTGAATCTGATCTCCTCTGCGGTACTCCAGAAACTTCAGATCCCGGATAGTGAGCTCGAAGAGACCGGCACATTCCAAGCAATCAATCCGGGAAGGAGCAAGCCGAAGGGAAAGATCACGTTGCCAGTAACATTTGGCAGCGAGTTGAACTTCAGGACTGAGAGGGTCACTTTTGACGTTGCTGACTTTCCATTGCCTTACAATGGGATACTCGGCCGTCCAGCACTCGCCAAGTTCATGGCAGCCTCTCACTATGCATACAACATACTGAAGATGCCAGGCCCGATAAGTGTCGTCTCTGTCCCTGGCGACAAGAAGGATGCCCTTATCTACGCCGACAAGATTTACCGGGAAGCAGCAGCCGCAACAGATCGCAGATCACTTGCCGTTGAAGCTCCCGGGGGAAAGAAGAAGACTAAGTCCGGCAAGAGTTCTGATGCCCACTCCGGCAAGCGCACCTCTTCGGAGTGCTGCGCTACCGTCGAGGACGCACCATCGAGCTCCACCGGCAAGTGTAAGAAGACAATGGTGGCTCCCCTAGAGACCAAGAAGGTGTCCGCCAAGGAGGACGGCACTGGTGGTACCTTCACCATCAGTGCCACTCTCGACCCTAAATAGGAAAGCGCGCTCGTTGCTTTCCTGCGGGCGAACGTCGACGTGTTTGCATGGCAACCGTCTGACATCCTTGGTGTTCCCAGGAAAGTAATTGAGCACCACCTTGTTGTCTGTCCTCATGCGCGGCCCGTCAAGCAGAAAGTCAGGAAGCAAGCAGTGGAGCGCCAAGAATTCATCGCAGAAGAAATCAAGAAACTGGAAGCAGCAGGCCTTGTCAGAGGAGTGCTCCATCCTACGTGGTTGGCCAATCCTGTAGTCGCGCGCAAGGCAAACGGGAAATGGAGGCTTTGTATTGACTTTACCGATGTTAATAAAGCTTGTCCCAAAGACCCATTTCCCTTGCCACGCATTGACCAGATTGTTGACTCCACGGCCGGATGTGACTTGCTTTCATTTCTTGATGCATACTCAGGATACCATCAGATCTTCATGGCAGAAGAGGATGAGGAGAAGACCGCATTCATCACCCCATGTGGCACATACTGTTTCGTACGGATGCCTTTTGGTTTGAAGAATGCGGGTTCAACATTTGCAAGAGTAGTCCATGATGCTTTTGAGCCGCAAATGCACAGAAATGTAGAAGCTTACATGGATGACATAGTGGTCAAGAGCAAGGACAAGGCAACTCTGATCCAAGATCTAGACGAAACCTTCGTGAATCTGTGCAAGATCAACCTCAAGCTTAACCCCGAGAAGTGTGTGTTCGGAGTCCCTTCCGGCAAGCTTCTCGGGTTCTTTGTGTCTCAGCGGGGAATTGAAGCCAATCCCGACAAGATCAAGGCCATTGAGCAGATTGAAGCACCGAAGCGCGTCAAGGATGTACGAAGACTTGCCGGTTGCGTGGCTGCTCTCAGCAGGTTTATTTCTAGGTCTGCTGAGCGCGCCTTGCCGTTTTTCAAAATATTGAAAAAGGCAGGTCCAATGAAATGGACTCCGGAAGCGGAGGCTGCGCTGCAGGACTTGAAGAGATACCTGTCCTCCACTCCAATACTTGTCGCACCTAAGCCACAAGAGAAGTTGCTGTTGTATATAGCGGCGACCAACCAAGTGGTTAGTGCTGCGTTAGTAGCGGAGAGGGAGGCAGACGATGAGTCAGCAACCACGGCAAGTACTTCCAGCGACAAGCAAGGGACTTCACCGGCAAGCTCTGGTCCCGACAAGGGTGGATCTGCGCAGGAGCATGAGAAGATGCAGAAGAGAATGGTGCAGCGACCAGTTTACTTTGTCAGTTCCCTTCTGCAGGGGGCTAGGTCAAGGTACTCTGGCGTGCAGAAATTGCTTTTCGGCCTTCTCATGGCCTCGAGAAAGCTGTGTCATTACTTCCAAGCACATGAGATCACAGTTGTCACTCGCTTTCCGCTGAAGAGGATACTGCAAAATCCAGAAGCAACAGGCAGGATTGTCGAGTGGCACTGGAACTGTCAAGCTTTGGCCTCAAGTTTGAGAGCACTTCAACTATCCAAAGCAGAGCATTGGCAGAGTTCATAGCAGAGTGGACGCCAACACAAGATGAAGAAATTCCAGAGACGAGCATCCCCGTCAAGGAAGCAAGCAAAGAGTGGCTGATGTACTTTGATGGTGCCTTCTCGCTGCAAGGCGCCGGTGCTGGCGTGCTACTTGTCGCACCCACCGGAGAGCACCTCAAGTACGTAGTCCAGATGCACTTTCCCAAGGAGCAAGCAACGAACAATACTGCAGAGTATGAAGGATTGCTTGCCGGTCTCAGGATCGCAGCAGACCTTGGGATCAAGAAGCTCGTTGTCAGGGGTGACTCACAACTTGTCGTCCGCCAAGTGAACAAGAATTACCAGAGTCCATTGATGGAAGCTTATGTCGACGAAGTGAGAAAGCTAGAAGAGCACTTTGACGGCCTGCAGATGGAACATGTTCCGAGAGCTCAGAACGACATTGCCGATGGCCTGTCGAAGTGCGCCGCACTAAAGTTACCTGTGGAACCAGGGATCTTTGTGCTCAAGCTGACTCAACCATCCGTAACACCATCAACTGGACAGAACAAGAAGAGGAAGTTTATTTCTGGTGACTACTTTCCGGCAGAGCTCCCCGAAGCCACCACCAAGAAGATCCCCAAGATAAACACCAAGGGTGCTGAGGAGCAGTCTGCTCCGACAAGCCCTAGGGTTTGTTCCGTTGAAGCAGACGCTCCCAACAAGTTTTGCTCCGGCAAGCTTGCCGGGGAACATCAAGCTCCGGCTGAGCCGCAGGTTCTCACCGTAGAAGCGAATGTTCCCGCAGCAGCAGATGTGCCTTTAGTCCTGGTTGTCGAGCCGCAAGCTCCAACATGGGCACAGCAGATTGTCCGTTTCCTTCAGATAGGAGAACTTCCCGAAGAGCAAGAAGAAGCGGAAAGAGTAGCCCGGCAGTCAAGTATGTACCAGTTTGTTGACAACACACTGTACAGAAGAAGACTCAATGGTGTGAAATTGAAGTGTATTCACCGGGAAGACGGACAAAAGCTGTTGGCAGATATACATGGAGGCATATGTGGTCACCACATTGGCTCGAGAGCACTTGCCGGCAAAGCGTTCCGGCAAGGTTTCTTTTGGCCGACAGCCCTCCAGGATGCAACTGCACAAGTAACCAAGTGTGAAGCATGCCAGTTCCATTCCAAGCAGATACACCAGCCAACTCAAGCTCTCCAGACGATCCGTTTATCCTGGCCATTTTCGGTCTGGGGGCTCGACATCCTCGGCTCCTTTCCCCGAGCTGTCGGGGGCTTTGAGTACTTGTACATAGCAATCGACAAGTTCACAAAGTGGCCGGAAGTGGAACCAGTGAGGAAGGTGACAGCACAGTCAGCAGTCAAGTTCTTCAGGTCGATTGTTTGCCGTTTCGGAATCCCTAACAGGATCATCAGCGACAACGGCACGCAATTCACGAGCCACACCTTCATGCAGTACGTCCAAGATCTTGGCGCCAAGGTCTGTTTCGCTTTTGTTGCTCATCCGAGAAGCAACAGTCAAGCGGAGAGGGAAAATGCTGAAGTGCTGCGAGGGCTCAAGACCAGGACTTTCGACAGGCTGCACAGGTGCGGAAAGAACTGGATTGAGGAGCTGCCGGTGGTTCTTTGGTCGATCAGGACGACGCCAAATCGAGCCACTGGCCAGACACCTTTCGCTCTAGTTTATGGAGCAGAGGCAGTTCTCCCCACGAAACTCGTATACGGGTCACCTCGAGTGCTCGCCTATGATGAGCTTGAGCAAGAGCAGCTGCGACAAGATGACGCGCTGCTCCTTGAGGAAGATCGTCTTCAGGCTGCTGTACGAGCTGCTCGATACCAGCAAGCTTTGTGCCGCTACCATAGCCGCAAAGTTAATGCCAGCAGTTTCGAGGAAGGCGACCTTGTTCTTCGGCGCGTTCAGTCCGCCAAGAATTCCAACAAGTTGACGCCGAAGTGGGAAGGCCCTTATCGGGTGAAACGAGTCACTAGGCCCGGCGCTGTCCGCCTTGAGACAGAAGATGGCATCCCGGTGAGCAACTCCTGGAACATTGAGCATCTTCGTAAGTTTTACCCATAGGGCGCGGTTGCCGGAACCCGTTCCGGCAACCACCTTTTGTACAAGTCTTGCCGATGTTGCATGTAATCCTTTGTACAAAGCCGGGCGCAGACCCCGTGCATAAGTAAAGCTCACGTGCTCCGCACATCCTGTCGGTTTCATGCTTTCTACTATTTTTTGCATGCATTACCTGACGCTCTGTGCAACACCTATCCCCGGTAAGCAATAACGAGCCATAAGGCTCCATATCTTTATTTTCTATTCTTTCTTTTTCTCAAAAAGGAAGATTCCCTCGCACACAAGTTTGCCGGGGGGAAAGGAGAAGATAATGGCATGGACCAAGCGTCGCTCGAGGAAGTCTTGCCTCGCCGGGAAGCAAACGACAGAAAAGCTAAGTTGCCAAAGTTTGAGCAATCAGTTTTTAAATTTTGAAGTTATTCTCCTCGAATGACCGTACTTTGTATGGAAAACCTGTGCGCGGAGGAACCAACTCGTATCTAGTTGCGCCCTTACTTTGTTTCGAGTCCGCTCAACAATTTAAGTGAGCTGCGACTAGTTGCGACAAGGTTTCTTGTCGGTAGCGGCACCGCCAGCAGGCTTCTGATGTTCCGCACTCAGCGCTCGCGGCTAAGGTGCCTGCGCCGGCGAGTTCCCTAAAAGCGTAGGGCAAAAACATACAAAGGAAGGAATCAAGTAAAGGAAATAACATAGCAAATCTCTACCCAAAATAGAGTTATATTACAAGATAGCTTGTCGCAGCTCTAATAGATGTTCTCGTGACATGACCAGCAGCGACAAAGAGAAAAAGAAAAGAAGGGCGGCCTAATCTACGCGATCTCCCTCAACCCTCTTGATTCCGCTCACCTTGTCCACAATGGGTGCGACAAGGGCCTTGAGCGCTTCCACGTCAGCATCCGGCGGCAAGGACTTGAGGACGTTAGTGAAGTTGAGGCCTGGGTTGCGGAAGGCCACCTTCATCAGCACCTTCTGGAGAGCTCCTGCACAGATTTTGCGCGACTCGTCGGCCAGCTGCTTTGGGATCTTCTCCCGGAGTCGCTGGAGTGCCGTCGCCACGCCCTTGAAGAACAAGCTGAGCTTGGCGCTGGGTTGGAGGTGCTCGTCGGAGGAGTACCCGAGATCCTCCACCCCCAGCTGCGCCAACTCCCCGTCGATGGCGGCGGCAGTATTCACCAGGCCCTCAGTCCAGTGCTCCACAGTCTCCCTGAAGGCGTCGTGGGCGGCAGCAGCATTCGCCAGCAGCGCCTCGTCGGCCTTGATCTTCTTTGACAAGGCCACCTCCCGCTCCCTGGCGCCGTCCAGCGTCTGAGTCAAGGTGGCCAGCTTCAACTCGAGATCCGCATTGGAATCCTTGGCGGTGCTGAGCTCCTTGCTCCTCTCTGCGAGAAGGCCTTGCAGTTCACCGTGAGCGGCAGCATCCTTCTCGCGCTCACGCTTGAGCGCGGCGAGCTCCTCGCCGCTCGCCCGGAGATCAGCCTCCAGCTGCGCTACCTTCGCCTCCAGCTCCTTCTTGGCGGCCTCAGCAGCTGTGGCGGCATCCCTTGCCTCCTTGAGAGCCCCGCCAATCGCTTGCTCGCGCGCGGCAAGCTCCTCCTCGTGGCTGTCAAGATTGACCTTGCGCTGCGCCAACTCTCCTTCCTGCGCAAATAAGTTTTCGGCGACAAGCCATTGCTTCTCTTCAGCTTCAGCCTTCTCGAGGAGGAAGGCTTTCTGCTCCTCGAGAAGTTGCTCCCGCCCCTCCGCCAGGGACCGGAGAGCCTCCTGCCTAAGACCCCGGAGCTCCTCTACGCGCTTCTCAATATCCACCCCCGCCTTCGCGACAAGCGCCTCTCGGGACGCCAGTTTAGCTTGGCGGGCGCGGTAAAGGGACAGCAGCTTTCGCAGCAGCCGCTCCTCCTCAGGCTCGTCGCTGCTGCCGCTTGGCGCGTCGACAAGCGCCAGCCCAACGGTGGCGAGCACCTCTTCGTCAAAGGTTTCTCCTTCGACCGGCGCCCTGGAGCTCGACGCCCAGGGGAGCTTGATGAAGACGCCGTCGCCGGCCTTCAAGTAGGCGCCGGGCTGGGGCTCTTCGGAGCCTGGCGCTGCAGCGTCGGCGGAGGGATCGGCGGTCGACATAGCACCTGGCGCTCCTGCGGCCTCGGGGCCGTCAGTGCGATCGCCAGATCCCTCGCCAGCTTCTGCGGTGGCAGCCTTGGCGGCCTCTTCGCCGGCGGGTTCATCAGCGCCGGCCTCTTCTTCGGTGGCAGCGGCATCGTCGTTGTTGCCGTGCGCGTCCTCCTCGCCGGTGGCCTCGGTCTCCATTGGATCCGCGGCAGGTGGATCTGACAACCGAAGAAGGGAGAAAGGTGAATCAAATGTTCAAAAAGAAAACCAGAAGAAGAAGAATCCAAGGGGAGTTTTCAGGCAAAAGGGTTACATATGCTAGGATCCGCAGTCGCGGTCTCCACCTTCGAAGGATCACTGGCGCTGTCCCTTGCCGGAGAACTGCCCCTTGCCGGAGAACGCTCCCTTGTCGGGGAATCCTCCCTCGGCGGTGTAGCCGAAGCAGATGGTGCTTCGGGAGCAGCCTCCGGGCCCTCCTGGTGAGGCTGCTCTGCTCCTACACAAACCAACAGACAGATATCAACAAAAGAAGGACACCCATGTGCACTTGACAGCATGAAGTAAATTATACACTTACGCTGGGGGCTGCGCTGGGGGCTGCTTTGGTGAGTAGTTGCCGGGTCCGGCAAGGTGGTCTCAGGCGTGTCCCCCGTTGCCGCGGTGGGATCATCCTCGATGACAATCACCGGGGCCTTGGCTCTCTTCGCCGCTCTCTGGGCCAGCGTCCTAAAAAGGAATGGATTCAGATCGAAGCAAGTCAGATACAAGACGAAAGCAACAAGATAGCAAGAATTGAAGAACTACGAGGACGGCAGGGGGATCTTACTCTTCTTCTTCGTCGTCGGAGCTGAGCGCGGAGAGATCGAAGTCTGGCTCGCCTCCGGTGCGGCGAGGCGGAGGAGTAGGCTCCCTCGCCCGCTTGGCGGGAGCAGTGGTGGTGGACCGGGAAGACCCTGCTCCAGTTGCCGCAGCGGGGTGAGGCGCTCCCGCGGCAACGGTGCTTGCCGCGGTAGAGCGTGTCGCGCGGCTCGGCGGCTTTTGACCCGTCTGCCGCCCTGCTACGTCTGCGGCCTTGCGGAGACGCCTTCTTGGCGGGGCTGGGGGCTCCGCCTGCGGCAAGCTGTCTGAAGGTTCGGGCTCTTCCTCGCCGGGCTCGCTCGGCTCAGCTTTAGGGCCGGCAAGATCTTCCTCGCCGGCAAACTCGTCGCGCTCGGCAAGGCTTGCCGCCTCTGCTGCCTCTGCCTCCTCCACGGTGAACCCGAACTCGCCCGCGGCAACTACTGCCGCCACCTCTTCCAGCCTGGTGGCAATGCGCTACATCTCGTTATCAGTGGTGTCGCGGGTGAGGCTCTTCTGCTCATCAGTGCGGACTGGCACTTCTGCCAAGTCGTCGAAGAACGCCCACACGAATCGCACAATGGTATCATTGCGCGGATCCGGTCGAGCGAAGAGTTGTTGCACAACAGAACAACGGTCCTCGACAACGTGAATGGATGCTGAGGATCGCGCTTGAACAGCTCCAGGAGCATCGCATCCAGCTCTAGGACGGTGAAGTTAAAGTTGAGGCCCGGGCGCAGCCTCATGATATCCGCCGAGTTCTTGAACTCCCAGGCGGGTCTCCCCCACTCCTGCAGGGGAGCGATGCGGCGGCGAAGGAAATCTGCGCCTACAGCGCCTACAGTGAGCCCGGCAAGCCTGAGGCGAAGGATGCGGGTGACGGCAATCTTCAGCCTGTCATCTTCCGGGGCCACGTTGCTCCAATCATTGCCGCGTACTATTGGGGCTTGGCGCACGGCAGTGAATGGCTGCAGGTTCTCATCGACGATCCAGCACCACTCTGCTCTCCACTCCTCCCATTTGCTGCGGAGCTCACCCTCTAGATATGCTTCCTTCTTGCCGACTCTCGAGATCCAAGCGATCCCGCCGGCAAGAGGCTCTCCTCTCTTAACCCGAGGCATGAAGAAGTGGCGAAAAAGGGCTACGTTTGGGTGGACTCCAACAAAGTTTTTGCACAGATGTGCGAAAACTGCCATAGTCAGAACGGCGTTGGGGGTGAAGTCAAGGAGGCGGAACCCGTAGGTGTTCATGATGTCGCAAAAGAATTCAGAGAAAGGCGGGCAGAGCCCGCAGTAGAAGAACAACGCGAAAAAGGGGTACCCGTTCGGAGCCAGTCTCGAAGCGGTGGCCGGGAGTACCCTCGTGCGCGGATGCGCTCGTGTCTCCGCCGACCAGAAGAGGTAGAAGTACTCCCTCAGCTCCTTCGCGCCGAGCTGAGGGGAGAAGAGGGCCCGCTCCTTCCGCAGCGCCGCGAGCCGCTGCGCCTCGACCGATTTCGCGACCTTCCCCTTGTCGGCTTTCGGAGCCATGGCGGAGGTGGTGGGGGAGATCGGCGGCGTTGGTGGCGCCGGTGGCAATGGGGGGTGGAGCGCTGCTCTCTTTAGGCTTTGAGAAGAAGGGGGGAGCGGCGGAGATTTTGGAGAATGGAGTAGCAACCGGCGAAGTGGGGAAACTGCCCCTGTTTCCCCTGCTTATAAAGAGGGAGGGGGCGGACGTTTCGCCCTTCCGAATAAAGAAACCACCCACGATCTCTCCCACGATGCCGCATTCAACGCGTGCCGTTGGGAGAGGGCGCGGTGGATACGGAGTAAGATTCGGCGTTACCCGGGCCGCGCGTGCCCGTGCCCTGTTTTGGGCCTGGCCCAACAGCGCTCGGCACCGTGTGTGGCCCAGGCCTGGGGGCTCCTGTCGGTGTACTAGAATACGGGTACCCTAGTATCCCGAACTTGTGCACGGGCAGTTGCAGCGCCCCGCGGCAAGGCTTGCCGGGCGACCGCCAAGGTCCTCCACGGTTCCCTTGGAGCCATTCAAGAACAAATTATTCAAGCCAAGGCATTCCAAGGAACTTGCCACGACGCTCCACGCGTCCCGGCAAGGCGACAAGGCCCCGGCAAGAGGAGCTTGCCGGGAAGACCAACCAAGGCATCTCAAGGCCTGGTGAGCGACAAGCTCCTGGGCGCGACAAGGCAACGACCACGGCAGGGCGCTTGCCGCGGCAAGTAAACCACCCTGCACCTACGCTCCAGCACATCCACCTAGGTGTCGCCCTGAGGCCTTCCCAGGCGCACGTGGCGAGAGGCTGTGCACCCAGCGGTGTGCGGTGGCATGCGACGCTGACAAGATCTCCATCGTGGCGAACGGTGGTGTCCCTAACGGTCCTTTTCTGCACTGTTCTGGCGACACAGATGGGCATTTAATGCCCCTGTCCCCTGCCGTCGGGGTTAGGTGGGATACACTGTACGTAGCAGTTGTACCAACCGCAACTCTTTTTACGTTTTTACCCTCATCTGCGTTGCCACCTATCGGTGACCCCTTTAGCGTATAAAAGGAGGCCCATGCGCAATGTAGGGGAGGTTCGGCTCATTCGGAAGCCAGAGAAACACTTAGCTCTCTCTCTCGAGCAAAAACACAATACAATCAGACAAGCAGCAGTAGGGGTATTATCTCTCCGGAGAGCTCCGAAGCTGGGTAAACTGCTCGTGTGCTTCGCCTCGATCCGCTCTTCATGCGACCTCCGCCCTCCGTCCTCCGCCGGTCCCATAGGTGTTCGTGGATCAGTTTCCCCGACATACCGTGGCTCCCCAAGGTGATGAGCTTGGTGTCGGTGGGAAACGACACCTATGGGATCACTGGAATCCCTACTACGGTTGCGGGGCGCTAGATCATGAGAAGAGCAGGACTAGCAGACAGCACAAAGGGGATTTACCCAGGTTCAGGCTACAAAGATGCGTAAAACCCTACGATCCTGCTTTGGTGGATGTATTTAGTGTTCTTGAGCACTTGAACTAGCTCTGGGTGCTGCTAGGTTCGAAAGAGCCGAATCCTTCTCTAGTGCACCATGGGCCTCCTTTTATAGGCGAAAGGGGCTGCCACAGTGGCACACAGGAGGTGGGAAGTGCTACAGCGCTATGAGCTTATTGCTGGTATTACAGGACAAAAGTGCATTTAATGCGAGGCTTAGGTGTCCCTTTGCTTTATCGAGGACGGGAGCGAGGCCCATCCCATCCGTCGCTGCTCCTCCTTGCTTTGACTCGTGTCCTGGCCAGCGATGCATGCAGTGCCATGTAGGCAGGCAGGCAGCTGAGATGGCGCGGTGGTGGAGCCTCCACGAAGGGCTGCATGTTGCCACGCAGGTGCCTGCCCAACTGGTTGGGTCGGCAGCTGCATGCGAACGGCGGCGGATACTTGGTTGGCGCGGGCCTGGCAGTGGCCCTGCTGGCGTGCTTGGCGAGGGCCTTGCCGGGTGGCCCGGCAAGGGTCTTGCCGTGGCACGCTGTCATTCCCGGCAAGGACCTTGCCGGGGTCTCGTGGGCTTCCTTGGCAAGAACCCTGCCGAGGATTAGTTGCCTTCCTATCCTCATTTGATCTTGGCTATTCTTTGTCTTCACAAAGATCTGTATGCCACCACGGAGGTGCCTCCCGAGCCTTGTCCCAACGCGTTTGTCTAGCGTTGGTGGGCTCAAAGGTGGCTCGCTCAGCTAGTGTGGGCGAGCTGCCCCGGCAAGGGTCCTTGCCGGGGAAACCTGCTTCGTCCATCTGATCTTTGTGGCCTTGATCCTTGTCATTGCTTTGTTTGTCTTGTGCCTTTGGCTTCTCTCCGGCTTCCCTTTCCTACCCTGTTATGCGTGGCCGTGGCGGGAGGCTCTGAATGACCATGCACAAGTAAAGGGGTCAAAAGCAGAGCCCCTACTTTTGTACACCGACAGGAGCCCCGGGGCCTGGGCCATCCATAAGCGCAGCACGTTGTTGGGCCTGGCCCAGAATGGTGCGCGGGCAGTTGGGGCGGATTTTTACGGCGGTAACTGTTCCATCCGCTGCGCTTCCCCACGACCCATGTTGAACGCGCGATGTTGGGGTCGTGTGCGTGCATGACGGAAGCATGCTGGCATCATCTCGTGGTGGACAGTAAAGAGGCGGCTTGCGTGTCTCTTTGAGACCGCAGGGCCGCTGCTCATTTACTGCCCTCGCTTGGGAACCGTCGCTCCACGCATCCCACTGCGCCTATCCCTCGCGCCACGTTCATTGCATGCACGACGCAGGGCGAATGACAGGCGCGCGGGATGTGAGAAGTTGTGCGCATGTGTGGGTTGATTCCCACGCGCCTTCAATGGAGCGGGGAGGGCGGTCGATGGCCCCGTTTGCTGTCACTTCAACCGGCCGGATTGGCCGAGAGGGGGCGGCCGAGCCTCGCCCCGCCCCTTTATAAAGAGGGGAGCAGGAGGAACGGTGCCTCTCAACCCTTCGCCATCTGTCTCTCCCCATTCCTGCTTCCTCCTTTCTTCTGCCATGGCGAGGGGGCGTCACGACACTTCATCGGTGGCGGGCGAGGGTTTCGGCCAGACAGGGCATCGCTCCTCCCCAAGAGCTCATAGCAGCGGAGCCGACCGCTAGAGCAAGGGGGAGGGGGCGAGGTCGAGGCCGTCGTGGTGCTCGAGGGAGAGGAGGACGGGGCGACAGATCAGCCTCGCCTCCGCCAGCAGCCCCTCCTCTGATGGAGGGCCACGCCGGGGAAAACCCTTGCGAATTCTTCATCAGGTTGTGCCAGCCACCGCGTCGTCGCCTTCGCCTCCCGACTCCATTTGTGCGGGAGATGGAGCTAGATCCGCCGCAGGCTTTGCGGCTGCATATGAGGGGTTGTGGGAACTATGGCACATGGGCCAACGTCGAGTTCCCCACCCCTCATGTCATGTATCTCCACCGAGGGTGGAAGACCTTCGCTCGCCTCCACAGTTTGACGGAGGGGCTCACTCTCCATTTCAAACTAATGGAGAGTGGCCTCCTCTCCGTTAAGATCTTCGGGCACTTCGGGACTCGCGTAAGGTGCTGCGTGGAGAGCTCTTCTGATGATGAAGATTCCTCCTCGAGCGAGAATGGCGACGAAGACAATGGCAACAACGACGAGGCTAGCGGGCGGCAAGATCATGGGTCCGACTAGGCATCGGGTGCCGCTCTGAGCGGCACCGGCAACCCCATCATCCGTGTTGCCGGCTCCTTGAACTTCTCGGGGTCGTCTCCTTGGGCGGCTGGCACTGGGAGGCTACGGAAGAGGAAGAGGGCGGGCGGCAAGGCCGTCAAGTCGGAGTACGCGGGCACCGACGCCTTCGTCGTGTATTGACGTCCTGCCGCCTCGGCTCTTCCTCCGGCTCCGCCATCACCATCCAGCCCTCGGACGGCCACCGGGATGTTCTCTTGGTGTCTTCTACCACTCGTAGCTCACCTAGGCGCGCCTTTTGCCCTTCTGCTTTCTTGTTCCATTTCCTGAGGAGAGGTACAAGAAAGGGATTACGGGCACCTTATCTTTTTTTAGTCTTGTAAGCCTTCGAGCCTTTGTTAACTTTATAGCTTGTAATCCCCTTGCTCATGTTTTTCATTTCGTATGAACTGTACCTGTACGGGATGTTTTTAATGGAAAAAGGGATGTTTGTCAGGCTTTTCGTTCGTGGGTGAAACCCACGGCAAGGATCGAATCCTTGCTGCCATCTAAAGTAAACGTTTTTCGCCTGGCAACAGGCCTCGCCGTTCCCCCATCTCACTCGACCTTTCTCATGCTCTTGGCGGAGGCAAGGATGAGATGAGTTTGGGCTCCACGTTTTATCCCCTTGCTACCGCGACTACGACCAACTTCGGACCCAGGAGATAATCCTTGGGTTCGAAAAGAGGGAAGCATGGTAGCTTGGATATAAAATGCGGTTCCACATACCCCAGTTCATAACGGAATGCATGATTGAGGATAAAAGACTTATCTGGACCTGCAGCCCCCGGCAACTTTGGCTTACCATGGACGGATCCTTATATTTGCAGCCCCCAGCAACCTTGGCTTGCCGGGGTCAGGGCACCAGTCCGTTCCTCTCTTCCAAACAGCTCAGCAGAAATACTTATGTGTCCTGCGAACCAAAAAAGAAAAGGGAAGAAATAGAGAGATGCATACTCAACCTCTAAGCTAGGGGTTAGCCGCTGCCAAGCACTATCAACCCTAACCGAGGAGGAGACTCGACCTAGCATGCATGCTATAACTTAGGGCGCCAGCGCTTCGTTTATTTATGCTCAGGATCTGCGCCTGGCTTTGTACAAAGGGTTATATGCCTTGCCGGCAAGGCTTGTACAAAAGGGTGGCTTGCTGAGAGGCCTGGCAGCCGCGCCTTATGGGTAAAACTTGCGGAGATGCTCGATGTTCTAGGAGTTGCTCACTAGAACAGCATCTTCAGTCTCCAGCCAGACTGCGCCGGGCCTGTTGACTCGTGTTACCCGATAAGGGCCTTCCCACTTCGGCGTCAACTTGTTGGAATTCTTGGCCGACTGAACGTGCCGAAGAACAAGGTCGCCTTCCTCAAAGCTCCGGGCATGAACCTTGCGGCTATGGTAGCGGTGCAAGGCTTGCTGGTAGCATGCTGCTCTCATAGCCGCCTGGAGATGATCTTCCTCAAGGAGCATCGCGTCATCTTGCCGCAATCGCTCTTGCTCAAGCTCATCATAAGTGAGCACTCAAGGTGACTCGTATATGAGTTCTGTGGGGAGAACTGCTTCTGCCCCGTAAACCAGGGCAAAGGGTGTCTGGCCGCTGGCTCGATTTGGTGTCGTTCTGATTAACCAAAGAACTGCCGGCAGCTCATCAATCCAGCGCCTTCCACTCTTGCGCAGCCTGTCAAAAGTCTTCGTTCTTAAGCCTCGCAGGACTTCAGCATTTGCTCTCTCTGCTTGGTCGTTGCTCCGTGGATGTGCCACGGAAGCAAAACAGACCCTGCTGCCGAGATCCTCAATGTATTGCATGAACGCATGGCTTGTGAACTGTGTGTTGTGGTGGGTGATGATCCTGTTGGGCACCGCAAAACGGCACACTAGTCCCTTGAAGAACTTGATGGCTGACTGCGCTGTCACCTACCTCACTGCTTCCACCTCTGGCCACTTTGTGAACTTGTTGGTTGCAAAGTACAAGTACTCAAAGCCCCCGACAACACGGGGGAAAGGGCCCAATATGTCGAGCCCCCAGACCGAGAAGGGCCAGGAGAGAGGGATAGTTTGAAGGGCTTGAGCTGGTTGATGGAGCTTCTTCGAATTGAACTGGCACGCTTCACACTTGGCTACTAGTGCCGTCACATCCTGGAGGGTGGTGGGCCAGAAGAAACCTTGCCGGAAATCCTTGCCGGCAAGGGCCCTCGACCCTATGTGGGAGCCACATATGCCTCCATGTATCTCTGCCAATAGCTTTAGTACTTCCTCCCGGGAGATGCAGTACAATTTCAGCCCATTCGGTCATTTTCTGTACAATACGTTATCAACGAATTGGTACAGAGCAGACCGGCGGGCTACTCTTTCTGCCTCTTCCTGCCCCTCAGGAAGCTCTCCTTTTTGAAGGAATCGGACGATGTGTTGTGCCCATGTCGGAGCCTGTGGCTCAATGACAAGGACCAAAGGCATCTCTTCTGCCACGGGAGCGGCCCCCTACACGGCCATGACCTGAGTTCCTGCCGGAGTCGGTTGTCCCGTGGCAGGATCGGCATCCACGACAACATCTTCGCCGGCGGCTTCGAGGAGCTCGGTGGGGAAGTGCTTGCCGGAGCCTAGCTTCCTCCACTTGTTCTGCCCGGTCGACGGCTCAACGGATGGTTGAGTTAACTGAAGCACAAAAGTACCTAGTTCCACAGGTAGCTGGAGGGCAGCGCGCTTTGACAGGTAGTCGGCAATGTCGTTCTCTATCCGAGGGACATGCTCCGCATGTATACCGTCAAAGCGCTCCTCCAGTTTCCTCACCTCATCTACTTAATCTTCCATCAACGGGCTTTGATGATCTTTTTTGACCTACCTGACGACGAGTTGCGAGTCGCCCCTGACGATGAGCTTTTTAACTCCGGGGTCTGCCGTGATCCTGAGACCGGCAAGCAAACCCTCGTACTCGGCGGTGTTGTTGGTTGACATCTCCCAGGGAAATTGCATTTGGATGACATACTTGAGGTGCTCTCCGGTGGGTGCGATAAGCAGCACACCGTCATCGGCGCCTTGCAGCAAAAAGGCCCCATCAAAGTACATGATCCAGTTGCCGCTTGTTTCCTCACCGGGGAGAGTAGTCTCCTGTACCTCTTTGTCAGGCGTCGAGGTCCATTCTGCAACAAACTCCGACAAGACTCTGCTCTGGATCGTCGAGGTACTTTCAAACTTTAGACCAAAACTTGACAGCTCTAGGGCCCATTCCACGATCCTTCCTATTGCATCAGGGTTATGCAGTATCATTTGCAAAGGAAGGCGGGTAACCACGGTGATCTCGTGCGCTTGGAAGAAATGGCGCAGCTTCCTCGAAGCCATCAGGAGGCCGAAGAGCAGCTTTTGCACACCTGAGTACCTCGACCAAGCCCCCTGCAAGAGGGAGCTGACGAAGTAAACTGGGTGTTGTACCATTTTCTTCTTCTGCACCTCTTCACCCGGTCGCGTGGGCCCTGTCGCGCTGGCGTCAGCCTTTGCCGGGGACTCAATCTTGCCGGGATCAAGCCCTGCCAGAGAGGGTTCCGGCTTGCCGTCTGTTGGCTCTGCCACTGTCGCTGCCTTCTTGTCGACCTCTCTCTGCGCCACTAGTGCGGCGCTAGCCACCTGATTTGTTACCGCTAGATAAAGCAGCAACAGTTCTTGTGGCTTGGGCGCAACCAGCACTGGGGTAGAGGAAAGGTATTTCTTCAAATCCTGCAGTGCTGCCTCGGCCTCTGGGGTCCACTCCACTGGCCTTGCCTTCTTCAAGATCATGAAAAAAGGAAGGGCATGCTCCGCGGACTTGAAGATGAACTGGCTCATGGCGGTAACGCAACCAGTGAGCCGATGCACGTCCTTGATCCGTTTGGGTGCCTCAATCTGCTCGATGGCCTTCATCTTATCTGAGTTTGCTTCAATCCCGCGCTGGGACACAAAGAACCCGAGAACCTTGCCGGACGGGACGCTGAAGACACACTTCTCAGGGTTCAATTTGAGGTTGATCTTGCGCAGGTTCCCGAATGTTTCCTCTAGATATTGCACAAGGGTTGCTTTGTCCTTGGTTTTGATCACTATGTCATCCATATACGCTTCCATATTTCTATGTAGCTGGGGCTCAAAACCAATTTGTACTGCTCTTGCAAAGGTTGAGCCAGCACTCTTCAACCCGAAAGGCATCCGTAAAAAGCAATACGTACCACATGGGGTGATGAGTGCTGTCTTTTCCTCGTCTTCTTTTGTCATGAAGATCTGGAGGTATCCCGAGTAGGCGTCAAGGAATGATAACAGGTCACACCCAGCCGTGGAGTCAACAATCTGGTTGATGCGCGGTAATGAGAAGGGATCCTTTGGACAGGCCTTATTGATGTCTGTGTAGTCAATACACAGCCTCCACTTCCCATTTGCCTTGCGCACTACTACCGGATTGGCCAACCACGTTGGATGGAGTACTCCTCTCACCAAACCTGCCGCCTCTAGCTTTCTGATTTCCTCTGTGATGAACTCCTGCCTCTCCAGAGCTTGCTTCCTGACCTTCTGCTTCACGGGCCGCGCATGAGGACAGACAGCAAGGTGGTGCTCAATCACCTTCCTGGGAACGCCGGGGATGTCGGAGTCTTGACATGCAAACACATCGACATTTGGCCGCATGAAGGTGACGAGCTCGCTTTCCTATTTGCCGTCGAGGGTGGAGATTATGGTAAAAGCTCCCCCCGTGTCATCCTCCTTGATGGGCACCTTCTTGGTCTCTGGTGGTGTGGCTCTGGACTTCTTGCTCTTGCCGGCGGAGCTCTCTGGCACGCAACACCCTGGCGAGGTGCATTTGCCGGAGTGGGTGCAAGGGGTCTCCTCATTCTTCTCCCCTCCCCCCCCCCGGGCTCCGTCGGCAGGAGCAGGTGCCTTGGTGGTAGCTGCTGCAACTGCTTCTCGGTAGAGTTGATCGGCGCAGATCAACGCATCTTTCTCGTCGGAGGGGACGGTGATGATGTTCATCGGCCCGGGCATCTTCAACATGTTGTAGGCGTAGTGTGAAGCCGCCATGAACTTGGCTAGCCGGGCGGCCGAGGATCCTGTTGTAATGCAAGGGGATCTCGGCTACATCAAAAACAATCCTTTCCGTCCTGTGGTTTTGCTCGCCTCCGAATGTCACGGGCAGCGTGACCTTTCCCTTTGGCTGGCTCCTCCCCGGGTTAACCCCTTGGAACGTGCCTGTCTCCTCGAGGTCCCCATCGGGGATCTGCAGCCTTTTGACCACAACAGGCGAAATCAAGTTCAGGCCGGCCCCGCCATCAACCAACATCTTTGTCACCTTGAGGTTGCGGATTGTTGGTGAAACCAACAATGTCAAGCACCCGACCGCAGTAGTGCGGTCAGGGTGGTCCTCGGTGTCGAAGATGATGGGCGTGCTGGACCATTTCAGCGGCTTCCGTGTGTCGAACGATGGCTCCGCTGCGCGCCCACTGCTTGAGTTGACGGTGGGACGTATGCAGCGAGGTGCCACCATCGACGCACATGGCCTTTGTGGCTTTTTGAAACTCGTGGTCGCCGGACTCGTCGTCCTCGTCATGATCATCATCTTCCTGCTTCTTGTCGCAGCCCCGGGCGGGCCTCTCCTGCTGATTATCCTTGCTGCGGCGGCCTCCTTGGCCGCCACGTTTCTTGTCGGATCCCTCGGCACCATCTGGGCCTTTCTCCTTGTCTCGCCGCTCATACTCAGCTTTCTGCTTCTCGGCGAGCAGCTCTACCTGCCAGCAGTTTTGGAGGTCATGGCCCTTGGTGCGATGGATCTTGCAGTACTGCTTGTCGGAGCCTCCTGGCTTGTCGGCGGCTGCCAAGGCCCAGCAAGCGACACACCCGGCAACCTCCGTTCCGGGGTCGCTCACCTTGGTCTTCTTGGTGGCACCGGTGTCGTCGGAACCCTCAACGGCAAGCACGGCTTTGCCCTTACGCTTCCTATTACGGCGCCGGCCCTTCTTCGCTAGGGTGGCAGTGTCGCCAGTGGACTCGGTTTCCGCGTCGGCATCTTCGCCGGGGTACTTCCTTCCCTCTTCAGCGCGAGCGCATCGATCGGCCAGGACATAAAGCTCGGCCACATCCTTGACCTTGTTCATCGCCAGCTCTTCATGCATCTTGCGGTTGTGCACATTCTGATGGAACGCACTGATCACAGCGGCGGGATGAACATCGGGGATGTTGTACTGCACCCGGCTGAACCTTTGGATGTACTTGCGCATGTTTTCTCCTTCCTTCTGGGGGATGATGTGTAAATCACTCGCCTCGCCATGAGCTTGGTGACCTCCGGTAAAGGCGCCAACAAACTCATGGCACAGATCCGCCCAAGAAGAGATGGAATCCACCGACAAGTGCATCAACCATGACATAACATTAGGCTTGAGTGCCAATGGGAAGTTGTTGGCAAGCACCTTATCATCGCGGGCCCCAGCAGCTTGCATCGTGATGGTGTAGATGCTGAGGAACTCTAACGGGTGAGTCTTGCCGTTGTACTTCTCGCCAACGTCGGGCTTGAATGTACGGTGGGAGGGCCACTGGAACTGCCGCAGCTCACGGGTGAAAGCCGGACAACCCACCTCATAAGGTAGGCCACCGTAGCCTCCCGGCGCCGGCTGGTCCGTAGCGGGCCCTGCCCGCCTGTCCGACTGGTGGCGCACGTCACGTCGGTGCTCGATCGTAGTTCGAGCGTCCTCATGAGCCCGCTCCCGGAGGACTTGACGCTGATCGCGGTTTGTTCGCGGGTCGGACGATGCGATGGAGATATCATCACGAGCGTTGTCGCGACGGACCGATGCCCGGGGTGGTGAGGATGGAGGTGGGGAATACACCATGGCCGCATCGCCTCTGGCACAGCCTCCGCTGGGATGCGGCGGCCCGGCGGAGCGATGGCCTACGGGTCCTGCCGGCCGCAACTCATCGTTGTTGGCGATGCCGACGAGGCTCTGGATGGTGGCCCTCCATTCGTTGAGCTTCTCTGCGGTGGGAGGAAAATTGAGGAGCAGCTGCGCGCGTGCTAGGGCCTCTGCTGGCGTGCGTGGCGGGGAAAGCTGGGTGGACCGCGATGTGCCTCGACTTCTAACCACGTTACAAGGAGCTGCATCACGGCCCCGCAGCCGTTCACCGCCTTCATCAGCACCTCGGCGCACATGCTGGCCCTCCTCATCATGTGATGGGCACACCGAACTCTTCCCAGGGCGGCGTGCAGGGTCACCGGTAGGGTGACACTGCTCATCACGCACAACCTGGGAAGAGCGCGCCGTGGGCGCCGGTGTTGGCGTCTTGGAGGTCGCTGCGCCGCCGTCTGGCATGATGGCGGCACCCCTGGAGGGTGCCGCGCCGCCTGCGGGGGGCCTAACTCCACCTCTAGAGCCCGCGACTGGTGGCTCGTCGCCTGACGCCCGAACGAAGCCACTCGCCAGGCCTTGACCATCAGGGTGATGTGGATGTTCGCGGGCCGCGCCACGGGTTCTCTCCGCGAGTGGCCCGCTACCGGTCTGCACCGGTACCAACCCGGTCCCGCACGAACTGATCGCTGTGGTCGTCTTCTTTCTAGGAGCCATGGCGATGAAGAACAGCTATGTCCACTGCTACACCAGATTCTCACAATCTGGGTGACCCCCTACCTGGCGCGCCAAAGATGTCGGTGGGAAACGACACCTATGGGATCACTGGAATCCCTACTATGGTTGCGGGGCGCTGGATCATGAGAAGAGTGGGACTAGCACACAACACAAAGGGGATTTACCCAGGTTCGGGATGCAAAGATGCGTAAAACCCTACGATCCTGCTTTGGTGGATGTATTTAGTGTTCTTGAGCACTTGAACTAGCTCTGGGTGCTGCCAGGTTCGAAAGAGCCGAATCCTTCTCCAGTGTGCCATGGGCCTCCTTTTATAGGCGAAAGGGGCTGCCACAGTGGCATACAGGAGGTGGAAAGTGCTACAGCGTTGTGAGCTTATCGCTAGTATTACAGGACAAAAGTGCATTTAATGCGAGGCTTAGGTGTCCCTTCACTTTATCGGGCACGGGAGCAAGGCACGTCCCATCCGTTGTCGCTCCTCCTTGCTTCGACACGCGCCCTGGTCAGCGATGCATGCGGTGCCATGTAGGCAGACAGGCAGCTGAGGTGGCGCGGTGGTGGACCATCCATGAAGGGCTGCATGTTGCCATGTAGGTGCCTGCCCAGCTAGTTGTTTCGGCAGCTGCATGCGAACGGCGGTTGATACTTGGCTGGCGCGGGCCTGGCAGTGGCCCTGCTGGCACGCTTGGCGAGGGCCTTGCCGAGTGGCCTGGCAAGGGTCTTGCCGCAGCACGCTGTCATCCCCGGCAAGGACCTTGCCGGGGGTCTCGTGGGCTTCCTCAGCAAGAACCCTGCCGAGGATCTGTTGCCTTCCTATCCTCATTTGATCTTGGCTATTCTTTGTCTTCACAAAGATCTGTATGCCACCACGGAGGTGCCTCCCGAGCCCTGTCCCAACGCATTTGTCTAGCATTGGTGGGCTCAAAGGTGGCTCGCTCAGCTGGTGTGGGCGAGCTGCCCCGGCAAGGGTCTTGCCGGGGCCGCTGAGGCTTCCCCGGCAAGGGTCCTTGCCCGGGAAACCTACTTTGTCCATCTGATCTTTGTGGCCTTGGTCCTTGTCATTGCTTTGTTTGTCTTGTGCCTTTGGCTTCTCTCCGGCTTCCCTTTCCTGCCCTATTATGCGTGGCCGTGGCAGGAGGCTCTGACTGCCCGTGCACAAGTGAAGGGGTCAAAAGCAGAGCCCCTACTTTTGTACACCGACACTTGGTCGAATATAACCTTTCTCCAATAACTCCTTAATCTGCTTCTTAATTTCCCCTAGATCATTTGCAGGCATCCGATATGGTCTCTTGGATATTGGTCCGGTGCCTGACAATAACTCAATCAGAAACTCTATGTCTCGGTCTGGTGGCATGCCTGGTAACTCCTCTGGAAATACATCGGGATAATCCTTCACAACTGGTACTTCCTCCTTAACAACTCCCAAAAGGGAATTCGCCCGAGTCCTCCTTGGGGCATGCCTAGACACATACTTGATCTATTTTCCCTCTGGGGTGGTGAGAAGAATCGATTTACTGGCACAATTGATGTTTCCTTCATACTTGGGTAGCCAATCCATGCCTAGGATCACATCTAATCCTTGTGATTTCAGGATAATGAGATCTGTGGGGAAAATGTGTCTACCTATGGTCAATGGCAACTGATAACATCCACAACTAGCCATATACTCTGCTCCTGGGGAACTCACTAACATAGGTGACTTAAGGGCTACGGTTGGCAACTTAAACTTGTCCACAAATCCCCTTGATATGAATGAATGCGATGCACCAGTGAAAAAAAGAACAAGGGTAGTAAATGCATTTATCAAAAACTTACCGACAACTGCGTCAGGCTACTCCTCAATTTCCTCCACACTGACATGATTCACCTGACCTCTGGTGAAAGGGTTGGGCTTCTTTTCAGAGCTTCCATTGCCATTTCCATTCTTTGCCTCAGGACATTCAGTGGCGTAGTGTCCGGTCTTCCCGCACTTGAAATAGGTAATGTGACTCAGATCTTTCTTGGCGGGTGTCTCGGGGTTGGAACGGCTCTGACTGTTGATTCCTCCATTCCCATTACCATTCTTAGGGCCACTATGGTTGTGTGAACTTCCTCCATTGTGCGAATGTCCTCCATGGTTATGTCCTCCATGGTTATGATGGGTGTGTCCTCCCGAGTACGAGGAATAGCGAGGCTTCTGCTGAGCTCCAGAATTATACTTCCCCTGTCCATACTTCCTCTTGCGGTTATCTATCTGCTACTGCTTGCCTTCAATCATGAGGGCCTTGTCCATCAGATCCTGGTAGTTGTTGAAGGTTTCCACCATCAACTGCATACTCAGCTCATCATTGATTCCCTCAAGAAATTTCTCCTACTTCGCAGCATTTGTGGCCACATCGTCTGGGGCATAGCGTGCTAACTTACTGAACTCATCCACATACTGCCCCGTTGTACGACTCCCCTGACGTAAGTCACGGAACTCATGCTTCTTCAAACTTATGGCTCCAGCTGAGACATGTGCGGTGCGGAAGGCCTGCTGAAACTGACCCCATGTAACTGTAGCAATGAGGTAAGTGGTGGTGTAATTCTCCCACCAAGAGGCTGCGGGTCCATCAAGCTGATGTGCGACAAAGTGCACTCTCTCCACATCCATGCATCCAGCAGTGGTTAGCTCCCTCCCGATCTTGCGGAGCCAGTCATCAGCAAAAATCGGCTCGGTGCTGCTAGAGAACACCGGCGGATTCAACCTTAGGAAACGGGCTAGGTTATCAACTAGGGGTGGTGGCGGTGGGTTGTTGTTGTTGTTGTTCTTGTTGTTGCCTTGGTTCTGGATCATCATCTGCATCAAGGCATTCTCTTGTTGGATCAACTGGGTGAGCTCCGGCGGGAAAGTGAATCTGGGTTCACGTCTCGGAGGCATCTGATGGGTTAGAGGGGTGAGAAAACAGAATAGAATAAGGTCTATTGAGAGATTTCATTACCCATATGCATATGGGGCAAAATACATTCAATTCACACCACTCAACATCAAACAAGATTCACACAAACAATCTAAACTACTATTACAAAACGATCGATTCTAACTACTTGGAAGAATACTAATAGTAATAGGGTGGTCGTCTAAAAGTTTTGATCGGTGGAAGACTCCATGGGCTCATAATTGTGATCTCTAGCATCATCTTCACTGTCTTCATCCTCATCATTGTCTTCATCTCCATCACTGTCTGTGTCTGTGTCAACTAGTTTGATGTAGTCATCTTCATGAATATGCACTTCACGTTCTTGTTTCACCTTGGGTATTCCTAGCCTCCTCTTCGGGTCTTCATTCTTCTCCAGTAGCACAACAATTTCATCTTCATATCCATCGCGAGTTTACTTGAGTTCCTCTTCTAGCTCGATATTCCTGGTCATCACCTTCTTGGTCTTGTTCATGATAGCGCACATTTGGTTCTCGTATCGATGAATGTGTTTATCCATTTTTGGAATGTATGCTGCAATTGATCCATCCTTCCCGGTGCAAATCATCTCCCATTGCTCATCCCGGTGTCCACATATCTGGTAGATGGTGTCTTCAAGATCCTTGCGGTACTCCTCACAAATGCGCCCAAAGGTGATGTGGGATACCATGCTCTTTCCTAAGCTCCAAGTTGGTGCATCCAAGGTAAACTCGATGGGCTCGGTAGTTGGTGCAAAAGTCCTTCCAGGTACACGAAGTTTGATCCTCCAGCGCTCCTCTTCTGGTAAAGTTGTAGTGAAGGTTCTGGAGAAACTTGGTAGTCCAATGTTCAGGTACTTTGTGACTTCCTTCAAGTGTCGTCCGAAACGGGTGTCGTCATCCGACTGAGTGAACTTGTTCCTGGGGTCCGACATCTATAGAGTAGAAATAGAGGAGGATTAGAAATGAAAGAGAAGAGTATCATGTGGCTTTTCCTAGTGGTCGTGTCCTACAATCAGCGTGTGCTCTGATACCATCTTGTAGCGACCCGATCCCAATGGATCGAAGTCTCTATGCTTAAGTGTCATCCATGGATCGGTATGCTGACACACATAGTACTCGAGGAATTATAACAGAGTTCAATCACACACTTATTACATCAAGGTCCTCATAAAGAGTATTTATTACAAAAATAATATGGTTGAAGGCCATCTAAATAGAGTAACTGGGGAAGCTTCGAAGATAAATGAGTCCATCAACTCCATGGCATAACTGAGTGCATGACAACGACCTAGCACACCTTATTCTTTGTCGGAAAACTCTGCAATATTTGACGTTGCAGCCGTGTAGGTCAGCACATGGAATATGCTGGCAGAGTCACACTATAGAGCAAATGAATGAAAAAGACTATATCTACATGCATATTTGGCTGGTGGAGGCTCTAAGTTTAATTTTTGCATAAAGCTAATTTTTCCCTACAACAAAGGAATAAATGTTATTTACTACAAAGTTTAAGCCATTATTGAGAAGTTTCCTCCAACTCAATCCCAAAATTAACCAAGTATAATCAATAAACCCAATACATTAACTAAAGAGTGATGAGATCAACAAACTATTCACTTCCAGATACTCAAATTGTCCATAACCGGGGACACGGATAACCATGATTAGTTTGTACACTCTGCCGAGGTTTGCACACTTTTCCCCACAAGACTCGACCGCATCCATCATCGTAAGATTGAGACATAGTCTTTCTGAAGCATTAACTCTTTACTCTGGGTAGACCGGTACACCTACTTACCCTACATCTGCTAGTCCACCATTGAAAGAGGTCACACAACTTACTCAACTATGCCAAAGCCCATAATGGATTGTGGCTGCACACGGAAGTTTCTAGGCATGAAATATCATATGATCCCTTTGAGCCTAGGTGGCGGACCTAGGGTAATCACACGGGTACTCCGGGATTCCCATGGTTAAGCACTGGTTTCTTCAGGTGCCCCAAACAATCCACCCAGATGTGTATTAAAGTTGCCACCATAATGTTGTCCAAAATTATTATCTCTCACATCTTGCATGAATCTCACAAAGCAATCCTGTCTACGAGCATGGCTAAGCAATATATGAGCATAACGAATATTCTTGGGGTGATCAAAGGTAATAGGTTCCTACCTCATGTACTACAACCAAACCACATGTTCCCAAATCCTACCCATGCAAATCTTTGAGGGGTAAAACTAATGCATAGTAAAAACTGGGTATTGAAAAGTATGATCAAAGTGTAACTTGCATTGCTGACAATTGGAAAACTCTACGGATTCATAGTAACAATCTTCGCACGCCGGAAAATCTATCGTGAACAAACAATAGCATACATAAGCACTCAAGCAAACGATGCAAAGAGAAAATGAAGAAAAGATCCAGAAAAGTCAAAAACAAGTAAATAACTAAACTAAATAGTAAAGAAATTTTAACAGCATTATAATTATCTAGATTAGATCTTAACAGAAGGTACACGTGATTAGCTACGACTTGCAAAAAGAATCAACTAAAACAGAGCTACAAAACTCAAGATACGAGCAAAAGAAGTTCAAATTCAAATCTGAACTAAACTCAAAT
Organism: Triticum dicoccoides; assembly: GCF_002162155.2. Classification (NCBI taxonomy): domain Eukaryota; kingdom Viridiplantae; phylum Streptophyta; class Magnoliopsida; order Poales; family Poaceae; genus Triticum; species Triticum dicoccoides. Next base: position 409,618,123 of record NC_041393.1, read on the forward strand.
TTTAAATTTTCAAAAACATGTTCAGGTTGGTTTACTGGATAGATGAGATTGCCCTGAAGATTTTGGTGTTGGTTTCGTTGAATTTGGACAAACGAGCAATAAGTTGTGCTAGTTTGAAACATAGGGACTAATCTGTAAATAAAAACTACGAATAGGTCCCTGGCAGAAAAAGAAAAAGGAAAAGAAAAATCTACCAAACCAACGTTTGCTACAGAAATTAAATGAACGAATACATTCGCTACCAAAGACTAACGAGCAAACGCTCGCTATATAACAAAAACAAAAAAACCAAACGAGACCTGACCCGTCGGATCGAGATCCGACGTTCGAGAGGGGATCGGGGCTATCGATAGCAGCGGCGGTCGACAGCGACGAAGCGGACGGCGGCGGCGGCTCCGGAGGCATCGGCTGGGGCGACGGCATCGGCGAGCGGCGACAGCGGATGCGGCGGCGGCGGCGGCGGCTAACGACAGTGGCGGCTTGCGGCAGCGGTGCGGGCGGCGGCGGTGGCGATGTGCGGCGGCGGCAGCAGCTCGATGTGGAGAGGAGGGGGCCTCGGTGGCCAGTATTTAAGGAGGGGAGGGCGGCAGCTTGGAGTGCGGGTCAAGGCGGCGGGGCGCGCGAAGTCCGAGTCGGACTCACGATGGCGGCGGCATGCGCCTGCCGGTCTCCTCCTCAGAGTCGGTCGGAGCGGGGCAGCTGGCTTGGCCACGGCCTGGCGGGTGCTGGGCCGGCCCTGTTCGGGGGGAAGTTTTTTTTTACATTTTTTCAGAAAGACAAAAACACGCTAAACTTAAATAAATAAATCTATAAAATTCCAGGAAAATTCACATAATAATATGGCCTTATTAGTGACCTAGTGAAGATTTTTCTTGGCCTAAATGCCTAAACTAAAAACAAACATTATAGTTATAATTACTCCGTGAATAAATAAATAAACTAGCAAATAAAATCAAATAAAATCTCTAAAAAATCAAAATTCAATTTCCAATATTTCTTTGCTGTTTTTTTAAGAAGTCCTTCTATCTTCTCTCTTCATTTTGAAATAATTGAAAAATAATTTTGAAAAACAATTTGATCCAATTTACCAAATTTTGATAAATCAAAAATGAAATTTTTAGTGAAATCTCCAACTCTCTCAAATTGGTCCTTGAGTTGCTTAAGGTCTCCTGGATAAAAATGCAACTAAAACAAAAGAAACAAAATGCATAAATCATGGATGCATATGAATGATCTATGAATAACATCCTAATTGAAAATTGGGATGTTACAATGTAACATGTGTGAATGTGTAGTTGATGTATTTGGCAGGGCCTAGAGAGGTATGTGTGTGTATTACGTATTCGAGAGAGGCATGGATATAGGGGCCGGCGGGGTGGGACATGGGAGAGATAGCACGAGAAATGAGAGAGGTCTAGAGAGAGAGACGAATATGATGTCACGGCGAGAGATGCCCTTGAGTCTGTATATGCAAGGGGGAGGGGATAGAGGCACGAGGAGAAATTTTTTGTGTGGTGTCTGTGTTGGTATGTGTGGGTGTGAGAATATAACAAGACCTGGGGGTAGAGGGTGTGTTACCGCGTGAGGTCCGGTGGGCCGAGGTGAGGCCCTTGGTTCGGTTCCGTCCTATGCCACATTGGTCGGCCCGTGATGCATTTAGGGAGACCCATGGAGGACTAGTCGTACAAGACAAAGATAGCAGAGTCGTGAAGGACTCTGTGTCAACTGACAAAGCCGGCTAGGATTTGTAACCCTAGGTCCTCAGAATAAGGTAACCCCTATCTCTGATATTACTATTCATCCAACCTAACTTTAAGGGGCATCCTACAGAATGCTCTGCTAGAATCATACTCGTCAATTAGGAAGAGATGTGGAGACAATGCGTGAGAGACAGGCCTAAAGATAATGTGCGTGCGGGAGACACGTAGGCAGGTCTATGGATATAAAAAGGATAGATGGGGATTGTACGTGTGTATGCTTGTGAGAGGAAGAGTGCTTGTGATAAAGGTTAGTGAAAACAGTCATAAATGGTTACGAGAGGGAGGGAGGGTTATATCGAGAGAATGTCTGCAAGAAAGACACCTCATGAGGAGTGTGTGAGCATGTGTGAGAGACCACCGATGGAGAGTGAAACTACACATAAAAGACTGATGTACACATTGATTAAAAATATAAGTTGTATCCAAATATTAGGATGGGATCATGATATTTGCAATTCGCGTAAGGAACGGTCATTGATTCATGAGACATCTATATTCTATCGAATTTGAGCATGTCTATGTTAATATTCGACATAGTTGATCCACATAGTTAGTATTTTGAACTCCAGACAATGCATCGCTTTAGAAATCGAATATAAATGTGAGTATAGTTCATGTTGTGTGTGTAAAGCACATTATACATACAAAAGTTACACAATGAACATTATAAATAGCTAGCTATGAACTAGAATACATTTGAATTCAACTTAAGGTGATTTAAAAATTAGAATTCAACATGAAGTCCATTCAATTATTTGAATTCGATATCATGGCATTGGTAAATCATACCTAAATTATGGGGGCACAAATCTTTGCTCTGCTTTTGTACATAATAGCATATATAGTCATGTACAAAATAGATTCAAATTTACCTCCTCCATTCCAAACTAATCATAGTTATAGGATTTTCAAGTGTCAAAATATCAAAAAGAAGTGCATAATTTCATGAGGTTTTCAAACATACAAGGTCAAATTTAACGTTGTCTGTCTAGTTAATCATCAAAGTTCAAGAGTACTCTAAACGTGAATGCTTCTATTCAAAATTTTGAACGAAGCGCCAAAAGAGCCTCTACTCGCCCGAAACCGCATGAGACCAATGCTTGGTAGAAGGAAATTACTTTTCTAACTCCGACCCGTGAAACCTACCGGCCCGACGTCCAAAGGTCTAAACCGGGGTAGGTTTGTAGCTTCATCTAGATGCCACACTGAAAGAACATGCGGTGCCCCCATGTTTGGTTTTGGTAATTGATGACAATCTCTATGGACTAATGGTTGTCTTGAGTTATATTTGAAGGATTTGTCCATAGGATTTTCTTGAAGTCCAGGTGTTGGTTTCAAGGAGTTTATGAGTTGACCAAGGTGCTATTAAGGAATTATCCAAAGATTGGTCATGCGAGTGTTGAGCTTATTGCAAGCATGTCTTGAAGAAGAAGGTTGTGTGATCATTCATGTTTACCTTCAATACATCATCCAAATGAAGAGAGTTGCAAAGATTTAAGGTTGATCAAGACTAAGTCAATAGTGACTCAGGTTGATCAACTCACAAAGCGTAGAAGATGTACCGAGAGGGATCAAGTGATCCCATGGTATGGTAAGCATTGTCCATTGCACTTTGTGTACTAACCCATGGTCTATGTGAGAGTTCTATGTGGGGTTAGGTACGTATCCATGGGCTTGTATCAAGAGGAAGATATCATACAACCCATGGAAAGGATGACATCAAGTGGTGATCGTCATCAAGATTGCCGTGTGCAAGTTCAAGTGGAGCATCACGAAGAGATCAAGTGCTTGAATCTTTACATCCATTGTGGTGTCAATGGACTTGTGAAGATGAGCCGAAGAGTGGCTCACCCATAGTGGACTATGGGGGAGCAATCATCTAGTCTTCATCGAGCCAACGCAATCAAGAAAGGTGGTCCATCTTGAGGGAGTCAAGATCGTCATCATCTAGCTCAAGTGGACCATGTGCAAGGCAAAGGTTTGCCCTTGATAGGTTTTCTATTTTACCGGTCTCATGGTGGTAGTAGGGAGACCGGGTTATATGATAGTTTGCCGTACTATCAAGGGGGGCTCTCAAGTTGGTAGCTTGATCGTATCGTTAGTAGAGAGATCCAACACTTGCATCCTTGCATCATGTTTCTTGGTTCTTGTTTGGTTCTCTTTGTGAGTATTAGAGCTTATGGTCATCTTGATGACAAGCTTGAGTTCATCAAAAACGGAGTTCACATGCGTCTTCTATGATGTTTTCGGTGTTGGAGGTTTTACCAGTCTTTTCCGAGGAAGGGTTCTCACCATTTTCCTTTGGGACTTTTCTCATTTGCTTATTCTTGATATTTCTATCAAGATTGTGTTAGCCCATGTCGTTAGCTTTCCAACAAACTTGGTTTCATTGAATTCGGAGTCCGTTTGCAAAAGTTGTGGCTGTTTTGGTAAAGGCTGCAGCGGTACTACCGCGACTAGAGCGGATGTAATTTTTTACTACCGCTCCAGAGCAGTACTACCACGGCTCCTGAGCGGTAGTACCGCCCTAGAGAAGTACTACCGCGGCTCCTAAGTGGTAGTACCGCTCCGGACCAAAATCTCGTGTTTTGCTTAGCGGAAGTAGGCACAGAAGTATTTTTTTAGTACCGCTCACAAGCAGTAGTACCGCTACCATTTGCGGTAGTACCGTCAGGTCGAGTTGTAGTACCGTGAGGACGAGCGGTACTACTGCTCTGAAGGTTCTTTTGGCCTTTTTGCCTCCTCGCTGTTGTGTTTCGAAGGGGTACTACCGCCCTAGCGGTAGTACCGCTCTGTGCGGGCTGTGAGCATAACGGTTCGATTCGGGAGCTCCTATAAAAGGGGGTCTTCTTCCCCATTCAACCTTATCCTTTGAGCTCGTGTTCTTCCCCCATTGTTGACCTTCTTCGAGCTTGCTAACTCTCAATCCCTCCATGGATTCTTGCTAGTTTTTGAGGGAAAAGAGAGAGAAGATCTAGATCCACATTTCCACCAATCACTTTCTCCTCTATGTGAGGGGAACCCCTTGGATCTAGTTCTTGGAGTTCTTGGTGTTCTTCTTCTTGTTCTTCCTCTCATTTTCCTCCCTAGAATTAGTTGCTTCGGTGGGATTTGAGAGAGAAGGACTTGGGCACTTCGTGTGCCCTTGCCATTGCATTTGGTGCATCGGTTTGAGTTCTCCATGGTGATACGTGGAAGTTACAAGTTGAGAAGCTTATTACTCTTGGGTGCTTGGTTCCCTTGAGCTTGTTACTCTTGGGTGCTTGGGCACCCTAGACGGTTGGTGGTGTTCGGAGCTCAATCATTGTGGTGTAAAGCTCCGGGCAAGCGTCGGGGTCTCCAATTAGGTTGTGGAGATCGCCCCGAGCAATTTGACGGGTACCGGTGACCGCCCCCAAGGGTTGCCAAAGTGTACGGGTTCGGTGACCGCCCCCAAGGGTTGCCATTTGTACGGGTTCGGTGACCGCCCTCAAGGGTCCCTTAGTGGAATCATGGCATCTTGCATTGTGCGAGGGCGTGAGGAGATTATGGTGGCCCTTGTGGCTTCTTGGGGAGCATTGTGCCTCCACACCGCTCCAAACGGAGATTAGCATCCGCAAGGGTGTGAACTTCGGGATACATCATCGTCTCCGCGTGCCTCGGTTATCTCTTACCCAAGCCCCTTTACTTATGCACTTTACTTTGTGATAGCCATATTGTTCTTTGTCATATATCTTGCTATCACATAGTTGCTTATCTTGCTTAGAATAAGTTGTTGGTGCACATAGGTGAGCCTAGTTGTTGTAGGTTTTGTGCTTGACAAATTAACCGCTAGGTTTATTCCGCATTTGTTCAAGCCTAAACCGTAATTATTTTAAAGCGCCTATTCACCCCCCCCCTCTAGGCGACATCCTCGATCTTTCAATTGGTATCAGAGCCCCGTCTCTCTTTATTAGGCTTTACCACCTAGAGAGTAAAGATGTCGACTAGGGGATTAGGATTCTCTGACACTCTTAGTTTTGATGGAACAAATTTTGATGTTTGTGTAATTTGCATGCTTAATCTCTTTAGGGTCATGGACCCAAATTTAGAGCGAATTGTAGATATGGGTTTTTCTTCTCCAAAGGATCCCCAAAGATTATCTTTAGAGGATGAGAAAAACTCTTATCTCAATGCTCAAGCTTCTAATGTGCTTTTCGATGCTTTGAGCAATGTAGTTATATTTCAACTCATGCCGTTCTGAGATGCTCATGAGTTGTGGACGAAGCTTCAAGATAAATATGGTGTGTCCAAGATTTGTGGGGATGATTGTTCTCCCTCCACCTCCGGTCGTATAGTCTTCTCAACTTCTTCTACTTCACCTACATGTGGTTTGCCACAAGGTAATGACATGGTGAGTAGTGTTGGTCATTGCAATGATGATAGTATGCTTATTGTGGATGATCCTTCATCACTATATTATTGCAATGCTCCTTCTTTGGGCTTTAACACTTTGAGCACTCCAAATGTTTCTCATGCTTGTGTTGATATTCCTTGCATATCATGTAGAAATTTCTTGACTAAATCTCATGATGATATGCTTGCTATGTCTTGTTGCCATTATAAAAATGCATCTATTTCCTCGAATTGTTGTGCTAACAATGTAGTGGAAACTGAACACTCCATGGAACAAGATGTGGTGTTTAATGGTGCCTCAAGGGATCCTACATCATCATCTATTGCTTTTTGCCTTATGGCTAAGGCGTCAAAGTATCTCCTACTTTGTACCCCAATATGTCTCTTGATGATGATGTTGATGCTAATGATGATGAGGATAATGATGAAGAGAATTATAATGTTGCCTCCTTAAAAACTAAGGGGGAAATGATTTTTAAAGCTCTTCATAAAAATAAAATTGCTTGTTCCAACTTCATGGAAATAATGTCCATTGCCATTGATGGCAAGAAATACATTGAGGAGTTGGAATCTCATCTAGAGGAGCATGAGGCCACCATTGATAAAATGGAAGGTCATGGGCGTGATTACGCTAATGAGATTGCGGACCTCTCTCAAGCTCTTGAACTTGAACAAACCACCAAGGAATCTCTTGAGGAGACTTTTGCTCTAGAATTGTCTAAAGTGAAGGAATCTACTGATAGAGCTCTTAAGGTGGCCAATGTTTTTGAAACTAAAAATGCTAAGCTTGAAGTTGCTCATGCTAGACTCCTTGAGGATTTTGAGCACCTCGAAAATGGCTCAAGGGTCATCAAGGGTGAGCTCATCAAACTCACCGAGTCTCATGCTCAACTTGAAGCTTCTTATTTAAAAGAGCTTTCCAAGTTGCCTTCTCCTCTTATTGTTAATGATGATGCTTGTGCTACTAATTCTATTACTTGTGAAGCATCCATTTTGAAGGAGAATGTTGAGCTACGGGCTCAACTTGAGGTGCTATCTTCCAATTATGGGAAATTGGAAGAAAGTCATGAAAAGCTCTCAAGCTCTCATGATGATCTTCTAGTATCCCATAGTGTGCTAAAGATAGCTCATGAGGCCATGATTGCTAAGGTAACATCTAGTGAGCCTCATGTGGATACTAGCACTACTTCTAGTCAAAATAGTATATTGCCATGTTCTAGTCCTTGTAATTCATCTACTCACAATGTTGGTACATCTTGTGATGAATTGCTTTCCTTGCCTTGTTGCTCTAACGATGAAGCTTATACTTCCTCTAGTACTTGTGTTGAGACTAACCATGTAGAGGAAATCAAAGAGCTCAAGGCCCAAGTCACTTCTTTGAATAAAGACTTGGAAAAGTGTCATGAAGGGAAGGCCACACTCAACAATATCTTGAGTGTGCAAAAATCCCCCAATGACAAAGGTGGACTTGGATTCAACTCCAACAAGAAGAAGAAGTCCAAGTTGAACAATAAGAAGAGCCAAGAACAAGTCAAGAATTCGGCCAAGATTGTTTGCTTCAAGTGCAAAGTTGAAGGGCATCATGTTAGATCTTGCCCATTGAAGAAGAAGGCCATTAGTGTCAAGCAACAAGGGAAGAGGGAACAAGTTAAATCTCATGCTCAACATCAAGTTGAAGAAAGGCCTCTTCCCAAGAAGACTCAAGTTAATGCTTCTCAAATTGAGAAATCAAGTGAGAAGAAAGTGAAGAGTAGACGTTGCTACTTATGTCGTGAGAAAGGTCACGCTGCTTCTTCATGCACTAGTGGTAACTTATCCAACCCAATTATTATTGATGATATCTATTCTCTTGGTAAGGATAAGGTTGGCAATGTGTTTGCCAAGTTTGTTGGTACTCAAAGTGGTGTCAAGCAAAGAACCATTTGGGTAGCCAAACCTATTGTGACTAACCTCTTAGGACCCAACTTGGTTGGGGACCAACAAGCTCAAACTTGATCAATAGGTGTTGTTGGAGGGCATTGGAGACTTGGTTACATTATGAAGACTTAAGGGGACTTCATCATTCTCTTTGTCTCAAGCCAAGTCAATTGGATTATCAAGTTTCTATCTTATATCCAATGTGCCTCCTTGCGGTAACTTGTACTTAAATTGTTTACCTTGAAAGTTACTTGCCCCCTTGCATGTTTTGGTTTTGTTCCTTGCATGTGTTTGTATATGTTGCGCTTCCAACTTGCTTACCTTGAGCAATCAAGTATGTGTGTGTTGGTTTGCACATCATGTACATGTGCGTCGTGCGTTGAGCCTTTTTGCTTCCTGTTTGTATCCTAGTTGGCTCATGTGAGAGATCAATGGAACATCCCATTTTGGGGGAATGATGTGCTTTGTGCACCTCACAATCCTATAAATGTGTGTACATGAGGAATACCATCTAGTATTGATATTACAAGATTATCTAGTCGCTAGGTGGTATATCTCTCATGAGAAATTCAAATTCTAAAAATTCCATTGATTATCTCGTGTTGGATCCTATTATTTCCTCTTGTTTAGTTCTTATTGGTATCACATTATGGGGGAGTAATATGCTAAGTGCATGTTACAAGCCTAGAAAATGTGTACATTTGAGATATTGTCACCTAGAATTGATATTGTAAATTATCTTGTTCCTAGGTGGCATGTTAGCTCTACAAGTTGCAATTTGCTTGTGTGTGGTGTGAAGATGATGTTGGATATCCTTGCTATCTACCACCGGGAATTCTTTCCATCTAATTCTTGTCTTTTGACAATTGGTAGTCACTTATGTGTGGTAGAATTTAATTGATCATCTTTACATTGGCTTTTGTTTATTTGCCTTTTTCTCTTGCCAAGGTTTGTGTTAACTCCCGTTGTCTTCCATACCACTTGTGGATCTTGTTTATTTCTTGTTCTTGTCTAGTGTTTTCTAGATATAGTGAAAGCAGTGATCCCACCTTGTGCATTTTGTATTCAAATACAAATCCTATATAATGCACAACTCGTGGGGGAGCTATTCTATTTTCTTCACTCTTCTTGTGATCCTTATCAAGTGTGTTTTGGTGGAAGGAAAGCCATTTCTTTTTGGTACTTTGTGCCATCATGAAACTTTGTTGAGAGCTTGGTATGTTTGGAACCATCCTCTCTTTGGGAGTTTGACATCTTTAGTTTAGTGTGTATCAATGGATATCTCATTCCTTGATGTATCTTTAATGATATCTTCCAAGTGATGATTTCTCCATTTGGTATCCTTTTCACTTGGCATTTATTTGTCTTTTGGTTTCGGGTTTTGAAAGTCTTGAGCATGCATGTTTACTTCATGTATTTCATTTGGCATGCTTTCTTTCTTTGACTCAATATATAGGGGAAACTCCACCTAGTCTCAATTTGGATGAGATGTGCATGAAATTCATTTTCATATCTATATGCACATATTTATGTGGAGTTTGTCCTATGTATTGGTGTTTCTAACTATTTGGTCCCGATGAGTTTGGGTACCGTTTAGTTTGTGTTCTTCTTCTAGGAACATTTGGAGATGCATTGGATGCTCGGCTCACTCACAAGGAAGGTGTTGTCACCATGTGCATATTGGAGTCAAGCTAGGATGATCAATAAACTACTATCTACCTTCAATTGGTATCTACTACATCCTTCCAATGATATCTCGGTAACAAGTATCTATTCATGCTTTCTCCTCTTGCATTCAACCTTGTGTAGGTTGCATCTTGGCATGATTTTCATTTCATATCTTGTGATACTTGTTTCCTTTCTCAAAGCATCCCAACGATGATCTCTTTTTGCTAGTTGTGATGCCCTTGATGGATGTGTGTTTGGACTTCATTTATATACAATAAGACCATATCTAGCCAAGTGCTATGCTTTGAAGCAAACATCTTATTGGTATAATTATGACTTCCTTGTGGATATCTTCTTCCTTCGTGTTGTAACTATTTCGGGTGTACATTCTTCTTTGTAGATATATATATCATCATGATTTCGTCTACATAGAACCTTATACACTTGAGAGAAATTACATATCTAGTTGATATCCTTTCTTTCACGTCCACCTTGTCTTTCTTATGTTATTTCTTTGGTGGCTCCGTGAAAGCTTTTGCCTTGAGTGCGTGTCCTCTATCGTTGCATCTTGATGCACTCTTGTGTGGCGAAGATTATTTTCCTCATGCTTATCGTTACGAGGCTTTTGCCATCTTAATTGGCATCCCTCGTCTTGATGAGGCTTTCATCTTCTATCTTCACCACGGGTTGTCACAAGCATAAGTTCTTTATATGCTTATTAGTAAACTTGTGAACCCATTTGCTAGTTGTGTGTGGGAATGACAGGCCTTGCACCGTGTGCCTCATTCTTTCAAGACTATGTTGATGCTTAATGCTCATCCTAATTTTAGTCTTCTCAAGTGCTTCGCCATGACTCACACACATCATTTTGGTTGAGCCCATTCTTAAGTTGACTCTTTTACTTGTTGCTCAATCATGTGTTTGTTGCAAGTACTAGGCTTTGTTTCCTATATGCTCACTTGCACTTGTTGTAAGTTTCTATTGATTTTGGGGGAGCTATGATCCTATTTTGTGCACTTTGTATCAAATTACAAAACATTCTTTTTTGTGCACAAATCATGGGGAGCTTCTCTAGTTTCTTTAGAACACTCCTCGTCTCATATCATAATATCCTTCATTCATGTGGCTCATAGGATCCTTGGTCTAGTTGGTTCAATTGATATCCTTTGATTGCTTGCTTCAATTGGTATCTTTTGATTGCTTGATTGCTTGTTTCTCTCTTTGTTATGTCTTTGTGGCATATAATTCTTTTGCAATCTTTGGGCCTCAATATAGTTTGTGTTCCTCCAAGTATTAACCGTTGGATATGTGTATTGCATTCCACTCTCTTGTTGAGAAATACACAATTTATGGAGGACCACAATTTATATTGGTCTTCTTAGCTTTTCGCCCATTTTGGCAATTGATGCCAATGGGGGAGAAGTTTCAGAGAGTTTTGTGGAGAAGTTTAGAGAGTTATCTCCTCTTTCTTTGGTTTTGTTCCTTAGCATTTGCATCTCATACGCATGCACTATTGGTTGTTGCATTGCATAGTGAAGCATAATTCCTTATATAAACTCTCTTGAAAGTGATTGTCATCAATTACCAAAATGGGGGATATTAAAAGAACATGCGGTGCCCCCATGTTTGGTTTTTGTAATTGATGACAATCTCTATGGACTAATGGTTGTCTTGAGTTATATTTGAAGGATTTGTCCATAGGATTTTCTTGAAGTCCATGTGTTGGTTTCAAGGAGTTTATGAGTTGACCAAGGTGCTATTAAGGAATTATCCAAAGATTGGTCATGCGAGAGTTGAGCTTATTGCAAGCATATCTTGAAGAAGAAGGTTGTGTGATCATTCATGTTTACCTTCAATACATCATCCAAATGAAGAGAGTTGCAAAGATTTAAGGTTGATCAAGACTAAGTCAATAGTGAATCAAGTTGATCAACTCACAAAGCGTAGAAGATGTACCGAGAGGGATCAAGTGATCCCATGGTATGGTAAGCATTGTCCATTGCACTTTGTGTACTAACCCATGGTCTATGTGAGAGTTCTATGTGGGGTTAGGTACGTATCCATGGGCTTGCATCAAGAGGAAGATATCATACAACCCATGGAAAGGATGACATCAAGTGGTGATCGTCATCAAGATTGCCGTGTGCAAGTTCAAGTGGAGCATCACGAAGAGTCAAGTGCTTAAATCTTGCCATCCATTGTGGTGTCAATGGACTTGTGAAGATGGGCCGAAGAGTGGCTCACCCATAGTGGACTATGGGGGAGCAATCATCTAGTCTTCATCGAAACAACGCAATCAAGAAAGGTGGTCCATCTTGAGGGAGTCAAGATCGTCATCATCTAGCTCAAGTGGACCATGTGCAAGGCAAAGGTTTGCCCTTGATAGGTTTTCTATTTTACCGGTCTCATGGTGGTAGTAGGGAGACCGGGTTATATGATCGTTTGCCGTACTATCAAGGGGGGCTCTCAAGTTGGTAGCTTGATCGTATCATTAGTAGAGAGCTCAAACCCTTGCATCATTGCATCATGTTTCTTGGTTCTTGTTTGGTTCTCTTTGTGAGTATTAGAGCTTGAGTTCATCGAAAACGGAGTTCACATGCGTCTTCTATGATGTTTTCGGTGTTGGAGGTTTTACCAGTCTTTTCCGAGGAAGGGTTCTCACCATTTTCCTTTGGGACTTTTCTCATTTGCTTATTCTTGATATTTCTATCAAGATTGTGTTATCCCATGTCGTTAGCTTTCCAACAAACTTGGTTTCGTTGAATTCGGAGTCCGTTTGCAAAAGTTGTGGCTGTTTTGGTAAAGGCTGCAACGGTACTACCGCGACTAGAGCGGATGTAATTTTTTACTACCGCTCCAGAGCAGTACTACCGCGGCTCCTGAGCGTTAGTACGGCCCCAGAGAAGTACTACCGCGGCTCCTAAGTGGTAGTACCGCTCCGGACCAAAATCTCGTGTTTTGCTCAGCGGAAGTAGGCACAGAAGTATTTTTTTAGTACCGCTCGCAAGCAGTAGTACCGCTACCATTTGCGGTAGTACCGTGAGGTCGAGTGGTAGTACCGTGAGGACGAGCGGTAATACTGCTCCGAAGGTTCTTTTGGCCTTTTTGCCTCCTCGCTGTTGTGTTTCGAAGGGGTACTACCGCCGTAGCGGTAGTACCGCTCTGTGAGGGCTGTGAGCATAACGGTTGGATTCGGGAGCTCCTATAAAAGGGGGTCTTCTTCCCCATTCAACCTTATCCTTTGAGCTCGTGTTCTTCCCCCATTGTTGACCTTCTTAGAGCTTGCTAACTCTCAATCCCTCCATGGATTCTTGCTAGTTTTTAAGGGGAAAGAGAGAGGAGATCAAGATCCACATTTCCATCAATCACTTTCTCCTCTATGTGAGGGGAACCCCTTGGATCTAGTTCTTGGAGTTCTTGGTGTTCTCCTTCTTGTTCTTCCTCTCATTTTCCTCCCTAGCATTAGTTGCTTCGGTGGGATTTGAGAGAGAAGGACTTGGGCACTCCGTATGCCCTTGCCATTGCATTTGGTGCATCGGTTTGAGTTCTCCACGGTGATACGTGGAAGTTACAAGTTGAGAATCTTATTACTCTTGGGTGCTTGGTGCCCTTGAGCTTGTTCCTCTTGGGTGCTTGGGCGCCCTAGACGGTTGGTGGTGTTCGGAGCTCAATCATTGTGGTGTAAAGCTCCGGGCAAGCGTCGGGGTCTCCAATTAGGTTGTGGACATCGCCCCGAGCAATTTGACGGGTACCGGTGACCACCCCCAAGGGTTGCCAAAGTGTACAGGTTCGGTGACCGCCCCCAAGGGTTGCCATTTGTACGGGTTCGGTGACCACCCTCAAGGGTCCCTTAGTGGAATCACGGCATCTTGCATTGTGCGAGGGCGTGAGGAGATTATGGTGGCCCTAGTGGCTTCTTGGGGAGCATTGTGCCTCCACACCGCTCCAAACGGAGATTAGCATCCGCAAGGGTGTGAACTTCGGGATACATCATCATCTCCACGTGCCTCGGTTATCTCTTACCCGAGCCCCTTTACTTATGCACTTTACTTTGTGATAGCCATATTGTTCTTTGTCATATATCTTGCTATCACATAGTTGCTTATCTTGCTTAGCATAAGTTGTTGGTGCACATAGGTGAGCCTAGTTGTTGTAGGTTTTGTGCTTGACAAATTAATCGCTAGGTTTATTCC
>NC_041393.1:409632514-409668959 GCF_002162155.2 Triticum dicoccoides
CCTCCCCTCCCCCTGTGTGATTCCCCATTCATACTCTATGGGTGCCAAAAACTACCTCTCCACCAGCCGCGAAACCCCGGTGTCCTCCGTCCGCCACCCCATCCCACCCATCAACCGCCGCCCTCCTCCATCACCCCGGAGCCGATACCCCGATGTCATCGTCCACCGCAACCTCAGCAACGCCCTCCACGGCTAGTAGTTGAAGCCGAGGCCGAGTTGTCCGTACGCGAGCCAGTTCAACCACGTCGTCCTGCGCCTCATCGCTGCCGCTCCAACTTCGCCACCGTCCACCGCACCGGAGCTGTTCCCGCTACACCGTCCTCCGCCGCCTTGGATCTGCTTCCCCTCTACCGATAGACGGCCACCACAACACAGTCAACAATTTGTCCATGGGTTCGTCCAATGCTCCACCATCCTCCAAAACATCGGTTCCCCGGTAAAAACAAGAAAATCATTGTGACATCTAGAGGACACAACACTGGCAACTGGAAATGGTACTCCTCTTCCCTTATTCGTGCAAACCTTACATGTCTGCTTGCTCGGTATTCATCCCATAGAAGACACTAGTTGACCGCTTCTTCTTGATACTAGATGTTCCTAGTAACTCGCGATGCACAAGGTTTCTCCTCGTATACTATTTCACCTTAGCTAGAGGTCCATCGCCCCCTGGATTTCAATTCTTGGCCAGTTGATTCCCAATTAAAGGAAGTATTCCTCAGTGTAACTGGCGCTAGTCCGCCTATTACGCTGGGGAACCAGAGCCTCGGTGTTTATCTTAGTGGTGTGTGGGGCCTAGGAGCTGCTGGCGCCTGATCTAGAGGTTGGTCGGGATTAAAGGGATGGACGGGGGTGCTGCCAAGCACGGCAGTGGTGTGAGGTCAAGGGGAAGGCGGGGCGACGGAGGCAGGGGTCTGGGCCGGTGGTCGCTGGTGGTTCGAGAAAGATCATCAACAGTGACTAGCGGGAGGTAGACATAGGCCATCTGCCCGTTCCCTTTAGATCGGACGGTTCATAAAAAACGACTGACCTATTTATTTTCAGTCGACTGTTATTTTGATAGGACCACATGTGGTGGTGTCCTGGAGGAGTACCTGCATCTCCCAGCCATCCCTGTGCTCATATATTACAAAATCATGCGGAGTAGAATCTAATTTTGTTTGCCATGCAATGTTTTAGAGCTATCATATGTCTCATGTCATTTATTTTTCAGCCACCTGCTATCTACTACTTTTACAGTGTACTAGTTCTGCACACACTTCACCCATACTCTCACTATTGTTTTTTTATGCATCGGTATTTCAGACTCTACCAATGTGACGCCCCAAGTCCGATGCTCCAGTTGCCTTCCATTTATTTTAGTTATTGCCGTGTGTTTATTGTGTGTGGCATTGTCATAGTTGTTTTGCATATTTCTTTTCCCTATGTTTGTTGCCATGATCATGTTGAGTGCCTTGTCATATTTGCTTCTTGCTTCATGATCATCTTTGTTTACATTGCTTTGTGCCTTTTGTTATTTTGCATTTCATCATAATCACCATGTGCATCGCATTCTTCATGATGTTGTCTTGCTCTATGCACGTTGCATGTGACCAAACCCCTTGCTATGTCTCTCAAATCTACCCATGCATCAACACCTCCTTCTTCCTTCCCATTCCTTTCATTTTTGCTAGTGCCATTTTCTGTCCTCCATAAATGTTTATTCTTTCCCTAAAAATCCCGTACATTGCTTACACCCTCTCTGTCAAATTTCATCTCTTTCAAAGTTGTTTTGGTTGGGCGAAGAATTTACTCAAGTTTGAATAAAAATTCAAACTTGTTTAAATTTTCTGTCCCTAATTCTGTCAAACCAATTTTATTAAATCTTGCATGTTCCCAGGAGCATGAGGATATTCTTATATCTTCCAAATTCTCTTCCTAGCTCCCCCTTCTTTTCCTTTTCAGAAATATGTTTATTATAAAAACAGAGAAAAGGGAACTGCCTTTTCCTTATCTGGGCGCTGCACTTGGGCCTTCCACTCACCTGCAGCTAGCATCAGTGGCCCAACAGCAGCCTCGCAGCGCATCCCACCAGTCCTCCAGCACAGGGTCGTCCCCTACCTTTGTACGGCGCACATCCAGGGGCGCCACGTTGGCAGCCGGCTTGATTTGACGGCCGGGATAGCCTCCCTACCTCCTATAAATCATGCCCCGGTGCCCTAGGGTCTCTCCTGTTTCCATTCCTCCCTCTTCCTCGTCTAGCTGCCGCAAGGTAAGCCACTCCACACCATAGCCGTCGCCAACGCCATGCTCGAGCTCTACTCCGGCGCGATCAAGCTCAACGTCGTCCTCTTCTTCCTCGGGGAGCGACGCCGCGTCTCCTTCTTCTTCTCGACCTCGCAAGCGCCCATTCGAGCCACGGATCGACCTCCTCCTTGACGTCTTCTTCCCCTGCTTCCTCTGCTTCATGGACCCGAAGCCCCGCCAAGTCTCCGCCGCCGTTCAACACGCTTCCTGCCGTCTCCACTGTGTCCAGTTGAACCACGGCGTCGCCAAAACCCGTGGTGAGCTCATGCTCCTCCCGGTCTTTGTCCCTTTGTTGATTCCGTCCACGAAGCCGGCGTTCTGTGCATATCTGAGGCATTGATCGCCGGAAATCTTTGCAACCTCTGTTGTACCCCTGGTTGCACGCCCGAGCTCGCCCACGTACACGCGCCCGTAGCCCCCGCATGCATCTGCACCCGCGCGCGCACCTTGCCTTCTGCCGCTCGCTCGCCGCGCCATGCTCGCCTCTACCGCACTTGCTCACCGACGCCCGAGACGAGCACGGCCTCGTGCTCGAGCCAATCTCTCGCAGCTGCTCCGCACGCACGCATCCATACCCCATTCCCGCAGCCTCCCTAGAAGGATTCCGCACCCCCGCCGGTCCTCTGAAGCCACAGCAGTTGTTGCTGCTGGCTCCCGTCGCCGACGAGTCCCCGCGCTCGCGCTTCAGTTTTGGTCATGGTCGCGATGCGTATATGGTTATGTTCTGCCAATCTCCCATTGCATCACTAACTTGTAGCTAGCCCGGTGGCTAGCGCAGCCACTATCCATCCGAGAGGTTCTGGGTTCGATCCCAGGTTCTCCCATTTTCCTTTTTTCCCTTGCTTCTTTGTTTTACATCGAGCCCACACACCCACAGCCACTTGGGCCCGATTCCACCTCTGGGCCGCTGCACTCTAGTGCTTCTGGCCCGGGCATATTTTTTTTTACCAGTCTGTGTATTTTAGCATTTTTCCAATGCATTCGTATTTACAGTAAATGCCACTGTTTTGTATTGTTAATAACTAAATATGCATGCATCCAATTTGAACAAACTATATATGTAAAATGCTTAGAATTTTGTGTAGATTAATAATATGCCACTTTCATCCATGTTTAAAATGTTTAAAATGTTGTTTCTTTAAATTTGCTTAAATGCCATATTAAAATGATTTATTTCATAACTAAATAACCGTTGCTCCTATTTTAATAAACTTTATATGTAAATGGGGTGGAAAAATGCCTAGTTTAACATGGTGCACTTTGTTTTACTATTTAACAACTCTAAAATTGTGTTTAGGGCAGAACAGTACCAAATTCATAATTTGGACATGAGGATTTTCCGGAATTGTTGTTTGTTGTTTTCGGCCTCATTTAAACCTGTCTAAATAGCTACTTTACTTATGCTTCACCCCCTTGCCATGCTAATAACATTTAATATTGTTGGGTACATAACCGAGATCAAACTAAATAATTGCATGTGGTGTTTTGTCAATATGCAACTCGTTGCATATTGATCTCCACTTAACTTGTAGTATTGTTTGTTGCACTTGCCATGCCATGCCTTATTAAACCGGACATGCATCATACTTGTTTGTGCATCATGCCATGTTTATGCTTGTGCATTTATCATGTTGTTTGTTTCTTTCTGGTGTTGCTTCTTAGTTCCGGTAATGTTGAGGATTCGTTCGACTACTCCCGTTCGTCTTCTTCATGGACTCGTTCTTCTTCCTTGCGGGATTTCAGGCAAGATGAATGTGACCCTGGATCTCACTACTATCATTGCTATGCTAGTTGCTATGTTCTATCACTTTGCTGCGCTACCTACCATTTGTTCTTCAAGCCTCCCAATTTGCCATGTCAGCCTCTAACCTTTTCACCCTTCCTAGCAAACCATTGCTTGGCTATGTTACCGCTTTTGCTCAGCCCCTCTTATAGCGTTGTTAGTTGCAGGTGAAGTTGAAGATTGCTCCATGGTGGACAGGATTATGTTGGGATATCACAATATCTCTTATCTAATTAATGCATCTATATACTTGGTAAAGGGTGGAAGGCTCGGCCTTATGCCTGGTGTTTTATTCCACTCTCGCCGCCCTAGTTTCCGTCATACCGGTGTTATGTTCCCGGCTTTTGTGTTCCTTACGCGGTTGGGCGATTTATGGGACCCCATTGATAGTTTGCTTTGAATAAAACTCCTCCAGCAAGGCCCAACCTTGGTTTTACCATTTGCCTCACCACCACCTATACCCTTTCCCTTGGGTCGGCCAACCCGAGGGTCATCTTTATTTTAGCCCCCCCGGGCCAGTGCTTCTCTAAGTGCTGGTCTGAACCGGGCAGACTGCGGGGCCACCTCGAGGCAACTCGAGGGCTGGTTTTACTCGTAGGCTGACCTATCCGGTGTTGCCCTGAGAACGAGATATGTGCAGCTCCTATCGGGATTGTCGGCGCATCGGGTGGCTTTGCTGGTCTTGTTTTACCATTGTCGAAATGTCTTGTAAACCGGGATTCCGAGTCTGATCGGGTCTTCCTGGGAGAAGGTATATCCTTTATTGATCGCAAGAGCTTATCATGGGCTAAGTTGGGACACCCTTGCAGGGTATAATCTTTCGAAAGCCGTGCCCGTGGTTATGTGACAGATGGGAATTTGTTAATGTCCGGTTGTAGATAACTTGACACCAGATCCGAATTAAAACGCATCAACCGCGTGTGCAGCCGTGATGGTCTTTTCTCGGCGGATTCCAGGAAGTGAACACGCTTTTTGGGTTATGTTTGACGTAAGTAGGAGTTCAGGATCACTTCTTGATCATTGCTAGCTTCACGACCAGTCCATTTGCTCTCTTCTCGCTCTTATTTGCGTATGTTAGCCACCATATATGCTTAGTCGCTGCTGCAACCTCACCACTTTACCCCTTCCTTTCCCATTAAGCTTTGCTAGTCTTGATACCCATGGTAATGGGATTGCTGAGTCCTCGTGGCTCACAGATTACTACAACAACAGCTGCAGGTACAGGTTCTGCGATGATCATGACGTGAGAGCGATGTCACTTGTCTTGGAGTTCTACTTTTGCTTCTTCTTCGATCAGGGGATAGGTTCCAGGTCGGCAGCCTGGGCTAGCAGGGTGGATTTCATTTGAGTTTCTGTTTGTGATTCATCCGTAGTCGGATGTTGCTCTTACGTATTGTGATGTTGTATTCGTGTGGCATTGTATGCCTTTTGTATGTATCCCCATCTATTATGTAATGTTGATGTAATGATATCCACCTTGCAAAAGCGTATCAATATGCGGTTCTATCCTTGGTGGGACCTTCGAGTCTCTTTAGGATAGTATCGCATATTGGGCGTGACAACCAACCGGTTGATAGAAGCACAAAATAAAAGAGAGAAGCAGCTCCAGATTTCTTCGGGCTTAGGCAAGGCATGTTTCAGCCTTATAAAGGGTGCGGTCTTAGCAGATGGAGACGGTAAACATAGCTCTGGAGTTGATGACCTTGCTCGCCATGAACCACCATCCCAGGTGCTTGCTTTAACTTCGCGGTGTCATATGTGTTTGCATGTTGCATATGGTGTCTAGCTTGTATCCGAAAGGCCGAAGTCGGTCTTTATTAAGATAAGGAAAGATATTTTTTACATGAACCACCATCCAGGGAGCACTAGAAGACAAATAGCTAGCCAGGGCACTGGCTGAGCCAGTGACAAGCCCAGCACAGACAAGCATCACCTGGAATCCAACTACAAAGCCACGATGGTGGCGAAGCAGCCCGCCTCCCACCAGGCTCTCAGGTCCTCGATGATCATGCTCACCACTCCAGCCGGATGTCTAGCTTGTATTGCTTCCAATTTTGTTAAATTGCATCTGCTTAGCTTACACATTATACCTTTGAATATGACATGCCTTCCTATTTTTGGTACATACTAGTACATCTGTCTATTAACCATGTTCTTACATCAAACTAATGTTCTTGTGTATCCCTCATCAATCACTTATGATGAGACAGTCACCCCAGTGGGTTACTGTGAGAAAATACGCTCTTTTAAACAATGCAGCGTCAGCCTCCCCACATGATTCTTGAGAAACAACAAGGCTAGATGAATATAGTGAGCGTAGCTATGTAGTTGATGAACGCATTTCCCGTACACCAGCATCGCAGGTGCTTGCTCTAACTTGGCAGCGTGATACGTGGTTGCATGTTGCATATGGTGTCTAGATTGTAATTCTTCCAATCTGGTTAAATTGTTGTCGGCGGGAAACGACACCTATGGGATCACTGGAATCCCTTCTACGTTTGCGGGGCGCGGGATCGTGAGAAGAGCAGGACTAGTAGACAACACAAAGGGGATTTACCCAGGTTCAGGCCGAAGAGATGCGTAAAACCCTACGATCCTGCTTTGGTGGATGTATTTAGTGTTCTTGAGCTCTTGAACTAGCTCTGGGTGCTGCTAGGTTCGAAAGAGCCGAATCCTTCTCCAGTGCGCCATGGGCCTCCTTTTATAGGCGAAAGGGGCTGCCACAGTGGCACACAGGAGGTGGAAAGTGCTACAGCACTGTGAACTTATCGCTGGTATTACATGACAAAGCGCATTTAATGCGAGGCTTAGGTGTCCCTTCACTTTATCGGGGATGGGAGCGAGGCCCATCCCACCCGTCGCTGCTCCTCCTTGCTTCGACACGTGCCCTGGCCAGCGATGCATGCGGTGCCATGTAGGCAGGCAGGCAGCTGAGGTGGCGTGGTGGTGGAGCCTCCACGAAAGGCTGCATGTTGCCACGCAGGTGCCTGCCCAGTTGGTTGGGTAAGCAGCTGCATGCGAACAGCGGCGAAGACTTGGCTGGTGCGGGCCTGCCAGTGGCCCTACTGGCACGCTTGGTGAGGGCCTTGCCGGGTGGCCCGGCAAGGGTCTTGCTGTGGCGCGCAGTCGTCCCTAGCAAGGATCTTGTCAGGGGTCTTGTGGGTTTCTTCGGTGAGGATGGTTGCCTTCCTATCCTCATTTGGTCTTGACTATTCTTTGTCTTCACAAAGATCTGCATGCCACCACAGAGGTGCCTCCCGAGCCCTGTCCCAACGTGTTTGTTTAGCGTTGGTGGGCTCAAAGGTGGTTTGCTCAGCTAGTGGGGGCGAGCTGCCCCGACAAGGGTCTTGCCGGGGCTGCTGAGGCTGCCCCGGCAAGGGTCCTTGCCAGGGAAACCTGCTTCGTCCATCTGATCTTTGTGGCCTTGGTCCTCGTCGTTGCTTTGTTTGTCTTGTATCTTCGGCTTCTCTCCGGCTTCCCTTTCCTGCCCTGTTGTGCGAGGCCATGGCGGGAGGCTCTGACTGCCCATGCACAAGTAAAGGGGTCAAAAGGAGAGCCCCTACTTTTGTACACCGACACGAGCCCCCGGGCCTGGGCCACACATAAGCGCAGCAGGTTGTTGGGCCAGGGCTGGAATGGTGCGCGGGCAGTTGGGGTGGATTTTACCGCGGCCACTGCTCCATCTGCTGCGCTTCCCCATGACCCGCGTTGAACGCGCGATGTGGGGGTCATGCGCATGTGCATGATGGAAGCATGCTGGCATCACCTTGTGGTGGACAGTAAAGTGGCGGCCTGCGTGTCTCTTTGAGACCGCAGGGCCGCCTCCCATTTACTGCCCTTGCTTGGGAACCTCGCTCCACGTGTCCCACCGTGCCCGCCCCTTGTGCCACGTTCGTTGCATGCATAATGCAGAGCGAATGATAGGCGCGTGGGATGTGGGAAGTCGTGCGCGTGCATGGGTCGATTCCCACCGCCTTCAGTGGAGCGGGGAGGGCGGTCGACGGCCCCGCTTGATGTCACTTCAGTGGGTTGGATTGGCCGGGAGGGGCGGCCGAGCCTCGCCCCTGCCCCTTTTAAAAGAGGGGAGCGGGAGGAACGGTGCCTCTCAACCCTTCACCATTTGCCTCTCCCCATTCCTGCTTCCTCCTTTCTTCTGTCATGGCGAGGGGGTGTGGTGATGCTTCATCGCTGGCGGTGAGGGTTTCGTCCAGACAGCGCACCGCTCCTCCCCAAGAGCTTGTAGCGGCGGAGCCGGCCGCTAGAGGAAGGGGGAGGGGCGAGGTCGGGGCCGTCGTGGTGCACGAGGGACAGGACGGGGCGGCAGATCAGCCTCGCCTCCGCCAGCAGCCCCTCCTCCGATGGGGGGCCACACCGGGGATAACCTCTGCGAAATCTTCATCAGGCTGCGCCAGCCACCGCGTCGTCGCCTTCGCCTCCCGAGTCCATTTGCGCGGGAGATGGAGCTGGATCTGCCGCAGGCATTGCGGCTGCATATGAGGGATTGCGGGAACAGCGGCACATGGGCCAACGTCGAGTTCCCTGCCCCTCACGTCATGTATCTTCACCGAGGGTGGAAGACCTTTGCTTGCCTCCACAGCTTGACGGATGGGCTCACTCTCCATTTCAAACTAATGGAGGGTGGCCTCCTCTCTGTCAAGATCTTCGGGCACTTCGGGACTCACGTAAGGTGCTGCGTGGAGAGCTCTTTTGACGACAAAGATTCCTCCTCGACCGAGAGTGGCGAGGAAGACAACGGCGGCGACAACGAGGCTAGCGGGCGGTAGGATGACGGGTCCGACTAGGCGTCGGGCGCCGCTCCGAGCGGCACCGGTGACCCCATCATCCGTGTCGCCAGATCCTTGAACTTCTCGGGGTCGTCTCCTTGGGCGGCTGGCGTTGGGAGGCTGCAGAAGAGGAAGAGGGCGGGCGGCAAGGCCGTCAAGTCAGAGTACGCGGGCACCGACGCCTTCGTCGCATATTGACGTCCTGCCACCTCGTCTTCAAGCTCTGCCTCCGGCGCCGCCATCACCATCCAGCCCTTGGACGGCCACCGAGATGTTCTCTTGGTGTCTTCTGCCACTCGTAGCTCACCTAGGCGCCCCTCTTGCACTTCTGCTTTCTTGTTCCGTTTCCTGAGAAGAGGGACAAGAAAGGGATTATGGGCACCTTATCTTTTTTTAGTCTTGTAAGCCTTCGGGACTTTGTTAACTTTAGAACTTGTAGCCCCCTTGCTCATGTTTTTCATTTCGTATGAACTGTACCTGTACGGGGTGTTTTTTAGTGAAAAGGTTTGTTTGCCGGGTTTTTCGTTCGCAGGTGGAACCCACGACAAGGAGTGAATCCTCGTTATCCTTAAGATAAAATGTTTTTTCACCCAGCAACAGGCCTTGCCGTCCCCCCAATTCGCTCGACCTTTCTCACGCCCTTAGCGGAGGCAGGGATGAGGTGGGCTTAGGCTCCTCGTTTTATTTCCTTGATGTCGCGACTATGACCAAACTCGGTCCCAGGAGATGAGTCCTAGGGTCCGGAATGAGGGGAGCACGGTAGCCTAAGGATAAAACGAGGTTTCACATACCTCAGTCCATAACGAAACGCATGATAGGGGATAGATAACTTATCTGGATCTGCAGCCCCCGGGAAGCTTGTCTTGCCGTGGATGGATCTTTGCTCTTGTAGCCCCCGGCAACTTTGGCTTGCCGGGGCCCGGACGCCGGTCCGTCCTGTTTCTTCCAAAGCAGCTCGGCAAGGATATTCATGTGTCCTGCGAACCAAAGAAGACAGAGAAGAACCGAGAGACGCGCACTCGACCTCTAAGCTAGGGGTTAGCTGCCGCTAAGCACTATCAACCCTAACCAAGGAAGAGACTCAACCTAGCATGCATGCTATAACTTAGGGCGCCAGCGCTTCGTTTATTTATGCTCAGGGTCTGCGCCTGGCTTTGTACAAAGGGTTACATGCCTTGTCGGCAAGGCTTGTACAAAAGGGTGGCTTGCCGGGAGGCCCGGCAGCCGCGCCTTGTGGGTAAAACTTGCGAAGATGCTCGATGTTCCAGGAGTTGCTCACTGGAATGGCATCTTCGATCTCCAGCCGGACTGCGCTGGGCCTGGTGACTCGTGTTACCCGATAAGGGCCTTCCCACTTTGGCGTCAACTTGTTGGAATTCTTGGCCGACTGAACATGCTGAAGAACAAGGTCGCGTTCCTCAAATCTCTGGGCATGAACCTTGCGGCTATGGTAGCGGCGCAAGGCTTGCTGGTAGCATGCTGCTCTCACAGCCGCCCGAAGATGATCTTCCTCAAGGAGCGTCGCGTCATCTTGCCGTAATCGCTCTTGCTCAAGCTCATCATAAGCGAGCACTCGAGGTGACCCGTATATGAGTTCTGTGGGGAGAATTGCTTATGCCCCGTAAACCAGGGCAAAGGGTGCCTAGCCAGTGGCTCGATTTGGCGTCGTTTGATCGACCAAAGAACCGCCGGCAACTCATCAATCCAGCACCTTCTGCTCTTGCGCAGCCTATCAAAAGTCTTCGTTCTTAAGCCTCGCGGGACTTCAGCATTTGCTCTCTCTGCTTGGCCGTTGCTCCGTGGATGTGCCACGGAAGCAAAACAGACCCTGCTGCCGAGATCTTCAATGTATTGCATGAAGGCATGGCTTGTGAACTGTGTGCCGTTGTCGGTGATGATCCTTTTGGGCACCCCGAAATGGCACACTAGCCCTTGAAGAACTTGGTGGCTGACTGCGCTATCACCTTCCTCACTGCTTCCACCTCTGCCACTTTGTGAACTTGTCAATTGTGACATACAAGTACTCAAAGCCCCCGACAGCACGGGGGAAAGGGCCCAATATGTCGATCCCCCAGACCGAGAAAGGCCAGGAGAGAGGGATAGTTTGAAGGGCTTGAGCTAGTTGATGGAGCTTCTTTGAATGGAACAGGCATGCTTCACACTTGGTTACTAGTGCCGTCGCATCCTGGAGGGCGGTGGGCCAGAAGAAACCTTGCCTCAAAGCCTTGCCGGCAAGGGCTCTCGACCCTATGTGGGAGCCACATATACCTCCATGTATCTCTGCCAACAGCTTTAGTCCTTCCTCCCGGGAGATGCACATCAATTTCACCGCATTCGGTCTTCTTCTGTACAATACGTTATCAACAAATTGGTACAGAGCAGACCGGCGGGCTACTCTTTCTGCCTCTTCCTGCTCCTCAGGAAGCTCTCCTTTTTGAAGGAATCGGATGGTGTGCTACGCCCATGTCGGAGCCTGTGGCTCGATGACAAGGACCAAAGGCATCTCTTCTGCCACGGGAGCGGCCCCCTCCACGGCCATGACCTGAGGTCCTGCCGGAGTCGGTTGCCCCGTGGCAGGATCGGCATCCATGGCAACATATTCGCCGGTAGCTCTGGGGAGCTCGGTGGGGAAGTACTTTCCGGGGCCTAGCTTCCTCCGCTTGTTCTGCCCGGTCGACGGCTCAACGGATGGTTGGGTTAACTGAAGCACAAAAGTACCTGGTTCCACAAGTAGCTTGAGGGCAGCGCGCTTTGACAGGTAGTCGGCGATGTCGTTCTCCACTCGAGGGACATGCTCCGCTTGTATACCATCAAAGCGCTCCTCCAGTTTCCTCACCTCATCTACGTAAGCTTCCATCAACGGGCTTTGATAATATTTGTTGACCTGCCTGACGATGAGCTGCGAGTCGCCCCTGACGATGAGCCTTTTAACTCCGAGGTCTGCCGTGATCCTGAGACCGGCAAGCAAACCCTCGTAATCGGCGGTGTTGTTGGTTGACATCTCCCAGGGGAAGTGCATCTGGATGACATACTTGAGGTGCTCTCGGGTGGGTGCGACAAGTAGTACACTAGCACCGGTGCCTTGCAGCGAGATGGCACCATCAAAGTACATGATACAGTTGCAGCTCGTTTCCTTGCCAGGGAGAGCGGTCTCCTGTACCTCTTAGTCGGGCGTCAAGGTCCATTCTCCAACAAACTCCGCCAAGACTCTGCTCTGAATTGTCGAGGTACTTTCAAACTTCAGACCGAAACTTGACAGCTCCAGGGCCCATTCCACAATCCTCCCCGTTGCATCTGGGTTATGCAGTATCCGTTGCAATGGGAGGCGGGTGACCACCGTGATCTCGTGCGCTTGGAAGTAATGGCGCAGCTTCCTCGAAGCCATAAGGAGGCCGAAGAGCAGATTTTGCACACATGAGTACCGCGGCCTAGCCCCCTGCAAGAGGGAGCTGACAAAGTAAACTGGGTGTTGTACCATTTTCTTCTTCAACACCTCTTCACTCGGTCGCGTGGGTCCTGTCGTGCTGGCGTCAGCCTCTGCCGGGGACTCAATCTTGCCGGGATTGAGCCCTGCCAGGGAGGGTTTCGGCTTGCCATCTGTTGGCCCTGTCGCTGCTGCTGCCTTCTCGTCGACCTCTCTCTGCACCACTAGTGCGGTGCTAACCACCTGATTTGTTGCCGCTAGATAAAGCAGCAACGGTTCTTGTGGTTTGGGCGCAACCAGCACTGGGGTAGAGGAGAGGTATCTCTTCAAATCCTGCAGCACTGCCTCGACCTCTGGGGTCCACTCCACTGGCCCAGCCTTCTTCAAGATCTTGAAAAAGTAAGGGCACGCTCCGCGGACTTGGAGATGAACCGGCTCATGGCGGCAACGCAACCAGTGAGTCGATGCACGTCCTTGATCCGTTTGGGTGCCTCAATCTACTCGATGGCCTTGATCTTATCTGGGTTTGCTTCAATCTCGCGCTTGGACACAAAGAACCCGAGAAGCTTGTCGAACGGGACACCGAAAACACACTTCTTATGGTTCAATTTGAGGTTGATCTTGCACAGGTTCCCCAATGTTTCCTCCAGATCTTGCACAAGGGTTACTTTGTCCTTGGTTTTGACCACTATGTCATCCATATAAGCTTCCATATTTCTATGTAGCTGGGACTCAAAACCAATTTGGACTGCTCTTGCAAAGGTTGAGCCAACACTCTTCAACCGAAAGGCATCCGTAAAAAGCAATACGTACCACATGGGGTGATGAATGCTGTCTTTTCCTCATCTTCTTTTGTCATGAAGATCTGGTGGTATCCCGAGTAGGCGCCAAGGAATGATAACAGGTCACACCCAGTCGTGGAGTCAACAATCTGGTCGATGCGTGGTAACGGAAAGGGATCCTTTGGACATGCCTTATTGATGTCTGTGTAGTCAATACACGGCCTCCACTTCCCATTTGCCTTGCGCACCACTACCGGATTGGCCAACCACGTCAGATGGAGTACTCCTCTCACCAAGCCTGCCACCTCTAGCTTTCTGATTTCCTCCATGATGAACTCCTGCCTCTCCAGAGCTTGCTTCCTGACCTTCTTCTTGACGGGCCGCGCATGAGGACAGACAGCAAGGTGGTGCTCAATCACCTCCCTGGGAACGCCGGGGATGTCGGAGGCTTGCCATGCAAACACATCGACATTCGCCCACAGGAAGGTGATGAGCTCGCTTTCCTATTTGCCGTCGAGGGTGGAGCTTATGGTAAAAGCTCCCCCGTGCCGTCCTCCTTGACGGACACCTTCTTGGTCTCTGGTGGTGTAGCTCTGGACTTCTTGCTCCTGTCGGTGGAGCTCTCTGGCACGTTCTCAACGGAAGCGCAACACCCCGAAGAGGTGCGCTTACCGGAGTGGGTGCGAGGGGTCTCACCGGTCTTCTTCCCCCCGGGGCTCCGTCGGCAGGAGCAGGTGCTTTAGCGGCAGCTGCTGCAACTGCTTCCCGATAGAGTTGATCAGCACAGATCAATGCATCTTTCTTGTCGGAGGGGACGGTGATGATGTTCATCGGCCCGGGCATCTTCAGCATGTTGTAGGCGTAGTGTGAAGCCTCCATGAACTTGGCTAGTGCCGGGTGGCCGAGGATCCTGTTGTAAGGCAAGGGGATCTCGGCTACATCGAAAACAATCCTCTCCGTCCTGTGGTTCAGCTCGCCTCCGAATGTCACGGGTAGCATGATCTTTCCCTTTGGCTGGCTCCTCCCTGGGTTAAACCCTTGGAACGTGCTCGTCTCCTCGAGGTCTCCATCAGGGATCTGCAGCCTTTTGATCATAACAGGCGAGATCAAGTTCAGGCCAGCCCTGCCATCAACCAACATCTTCGTCACCTTGAGGTTGTGGATTGTTGGTGAAACCAACAATGGCAAGCACCCGACCGCAGTAGTGCGGTCAGGGTGGTCCTCAGTGTCGAAGATGATGGGCATGATGGACCATTTCAGCGGCTTCCGTGCCTCGAACGATGGCTCCACCACTGTGACCTCACGCGCCCACTGCTTCAGTTGGCGGTGGGATGTATGCAGCAAGGCGCCACCATCGACGCACATGGCCTTTGTGGCTTTTTGAAACTCGTGGTCACCGGACTCATCGTCCTCGTCATGATCATCCTCTTCCTGCTTCTTGTCGTGGCCCCGGGCGGGCCTCTCTTGCTAATTATCCTTGTCGCGGCGGCCTCCTTGGCCGCCACGTTTCTTGTCGGATCCCTCGACACCATCTGGGCCTTTCTCCTTGTCCCGCCGCCCATACTTGGCTCTCTGCTTCTCGGCGAGCAGCTCTACCTGCCGGCAGTTCTGGAGATCATGGCCCTTAGTGCGGTGGATCTTGCAGTACTGCTTTTCGGAGCCTCCTTGCTTGTCGGCAGCTGCCAAGGCCCGGCAAGCATCGCACCCGGCAACCTCCTTGCCGGGGTCGCTCGCCTTTGTCTTCTTGGTGGCGACGGTGTCGTCGGATCCCTCGGCGGCAATCATGTCCTTGCCCTTGCGCTTCCTGTTACGGTGTCGACCTTTCTTCGCTGGGGTGGAGGTGTTGCCAGTGGAGTCGGTTTTCACACCGGCATCTTCACCGGGGTACTTCCTTCCCTCTTCAGCACGAGCGCATTGATCGGCCAGAACATAGAGCTCGGCCACATCCTTAACCATGTTCATCGCCAGCTCTTCACGCATCTTGCGATTAAGCATGTTCTGATGGAACGCACTGATCATGGCGGCGGGATGAACATCGGGGATGTTGTACTGCACCCGGCTGAACCTTTGGATGTACTTGCGCAAGTTTTCTCCTTCCTTCTAGGGGATGATGTGTAAATCACTCGCCTGACCATGAGCTTGGTGACCTCCGGTAAAGGCGCCAACAAACTCATGGCACAGATTCACCCAAGAAGAGATGGAATCCACCGGCAAGTGCATCAACCATGACATAACATTAGGCTTGAGTGCCAACGGAAGTAGTTGGCAAGCACCTTATCGTCGCGGGCCCCAGCAGCTTGCATCGCGATGGTGTAAATGCTGAGGAACTCTGACGGGTGAGTCTTGCCATTGTACTTCTCGCCAACATCGGGCTTGAGCGTACGGTGGTAGGGCCACTGGAACTGCCGCAGCTCACGGGTGAAAGCCAGACAACCCACGTCATAAGGTAGGCCACCGTAGCCTCCCGACGCTGGGTGGTCCGTAGCGGGCCCTGCCCGCCTGTCCGACTGGTGGCGAGCGTCACATCGGCGCTCGATCGTAGTTCGAGCGTCCTCATGAGCCCGCTCCCAAAGGACTTGACGCTAATCGCAGTTGGTGCACGGGTCGGACGACGCGATGGAGATGCCGTCTCAAGCATTGTCGCGATGAACCGACGCCCGGGGTGGCCGGGATGGAGGAGGGGAGTACACTGTGGCCGCATCGCCTCCGGCACGGCCCCCGCTAGGATGCGGCGGCCCGGCGGAGTGACGGCCTACGGGTCCCGTCGGCTGCAACTCATCGTTGTTGGCGATGCTAACGAGGCTCCGGACGGTGGCCCTCCATTCATCGAGCTTCTCCCTGGTGGGAGGAAAATCGAGGAGCAGATGCGCGCGTGCTAGGGCCTCCGCTCGCGTGGGCGGCGGCGAAGGCTGGGTGGCCCGCGATGCACCTCGACTTCTAACCACATTAGAAGGAGCTGTGTCACGACCTCGCAGCCGTTCGCTACCTTCATCAGCACCTTGGCGCGCACGCTGGCCTTCCTCATCATGTGATGGGCGCGTCGGATTCTTCCCAGGGCGGCACGCAGGGTCACAGGCAGGGTGACGCTGCTCATCGCGCACGACCTGGGAAGAGCGCGCCATGGGCGCCGGTGTTGGCGTCTTGGAGGTCGCCGCGCCATCGTTTGGCGGGATGGCGGCGCCCCTGGAGGGCCCCGCGCCGCCTGCAGGGGGGCCGACTCCACCTCTGGAGCCCGCGACTGGTGGCTAATCGCCTGGTGCGTGAACGACGCCACTCGCCAGGCCTGAACCGCCAGGGTGATGTGGGTGTTCGCGGGCCGCGCCACGGGTCCTCTCCACGACTGGCCCGCTACCGGTCCACAACGGTACCATCCCAGTCCCGGACAAACCGATCGCCGTGGTCGTCTTCTTCTTAGGAGCCATGGCGATGAAGAATAGCTAGGTCAACTGCTAGACCAGATTCTCACAATTGCGCCCCCTACCTGGCGCGCTAAAGATGTCGGTGGGAAACGACACCTATGGGATCACTGGAATCCCTTCTACGGTTGTGGGGCGCGGGGATCATGATAAGAGCGGGACTAGTAGACAACACAAAGGGGATTTACCCAGGTTTGGGCCGCAAAGATGCGTAAAACTCTACGATCCTCCTTTGGTGGATGTATTTAGTGTTCTTGAGCTCTTGAACTAGCTCTGGGTGCTGCTAGGTTAGAAAGAGACGAATCCTTCTCCAGTGCGCCATGGGCCTCCTTTATAGGCGAAAGGGGCTGCCACAATGGCACACAGGAGGTGGAAAGTGCTACAGCGCTGTGAACTTATCGCTAGTATTACAGGACAAAGCACATTTAATGTGAGGCTTAAGTGTCCCTTCACTTTATCGGGGACGGGAGCGAGGCCCATCCCATCTGTCTCCGCTCCTCCTTGCTTCGACACGCGCCCTGGCCAGCGATGCATGCAGTGACATGTAGGCAGGCAGGCAGCTGAGGTGGCGTGGTGGTGGAGCCTCCACGAAAGGCTGCATGTTGCCATGCAGGTGCCTGCCCAGCTGGTTGGGTCGGCAGCTACATGCGAACGGCGGCGAAGACTTGGCTGGTGCGGGCCTGGCAGTGGCCCTGCTGGCGCGCTTGGTGAGGGCCTTGCTGGGTGTCCCGGCAAGGGTCTTGCCGTGGCACACAGTCGTCCCTGGCAAGGATCTTGCCGGGGGTCTTGTGGGTTTCTTCAGTGAGGATGGTTTCCTTCCTATCCTCATTTGATCTTGACTATTCTTTGTCTTCACAAAGATCTGTGTGCCACCACAGAGGTGCCTCCCGAGCCTTGTCCCAACGTGTTTGTTTAGCGTTGGTGGGCTCAAAGGTGGTTTTCTCGGCCGGTGGGAGCGAGCTTCCCCAGCAAGGGTCTTGCCGGGGCCGCTGAGGCTGCCCCGGCAAGGGTCCTTGCCGGGGAAACCTGCTTCGTCCATCTGATCTTTGTGGCCTTGGTCCTTGTCATTGCTTTGTTTGTCTTGTGTCTTCGGCTTCTCTCCGGCTTCCCTTTCCTGCCCTGTTATGCGTGGCCGTGGCGGGAGGCTCTGACTGCTCGTGCACAAGTAAAGGGGTTAAAAGGAGAGCCCATACTTTTGTACACCGACAATTGCATGTGCTATTTTGCTTAGTTTATACATTATACCTATTAATGTGACATGACTTCCTATTTTTAGTACATAGTACATCTGTCTATTAAGCATGTCCTTACATAAAACTATTGTTTTTTTTGTATCCCGCATCAATCAATATGACGAGACACCTTTAGTATATGCAGTGTGATATTAGTTGCATCTTTCATATGATTTATAGCATGTGTTGCTTCTAATTTTTTGAAACGTCATTTAAGATGGGACGCTTTTAACTTGGCAGAGTCATATTGGTTGCATATTTCATGTGGTGTCTAGCTTGCATTGCTTCTTATTTGTTGAAATGGCTTCTGCTTAGTTTACAAAAATAGTTGTGAATATGACATGTCGTCCTGTTTTTCATACATATTCCATCCTGGTATCATGTGTTTGCCTTACATAACAGTAGTGATTGTCAGTATCATGCACGAATGAGTTCTGAAGAGTGAATTTTATTGCTTTTTCTTGTCGGTTTTACTTGACAATTCAAAATCAATAAAGCGGAAGGAAATTAGCAAGGCAGTGGATAAAGGTGTTCCTTCCAAACGGGGGGCCTCTACAGATTCTACTCTGCCACCCCCCAAGATTATTTGCAAGACAACACATGCATAGAAACTCAACATAGTTGTGTTGATGATGAGCACATCTCCCCTAGTGCACCATCGCAGGTGCTCCCTCTAACTTGGCACTGTTATATGTGGTTGCATGTTATGTACGATGTCTAGCTTGTATTGCTTCTAATTTTGTTGATTCCATCTGCTTACTTTACACATTATACTTGTGAATAAGACACGTGTTCTTGTTTCTAGAACATACAATATCTGTCTATCACACCATGTTCTTACATCAAAGTTGTATTTTTGTGTAACCTGCAACAATCACTTATCATAAGACACGTTTGACTTGGGAGTGTGATATAGGTTACATCTCGCATTCTTTTCTAGCTTGTACTACTTCTAATTTTTTGAAATGGCACTTATGACGAGACAGTTTTAACTTGGTAGAGTGATATTCATTGCATCTTTCATATGGTGTCTCGCTTTCATTGCTTCTAATTTGTTGAAATGTCTTCTGCTTAGTTTACACATCATAGCTGTGAATATGCAATGTTGTCCATTTTCTTACACATTCAATCGTCCTATCATGCGGTCGCCTTACATTAAAGTAGTGCTCATCAGCATCGTGCGTCAATGAGTTCTGAAAAAGCGAATTTTTATTCATTTTTCTTGTGGGTTTGACTTGACAAGGCAATGCAATTAAGAAATAGGAAGGAAAAAATAAGGCAGGGACTGATGGCGGTCTTCCGGCGAAACCGACATCCCATGTGCTTTCTCTAGCTTGGCAGTGTGATATTGTCTTGCATGTTGCATACGGTGTCTAGCTTGAATTGCTTCTTATTTGTTGAAATGGCTTCTGCTTACTTTAAACATCATAGTTCTGATTATCTCATCTCGTCCTATTTTTCGTACATATTACATCCTCCTATCATGTGGTTGTCTAACATCAAAGTTCAGTTTGTTTGTATCACACATCAATTTGTTCTGAAGAACTAAATTTTTATTCCTTTTTCTTGTTGGCTTGACTTAACATGGCACAAAGAAAGAGGAAGGAACACAGAATGACAGGGGGTGGTGTTAGTACTAAGGACACACGGAAACAGAAGCAGAACAATTATGCGGATTCTACTGGTACTGATGGTGCAATAGAAGGTCAAAGTCCAGCGAAAAATTGTACAAACGGGTATCCCGTGCTACACGAGTTGCAAAACAAGCCAAACAGAAACCAATAGCTGCCACCAAACAAGCAGAGACAGCCCTAGTTGTTGCAACACCTTCCAGAGTACCACCAGCTGCACGAGTTACTCGTTTGTCAACTCGGCTAGCAGCACGTTCCCAAGCTCCCTTGCCACCTGACACTACTTCCGAAGCACTCTTGACACAAGATGAGTTGGCAAGATCAGATGAACCATGTGAGCTTCAACAGCAAGAAGGTAGTTGTTGGAGTCAAGTTATAGTTAGATTCTTCTTTATATGTAGTCTCACAGTTTGATGTACAGTAACACTTCCTATGTTTGTTGTTAGACTAGCACCTAGGCGCAAGAGGAAACAAATTAGGTTAACTAAATCTAGAGGAGGAAGAATGGAGATCCGTTTTGAGGCAGGTTTAAAAAGGCCACGTGATGCTACAGAGTCAGCCAAGTTAGTATCAGAGGCAGCAGTTGCCATTAGGTGTCATGCACGTATCCTCCCAACATGGATTCAGTACAGGAATGACAAATACGAAACCCAGTTCAACACCTTCCTCGACCATTTATCTATAAGTATGGTTATGTATGGAAACTAGTAATATCGTCTTGCTTTGTCCCATACTTTCTAGGTTGCTGATAATCAGACTCCCATAATTTTCAACAGATGAGGTTCAAGTTGGATAGCCAAGATGATGCAACCAGACAAGCTTGCACCCATGTTTTCAAGTTTGCCCTGCGATAATATCGGTATAACTTGAGGAAAACTCACTTTGAAGGCAAGGCTAATAGTGAACTTGCCCAAACATCTCCAGTGGAAAATATATCAGATGAAGACTGGAGAGGCCTCGTTAAACACTGGTCTGATCCAAAGTATTAGGTACGTTATATGTATGTGATCAGATCACATGTTGAACTCCTATTTACGCATGTGCCTCACAAATCTATCTTCTTGTAGGTGAACTGTTCAAACAACAAGGTCAACCGTACGAAAGTGAAATTCCAATAGACGACAGGATCTCGTAGTTATATTGCACACTGCGAGGCTCTTGTAATTAACTGTTGTTTCACTCTTTTCGTTGTACCATATTATCAGATCTACATTGACTTGTTCCAAATGTAGAGGAAATCCCGCAAGGACCAAAAAGTACCTGAACCAAGTGTTGTGGAAATCTTCAAGGACTGTCACACCAGCAAGACGAAGGGCATGACTACACCAGTCAAAGCCGATGTTGTAAGTCCTTAATCCTCATGCCTTTTAACTACTACTTACTCTGACTCATGCATTGAACTGCATGGATTGCAGCCAATGTCTATTGCTCTTTTCAATTTTATACACAATTGTCTTAGCGTATCATTGCACCTTACAAGGTTTAAAAGAGAGGAGTGATGTTCCTTCGATCTTGATCTGTAATCTAATTCTGTGCTGGACTTGCCCACACAACATTACAATTGTATGTTTGTCTGTTCACAGTTGTTTTGTGATATGAATGATGTCATACTATGCTTACCGTATTATAAACTTTGTCTCTTCATCCTTAGCTGTCAATACAATGTGAAGAAATATACAATACATTAGCCATGGTACATGGTCATATGTTTGGAACCTGGTTTTATTATGTACTTTGCAGTAAAATACAACTAATATTTTACACGGGTTCACCAGAATAATTTCTGTATATAGACCAAAGCTATTTTGTTTGGTTTTGTTGCCTCCTTAATATCTTCTGTTCTGGTACTAATAATGTAAAAACTCAACTTTTCAGCAAGCTATGGAAAAAATGGTGGAACCACCACCTTCTAAAGGTGACGAGGCAACTATAACCGTAATGTCACCTCTTGCTGGTTAGTACTTGTCCACTAACAGTGCCAAAAGCACATTCCTGCGTAATACTGGGTTGGTTGTCAAGGCAATCTCATCCAAACTGCCTCATGATCAAGATATGCAAGATCAAAACAATGTTATATCTACACTCCAGACACATGTCCATTCCCTAACAGAGACCCTTTGTGAAACAAGGACAACCATTGTTCGATTCGTCAAGATAAGCATGGTTTTGAAACCAGACTATCAGACATTTGCTATGTTGTTCAGGAGCCTAGGA
The DNA here is from genome assembly GCF_002162155.2 of Triticum dicoccoides. NCBI lineage: Eukaryota > Viridiplantae > Streptophyta > Magnoliopsida > Poales > Poaceae > Triticum > Triticum dicoccoides. The sequence goes on from NC_041393.1 coordinate 409,654,064, forward strand.
GAAATGGAGGCGAAGGTTATGGTGCTCCATCAGACAATACAGCATGAAAACGTAACAGTCAGGTCAAATGAACTGAGCTTCTGAACTTCCGGTGGTGCATTTATCTGCCATACTGTTAACTTTTATGCCAACCTTCCTTTTGTTTTATGGTTGTAATTTGTTTTCTTGCGATACAAAATTTGTTCTTAACATGCATCCATCGACTGAAGAAAACAGCAAGGCGTTTTTTGTATAATGTAGAGTGTTCCCTATATTCGCACTGGTGGCGAACTTTGATGCCCAGTGGATGTAATCTGTGCAATTGCCTTAATAGCTTAGCGTTAGTTTCGGGCTTATTTATTTCCTAGTCTTCTTTTCCCCTGGTTTGCTAGTGGCCACAACAACCATGGGCCATATATGGACCGTGGTAACCTTGACCTTGCTACAGGCCATAGGATCCATGGGCCTCCTACGGACCGTCGGATAAATGGGCCTCCAACGGGCCGTAGAATCGGTGGGCCTCGGGCCATCGGATAAATGGGTCCACATGGGCCGTAAACGGGTGTAATTGGTATCGGGCCAGCACGGTAACGGGCCATTAACAGGACGAAAGACAGCAAAGGCTTAATTCTGTAACAGGCATAACGGGTCGTTAATGGGCCAGAATATAGGATGGGCTGGAAACGGCACAACGGGTTAACAGGCCACAAATGAGCCGATTCTAGCCACAGGCGGAATTTGGCCCATTAGGGGAATAGGCCAGTAACGGGTAGGAAGTAATCAAGGGCCGGAAAGGAGCCCAAGAACGTATGGGCTGTCAGTAGGCCGAAAGCTAACATGGGATGGAAATGGCCCATGTGAATCAGGGGCCGTTAATGGGTACAAATAAATTTACTGTTCATTATGGCCTAGAGTTACCGTGGGCCACTAAAGGGCCTAAAGATACGAAAGGCCTCATATGGGTCGGAAGACATCGTGGGCCATACGTGGGCCGTAAGTGAAATGGGATGGTGTTATATTCGACGGCCCACATGACGCTGTTGGGCCAATTTGGGAAGGCCCTAATGGGCCGTGAGTTACCGGGCCATAAAATGGGCTATATGCGAACAGACCGTTAACACGCTTTTCATGGGCCGGTCCGCTAACTTTTGACCAAGTCAAACGAGTCGGCCTTTGTAAGCTAAATGGGCCAGTGGTGGGCTATCTCACGTGTCGACATATCATAGGCACCTATCTGACCTAATGACGAGCTGACGCGTGTTTCCTTCGGCCAATGAGAATTTTACACGTGGAAAATCCCCATTGGTCTGACCCAAAATCGGACTCGATAGCTTAAGGGCGACCTGTTACGGTGGATGCCACGTGTCGGTTACCCTTGACGAAAGAACTTCCATGACACGTCATTTATCTTCATGGAAGTGAACACTTCCATGATGATAATTTTGGTATTGTCATGGAGCACTTCTAGGACAGCACAGGTATGACTATCTTGATTCTGTCATAAAATCGTCATGGATGTACATACATGACAGAAAAGGTGACCTACTGTGACAAACATGTATCATCATGGAAGTGTACTTATTTGTAGTGTTATAGCTCTTAGTGCATCCGTTGCATGGCAATCCCTACTCCTCGCATTGATATCAATTGATGGGCATCTCCATAGCCCGTTGGTTAGCCGCATCAATGTGAGACTTTCCTACCTTTTTGCCTTCTCTATATTTACCCCTATCATCATACTCTATTCCACCAGAAGTGCTATATCCATGGCTTGCGCTCATGTATTGTGTGAGGGTTGAAAAAGTTGAAGCGCGTTAAAAAGTATGAACCAATTGCTCGGCTTGTCATCGGGGTTGTGCATGATAAATACTTTGTGAAGAAGACAGAGCATGACAAGACTATACGATTTTGTAGGGATAACTTTCTTTAGTGTCAATATTTTGAAAGACATGATTGTTTGTTGGGATGTCTGAGTATTGATGTATTTATGTCAAATTATAGACTATTGCTTTGAATCACTTGTGTCTTAATATTCATGCCATGATTAGATATATGATCAAGTTTATGCTAGGTAGAATTCCACATCAAAAATTATCTCTTTATCATTTACTTACTCGAGGATGAGTAGGAATTAAGATTGGGGATGTTGATACATCTCCATCGTATCTATAATTATTGATTGTTTCATGCCAATATTATACAACTTTCACATACTTTTGGGCAACATTTTATATGATTTATTGGACTAACCTATTGATCCAGTGCCCAGTGCCACTTCCTGTTTTTTGCATTTTTTTTCTGCAAAAATTCCATATCAAACAAAGTCCAAACGCAATAAAAATTTGTAGAGAATTATTTTGGAATATATGTGATTTTTGGGACTTGGAATCAATGCAAACGGAGGCCCACTGTGACCAAGAGACACTAGGGCGCGCCACAGGCTCCAGGCGCGTGGTGGTGGGTTTTGCTCACCTCATCATCAGTTGGAGCTCTACTTCGGGAGCAAGGAAGCTTATATCCGGAAAAAAAATCGTGTTAAAATCTCAGCGCAATCGGAGTTACGGATCTCCGGGAATATAAGAAACGGTTTTCGGCCAGATCTGGGGAACGCGAAACAGAAGCGAACAGAGAGGGAGATCCAATATCGGAGGGGCTCCCGCCCCTCCACTGCCATGGAGGCCATGGACCAGAGGGGGAACTCTCCTCCCATCTAGGGGGAGGCCAAGGAAGAAGAAGAAGGAGGAGGGCTCTCTCCCCCTCTCTCCCGGTGGCGCCAGAGTGCCGCTGGGGCAAGGATCATGACGGTGATCTACATCGACAACCTTGCTACCGTAAACACCAACTTTCTCCCCCTCTATGCAGCGGTGTAACACCCCTTCTCCTCGCTGTAATCTCAACTTAAACATGGTGCTCAACTCCATATATTATTTCAATGATCTATGGTTATCCTATGATGTTTGAGTAGATCCGTTTTGTCATGTGGGTTAATCGTGATCTTGGTTGGTATGATTGTATATTTTATTTATGGTGTTGTCCTACGGTTCCCTCCATCTCGCGCAAACATGAGGGGTCCCCGCTGTAGGGTGTTGCAATATGTTCATGACTTGCTTATGGTGGGTTGCGTGAGTGACAGAAGCTTAAACCCGAGTAAGTGGGTTATGGCGCATGGGAGTAAAGAGGACTTGATACTTAATGCTATGGTTGGGTTTCATGACCTTAATGATCTTTAATAGTTGCGGATGCTTGCTAGGGGTCCAATCATAAGTGCATATGATCCAAGTAGAGAAAGTATGTTAGCTCATGCTTCTCCCTCATATAAAATTTACAAGAATGATTACCGGTACTTGTTATCGATTGCCTAGGGACAAATGACTTTCTTGTTGACAAAAGCTATCTACTTTTACTACCTTGCATTTTATTCATAGTTTTATTCTCACAAAGTACTCGTAGTTTTATTCTTGCAAAATAGTTTTATACTTGTTCTAGGTAAAGCAGACATCAAGTGTGCCTAGAGTTGTATCGGTGGTTGATAGAACATGAGGTAATATTTGTTCTGCCTTTAGGTACTCGTTGGGTTCGACACTCTTATTTATAGAAGAAGGCTACAAATGATCCCCCACACTTGTGGGTTATCAGAACTAGTGGACCTGTTGCGCCAAACGGCACAGAGGCACCCTAAATCCATGTGCGCGAAGAAAAATATATCCATGGTTCAATCACCTTTAATAGGAAATATGGTGGATTATTGTCTACAATGACACACACACACACACACACACACACACACACACACACACACACACACACATTTTAATATGATATCACAAAAATTTTGCTACCATGTTCGAAGAGACCCATTTGAAATCATGTTCGCGTTGAAAATATTTGCATTTTGTAGTGACTTTGTGATTGAGCAAAAAATACATAGGCTTTTGTTTAAAAATATATGTGCCTTTAAAATCATGAGTGCTTTCGCCCATAGACATAATAAATACAAAGAGGCCAGGGGACTACATATCAACTCCTATCTTGCTCTTAAAACAAAACAAACAAAAAACATATCATGTCCTCTCTTCATAGCATTATCCTCTTCTCCTCCTCGGGTGCCCTGTTTGGCTTCCAACGAATCTTGCACCACCACCACCACCAAAGCCAAGGCAAGTGACCCATTGCGCCAGATGGCACAGAGACCCATTGAATTCATGTGCGCATTGGAAAAAATTCCATGTATTAGTTGGTTTAGTTGTGGCCATGTATATAGTATGGTAACGACTCTAACCCCTTTGTATAGAAATTTGATTTATTAGTAGGTTGTGTCAATATTTGCATTTGTTGGTAACTTTAGATTTGGGCAAAGTACATAGGACATGAAATGTAACTTGATCCCTTTGCGCAATCACTTAGGGTGATTAAGAGCATCATTATGTCTCACATAGATAGCCTGGGCAAGTCTTCAGGCAGTATAGGTGATTCCCGAAACTTCAGTACACAAAAACATAGACCCAACAAAATATTCCAAAATTGCATTAGCAGAAGTGTTCATCAATTCACAGCTTTGGAGTTGGTTTACAAAGAATAATTTGAAGAGTTATAGGTTGTACAATAGAGATTAAAGAACCAGAAATTGATATATTGTTTGAAAGGGTGATGGCAACGGACACAATTGTCGAAGTTTCTTGCCAAGTTTAATCGAATGTGCGTACAAAGGGATGCCTATAGAACAAAAAATGGGTCGCTCGTGTTATGCTTTTTCCAGGTGGAAAGTGTCATCTTGGAGAAACTTCTAAAGTAAAAAAATAGAGGACAAATGCTCACAACTTGGCAATACTCAGGACCCTTTTAATTATTAAACTTGCGGAAACATAAAGGTACATTGTATGATGGGAAAGAAAACTAAAGCCACTCCATGCACATTCCTTTTATTTTCTTTCTCAACACCGGATCATTAACCATTAGTCGAGTTGTTTCTCATAAAGTGAGTGTGATATATGTGAGGTCACAATTATAAATTTCGTTGGGGGAACAAAATTACATGAAAGGGTTCAGAGTCACACCCAACGCTATCACTACCACTAAATGTTAACTAAGAGGAGACGGAGAACTGTCAACTGGGCGAAGCCAAAGCTATAAGACTGTCGTTCTTCTCCTGGATCGCAACTTTACCAGATGTCGGTAAGGAGAGGCTGATGCGCAAAGGATCCTGTAATACAATGAATCGGATTAGAATCACAAATTCCAATTGTTATAAAAACTGGGGCTGAGTGTTAGATAGCAAATGTGGCATACATATACACAAGCATTGCCTCCATGCACAACACACGATAGCTTCATCTTTGCTTTCTTCCCAGCCCTAGGTAATTTCCATAGAAGCTTTTCACACAAAAATTGGCTTATCTGAAGCTTAACACATAAATGTTATTTCTAGCATGCTTCAGCTAGCCTTATGTTTGTTATACACTGGACTGAACCAAGCATTTAAGCAAGGCCTTTATAATAGAGCAACATCACATAGTGTAGCTTAAAATCCGTACAATTAACTATATTTCTCTTTCTCTTGCTGAAAATCACAATATTGCACATGTTCCTACCTACTTTGTGATCACTGACCATGTGCATGCCTAAACATGGGATTATGATTCTTTTGTTTCCTCTGCCTACACACCTAAATCAAACCAGCAAGTTAGCACACCATTTATTCATAAAGCAATACCACATAAGTCTAATCTTCCAAGAGCAAGAGCCTAAAATATTTTCAGAGATGACCAATTAAGATCATGCAATCAAAAATAAATGATATGATAATAAATCTATACAATTTGTTATTCAATCATTTCCCTTCCATAATGATTTATCCCCAGTTTAATCTTGCACTGAAATCTGAATATAATGTGCGTCATGTATGTTTATGCACCCAGGCTAAAATCTGAAAAGAGAAAAAACACCAACATTAATAAATTCTTCTTTGGCAAAGTATTACATGGAGTAAGAGGTTCAACTATGTGTGCATCAAACATCGTAAAGCACAAATACTCACTGAAAGAAACATCACATGCTTGAACCTATACATCATATCTACCATTAAATAGGAGAGAACCATACCAAAACACAATAAAGGCCAGCCACCTCCTTCTTCTCCCACCTTGCATCAATATATCGTTATATATATAATGAAAGACTCCAATAATGAAAGAATTCCTGGTTAGGGTTGCATGAATGGTGCAGAAAGACAAAAAGGAAGCCTCTACTCGATCACATGTAATATTTTTGACCATCTATAGGCAGTGCGAGAAGAACATGTAACATGTGTTAGCAAAAGAAATACAAAAACATACCCCAAGTACACACTTACAATCTCAGTTGCCAGCCTTTGGCGGACTCTGCTGCTTTCTGGTCTGAAAATTAGTAACATTTTAAAGGCATATCAGATCAAAATCTGGCAATAAGTATATTCTCAGTTTAAAAAACCTAGAGAAAGTGTAGATAAAATAAATGTTTATCAAGCTGGACAGCTGCATGCACAAACAGAGGTCCAAGGAAGCTACCACCAACTCCAACTGAGACCACATTTGTCAATGGTTTCCCATTTGCTCCAACCTGCATTTCAGGAAGTAGCGGTGATTAAATCTTAGTTATTTCTGCTACATTTGACAAGTTAAGAAATTTGTGTTTCAAAATTTACCCAGGAGCCAGAACTAAAAGTTTCTGAAAACTGCTTGCTTTTATCCTTAATGTCCCAAACTTCAGGGACCAGTCACTGTCTATGACTGCATCTCTTGGAGCCCTTAGACACACATAGAGCACTGATATGTTCTCCATGCTATTTATCTGACAAACAAATCGATCAAGTTAACTGAGACATGTATTCCATCCGTTCCAAATGATATGTTATGAACTGTACAGCTTAAACTACAAAAGTCGTCAGGACTAATAATTGTTTTGCAGAATTATTCTTCCGGATGATCTGTGCGTCATGAAGTAATTACATACAAACTTTAGATAAGCACCCAAGGATACATGGAATGGAAGACATATATACAGACAACAAGTAGATGTCAAATAGACACATGTGATGTGATAGAATAATTGAAGACTGGCTACACAGCAGGACACTGACCCTTTCACCTTTAAACATAGGATACATTTGGTTCCAGGCCGATATCATTTTTGATTTTCAGTATCGGGAAGCGCTGCTTCCGATATATCCTCTTGAATACGTGTTTTGTTTGGTTCGGACGCGAGCGAATACATAGCGGAGAGGATTCTATATCCAGCCATGATCGGACGTTTTCACAGAAGTGAAGCGGCTGTATTGGATAGCATCGTAACAGAAAACAGAAGGGCTGAACCAAATGACTTCTACTGTCTTACGAAAGCACTATAATCGGAAGCGGGACTTTTCCACCCAACCAAACACATAGATATTGTCACTTTTAATCTAAATCATTTGAGGCAATACAATCCTATATAACCTGCCTCATCCCGCACACAGAAAAAGTGTACTCTTAGCAAAAAATGAGATAATGGATAGGATAAACACTACAATGTCTACTTCCAGATCCATGGGCGTGCAAGCACCATCGAGTACAAGTGCAGAAACAAATAGAAAATACATAGGAGGGGAAGGAGCAGGAAGAGAGGCAACACAAGGGATTGAAGGAAGGAGCTCACGTAGGGAGATGCCACAAGAAGGACGGGAGAGGTGTTCGCACACGAACACGTCACCGTGTACCCTCAATGCCGGGGGTGATGCACCGCAGCTCACGTTGAAGGAGACCCGTCCGGAAGCGCGGTACGCAAGCAAGTCGGCGGGCGCTTTTGAGAACCCGAAACCCCACACGCCCGGGAGGGACCCCGTCAGGGCGGGCGGCGGCTATGGGCTACCCTAGGTCGGCCTGACCGCCCCTAGGGCCTCAAGGTTCGCCGCCCTGCAACAAGAAGAACGAACGAAGAACGAGGAAGAAGAAGAACTAGGGTTAAGGAGAAAAGATAAAAAATATAAAGTGGTAGATGAATTGATCGATTGTGTGTTGTTCAATCGGCTGTCACCCCTTATAGATATATAAGAGGCGGCTGGACTTCCCGTGCAAGGAAAAGGCTTGGATTCACGTCCAAAACCCTAGTCAAATTCGGATTGGTTTTGCGAAATCACTAGTTAAGGATTACTCCTTGCGGAGATCACTCCAACTTCCCCAGGTTGTGACAAGTGGCGCGCTGCATGTGCGCCACTTGTCACAACCTGGGAGTCTTCCCTTTTTTCGTAGATCCGTTTATTCAAAACGTTTTATCTCTTAAACCGTGCGTCCAAATCTCGAATCACTTTCGTTGTTGGATTCCTCACATCCAGATCTTCAAGACTAGATCCCATGTTGATAGATTTTGACGAATTTTTTTTCATGAAAAAACAGACAAAAAAACCGACAAAAAAACCGAACCGGGACACGGTTTTTTTCCTTTCTAAAAGAGGCACGCCCGTGCCTCTGACGAAATCACAACCGTGCCTCTCGCGGAAGCAAAACCATGCCTCTCACAAAAGAAACAAAACAGAAAACACATTTTTCCCTTTCAGAAAGAGGCACGCCCGTACCTCTCGCGAAAGCACAACCGTGCCTCTCGCGGAAGCAAAACCGTGCCTCTCGCGGAAGAAAAAAAAACAGAAAATGTGTTTTTTTTTGTTTCCGATGAGGCACGGCCGTGGCTCTCGCGGAAGCAAAATTGTGCCTCTCGTGAAAGGAAAAAACCAGAAAACATGTTTTTTCCGTTTCCAAGAGGCACGGCCGTGCCTCTCACGAAATCACAACCGTGCCTCTCGCGAAAACAAAACCATGACTCTCACGGAAAAAAATGCATTTTTTGCGGAAAAAAAAAATTTTGAAAAAAAAATTGGTCGAAAAGCTAGGGAAGACCGGTGGAAAACCAAAACGTCAAAAAAAACCCAGGAAAAACCATTTAAAAAGCCAAAAACGCGTTCGGGAAAATAAAAAAACAAAATTTGGAGGGAGCGCCCAGAGCGCAACATATGGCGAATGCCTGAGAGCACGCCAAGTGGCGCTGATTGTTGCGAGGCTCCAGAAGGAGCGCTCGTTAATTAGTTGCTCCCTTGGTTTTGTCCGAACTTTCCAAAACTGTTCGGTTTAAACTGGCTGCACCTTGCGGGTCTTTTTTGTGGTGGTAAACGATCTCGGATGGAAACGAGCCCAAAAGCAATCTTGACCGTTTCGACGAGATGAACAACTTTGATGTTGAAATTTTTTGATCAGAGATCATCTTGAGGTTAAATCGGTCGCGCAAAATAGGCTATTCCCTCGCGCTACCCATCACACATGTGTCTGGTGGGGTGCACCACATCTCGCCTCGTGACAGGGCTGCACTCTGATTGCTCTAAATTTTTCATACGAACTTGGATTTGGACGTTTTTTATATCAAAGTCGATCGTTTTGATGAGACGAAGACAACCCGTGTAGATCATTTTTCTATTTGATGCGTTTTGGGGACTTAATATGCCAAACTGTACTCTGAATATAAGATCTTAGTACTTTGAGCATAGTTTCCGCCTTCGAGATGAAATCGTACGGCGATGGCCCAAACTTAAAAGATGTTCGTATCGACAATATGAAACTTTTTTATGTAGATCACTTCTCCATTTGAGGCCATATTAATTAAGTTCTTGACCGTGCCAAAATCTGGTGTCAACACATGCCCCCCTGTTTTTCGGCAGAACTTGGATGCCGAAAAATAATTTGCTCAGAGTTTGTTCTAAGGACGATGTCAACACTCCATCATACATTTATATGTGCTTGGGGCGATAATTATATATCGGCCATGATTTATGCTAAGGGCGATAGTCATATATCTGCCATGTCTTTGCTTAGGGCGATAGTTATATATTGGTTGTTGCCTATCTAGGCTTCTTGCCACACACTTGGGTGATACTTCTTTAAATACTTGCCATTGAGAGCTTGAGGTGACAATGTGCCTTGTATAGATTCCACCAAATATGAGTTTCCGGGAACTACTCTTGTAATCTTAAAAGGACCTTCCCAACTAGGAGACCACTTCCCGAATTTTCTATCTTTTGAACCAATTGGTAGAATCATCTTCCACACGAGATCGCCAACTTGGAAATTCTTCAACTTGACTTTCTTATTGTAAGCCCTTTCCACCCTCAACTTATCTCTCTCTATGGCCTTCAAAGCAGCCAAACGTTCATCGGTGACTTCATCAATATTGTCCATCATCAAGTTATAAAAGTCTACCGCCGATAAATCATTTTGTTTGGCTATTCTCAAAGCATTCTAATTCACTTCCACTGGTAAAACAGCCTCTTAACCGTATACGATCTCATATGGAGTTACCTTTGTAGCACCATGCCTTGAGATTCTCTGTGCCCATAAAGCTTCGGACAGTAGCTCATGCCATCTCCTTGGATTATCCTCAATCTTCTTCTTGATGAGCTTGATTAATATTTTGTTGCTAGACTCAGCTTGTCCATTGGCTTGGGCATAATATGGGGAGGAATTGAGCAACTTTATCTTATATGATTTGGCAAATTCTTTAACTTGATGTGTCATAAAGGATGAACCTTGGTCAGTAGTTAATGTTTGAGGAATGTCGAATCTATGAATAATGTGCTCAGTTATGAATTGAATTACCTCTGAATGCGTCATATTTTTGAGCGATATTGCCTCAGACCATTTAGCAAAATAATCAGCTGCCACCAACACGAACTGATGCCCTTTTGAAGAAGAAGGATGAATCTCTCCAATAAAGTCTAATCCCCAACCTCTAAAAGGCCACGGCTTGATAATAGGATGTAACATAGCAGCGGGAGCCAACTGAATATCACTAAACTTTTGACAAGCTTCACATCCTTTATAATATCAAAAGTAGTCATTAACCATTGTTGGCCAATAAAACCCAGCACGTCGTAATAACCATTTCATCTTGGGAGCTGACTGATGAGTGCCACAAATACCTTCATGGACCTCTCCCATAGCAACTCTTGCTTGGTCCTCGTCCAAGCACTTTAAAAGAACATCATCAACCGTTCGACAAGAGAGATCATCATCTCTCATTGTGTATTTGAAAGCCATACGTCGAACAGTCTTGTCCACCCTTTTACTAGGATCACACAAATAATCAATAATGGGTTTCCTCCAGTCTTGATTTTCTCCTACGTTAAATATTTCATTAGTGGCCGAAATGGTGGGCTCCGGTTCAGCCTCCCCTATGTTGGCAAGACTAGACATCGGCCTTTCAGAAATATGAAACATGCCACGATCAACATGATAGCCGGATGCTTGTTGTGCCAACTCATTTGCTCTCCAATTGTCATGTCTTGATATATGAGCAATGCTAAAATAATCCAAGATATAAATTATATCTAGACATTTATCAAGATAAACATTAAGTGATTCATCAAAACATTGAAAAACTTTGGATATTTGTTGCACTACTCATAACGAATCACCGAAATCCTCAATATGTTTAGCACATATGGCAAAAGTTCCAAACCGAATAACATTGCATATTTGGCTTTGATTATTGTGCAACAAATATTTTAAGAGGCAAGGCTTCACAGAACATCACTATATGGAGATATATAAACAACACCGACACTGTGGCCATTGTTATGAATTCAACTATCAAAACATAATCTCCACAGTACTTGTCTCGCTCTCCAATTGAACTAAGGACGATGTTAGAATACTACACCGGCCATACTTTGACATAATCTTAGGACGATAGATAAATATCGGCCATTACCATGTAAACTTCATTCAAAGCACATATAGCCGAAATAAACAAATGAAATGACAAATCAAGTATTTCGGCCCTTTGGATCAGCAACAAACTTGTAGCTAATCAAATGTATAGTGATTTGGCAATACCCTTTCATGATGTAAGAAATTATATTGCATTCATGGATTAAAATAAGCCCATTGAGGGTTACCAACCATACCTGATGACGAGTTCCATGGCATAGTCGTTAATGGCATAGTTGAAGAATATGGATAATGTGTAGACTGAAGATGTTGAAACCTTCGGCTTGGCCCTTCATAGTTTTCACTCTTTTCCTTCTTCACCTTCGCTGCACTTCTTGTAATGGAATCTTGCACATAATTATTGTTTTGAGTACTTCCTTTGGGAACCCATGTCATGTTCCTTTCTTCAAGTTCTTGTGCACTAAGCTTTTGTAACTCCTTCGTTTGCCAATACGATAAGCCGAGTGAGCACCTCGAGTGTGATTTTGTTTCAACCAATGGCAACTCTTTTTGGGCCTTGTGCACCCTCAACTTCTTTTCTTCAGATTTGGCACTCTGATTTTTATCAATTGATTGCTTCACTTCTTTGCCTTTTGTAGCCAATGTCAACACTTCAATTGGCTCTTTGTTATTTGAGATCAAATCTGAAGTACCACACTTATGACCATCTCTTTTCACGCGGTAAACTTGCTTTACCACCTCTTTCTTCTTCCTTGAGCTCCGGACCGATTCCTTATGATTGAAACGGTCTTTGACGCGTGATTGTTCAAAAGTTGATCTTCTTGGAGCTGCATAGTATTGGTGAGATGATCTAAAACAAGATGGAGAATGTGCCCTTGTATCATACCTGTCCCATGATGAATATGGATCTATATGAGCATAGTGAGGCATCCACGGCATTGGCATTGGCCGCCCAAAATAAGGATATGAATATGTTGCATTAAAATTATCACTTTGCCAATACCGATCCTCGTATTTGTGCCTTGGGGGTGATCTTGGTTTCTTTGCATGATTTTGCTGATAAGCATTCTGCTCTTCACTCTTCTTTTGATATTTATCCAATAGTTCAGCGAAGGTGATTTTCGATCTCTTACACTTGCGCTTATTTTGGCCTTTGTTTTCTTTTGGTTTGCTTTCATCGATCATTGGATTTGTTTGCTGCCCCCCAGTCCTTGGTGTCTCCATTGTAGCTTCGATGGAATTTTCACCCTCAAGATTATGTTCATTATGCTCTTCAATAATTTCTTTACTTGAAAGCTTGATCCCATCACCTGCAGTTTTTACCTTCTCTTTAAATGGATCGGCTTGAAGCAGCCGATGCAAAAACTTTCTGCCATCGGGACCAATCGGAATAGACTGATCATCTCTTGGTGTCTCAACAAATTTCAATCGTCCTTTATCAATGGTCGATTTAACTATTTGACGAAACATGTTGCAATCCTCAAAATTATGCTTGGACGAATCATGCAACTTACAATACATTCATCCCTGGACAGATGGCTCGACATGGTGATCAAGAATTCTGATATAACTATTTCTCAACAACAAATCAAATATTTGATCACACATTCTTGAATTGAAGGTAAACTTCTTATTGTTTAGCCGGTCTTGCTGTGAGAATGGCTTTGGAGGTAAGGAAACAAATGGTTCAGCTTTGGAATCTCCCCATTCGGCTACACAATGTGTTTTGCACTCTATATCCGATGTCTTTCGATAAGATATCATAATAGCATCGGTTTTCTCAAAAGAATTTAACCTTGGCTTTAAATTTCTAAAACAAAAATAGTTAGCGCATATATGTCTCAATGGAGAACAAATGCAAGCCAAGTAATAAATAAGAAAAGCTACACAATTAGATATGAACTTTAGATAAAGCAATAGGGAAAGCCTTGGCTGCAACAATGTCGGGGGAAACTGATCCACGAACACCTATGGGGCTGGTAGACCGGGCCCCTTTTGGTTCGGCGGGGGGGCGGAGATCGCACGAAGAGCAGATCGAGGCGAAGCACACGAGCAGTTTACCCAGCTTCGGAGCTCTCCGGAGAGATAACACTCCTACTGCTGCTTGTTTGATTACCTTGTGTTCTTGCTCTAGAGAGAGAGCGTAGTGTTTTTCTGGGTTACGAATGAGTCGAACCGCGCGAACCAGTCGAACCGAACCCTCTCTACGTTGCGCATGGGCCTCCTTTTATACGCTAAAGGGGTCACCGACAGGTGGCAACGCAGAGAAGGGTACAAATGTAAAAAGTGAGGTGGTTGGTACAGTTACTTGTACAGTGCACCCTACCTAACCCTGACGGCAGGGGACAAGGGCATTAAATGCCCGTCTGAGTCGCCCAAACAGTGCAGAAAAGGACCGTTAGGGGCGCCACCGTTCGCCACGATGGCGATCTTGTCAGCTTCACATGCCACTGCGCACCGCTGGCTGCACAGCCTCCCGCCACGCGTGCCTGGAGAGGCCCCCAGAGTGACACGTTGGTGGATGCGCTGGAGCGTGGGCACAGAGTGGCCGCCTGCCGCGGCAAGCGCCTTGCCGCTGCTGTTATCTTGTCGGGTCCGGAGGCTTGTCGCTCACCGGGCCTCGAGGTACCTTGGTTGGTCTTCCCGGCAAGCTCCTCTTGCCGGGGCCTTGTTGCCTTGCCGGAGCGCGTGGCGCGTCGCGGCAAGTTCCTTGGAGTGCCTCGGTTGGCCTTCCCGGCAAGCTCCTCTTGCCGGGGCCTTGTCTCCTGAGCTTAAATACTTTGTTCTTGAATGGCTCCAAGGGAACCACAGAGGATCTTGGTGTTAGCCCGGCAAGCCTTGCCGCGGGGTGCTGCAACTGCACGTGCACAAGTTCGGGGTACTAGGGTACCCCTATTCTAGTACACCGACAGGAGCCCCCGGGCCTGGGCCAGACACGGTGCCGAGCGCTGTTGGGCCAGGCCCAAGACAGGGCACGGGCACATGTGGACTGGGCCACGCCGAATCTCGCTCCGTATCCACCGCGCTCTCCCCTAACGGCACGCGTTGAATGCGGCATCGTGGGAGAGATCGTGGGTGGTTCTTTATTCGGAAGGGCGAAACGTCCGCCCCGTCCCTCTTTATAAGCAGAGGAAACAGGGGCAGTTCGTTCCCCCTCGCTGGTTGCTACTACTCCATCTTCACGAACCTCCGCC
>NC_041393.1:409669181-409673630 GCF_002162155.2 Triticum dicoccoides
GCCCCCCATTGCCACCAGCATCACCAACGTCGTCGACCTCCCCCACCACCTCCGCCATGGCTCCGAAAGCCGACAAGGGAAAGGGCGTGAAGTCGGCCGAGGCGCAGCGGCTCGCGGCGCTGCGGAAGGAGCGGGCGATCTTCTCCCCCCAGCTCGGCGTGAAGGAGCTGAGGGAGTACTTCTGCCTCTTTTGGGCGACGGAGACGCGGGCGCATCCGCGCACGAGGGTACTCCCAGACGCTGCTTCGGAACTGGCTCCAAACGGGTACCCATTCTTCGCGCTGTTCTTTTATTGCGGGCTCTGCCCGCCCTTCTCGGAGTTCTTCTGCGATATCATGAACACCTACGGCTTCCACCTCCTTGACTTCACCCCCAACGCCGTTCTGACCATGGTAGTTTTCACACATTTGTGCGAAAACTTTGTCGGAGTCCACCCCAATGTTGCCCTTTTCCGCCACTTCTTCATACCTCGGGTAGAGAGAGGAGAGCCGCTTGCCGGAGGGATCGCCTGGATCTCGAGAGTCGGCAAGAAGGAGGCGTACTTGGAGGGTGAGCTCCGCAGCAAGTGGGAGGAGTGGAGAGCGGAGTGGTGCTGGATCGTCGAGGAGAATCCGCAGCCCTTCACCGCCGTGCGCCAAGCTCCAATAGTGCGCGGCAATGACTCGAGCAACGTGGCCTCGGAAGACGAGAGGCTGAAGATCGCCATTACTAGGATCCTTCGCCTCAGGCTTGCCGGGCTCACTGTAGGCGCTGTAGGCGCAGATTTCCTCCGCCGCCGCATCGCCCCATGCAGGAGAGGGGGAGGCCCGCATGGGAATTCAAGAACTCGGCGGACATCATGAGGCTGCGGCCGGGCCTCAACTACAACTTCACCGTCTTGGAGCTGGATGCAATGCTCCTGGAGTTGTTCAAACGCGACCCCCAGCACCCATTCACGCTGCCGAGGGGCGTCGTTCCATTGTGCAATAATTCTTCGCTTGACCGGATCCGCGCCATGATGCCGTTGTGCGATTCACACGGAATCGTTCCAACTTGGCAAGAGCCTGCGGATGACGTCGTGCAAGCGTTCTTCGACAACTTGGAAGAAGTGCCGGTCCACGCTGACGAGCAGAAAAGCCTCACCCGTGACACCACCGACGAGGAGCTGCAGCGCATCGCCACTAGGGCGGAAGAGGTTGCGGCTGCAGCGGCCGCGGGCGCGTTCGGGTTCACTGTGGAGGAGGCGGAGGCTGCAGAGGCGGCAAACCTCGCCGAGCGCGTGGAGTTCATTGGCGAGGAAGAGCCTACCGGTTCTGAAGCTGAGCCGAGCGAGGCCGGCGAGGAAGAGCCCGAGCCTTCAGAAGGCTTGCCGCAGGCGGAGCCCCCAGCCCCGCCAAGAAGGCGTCTTCGCAGGACCGCGGACGTAGCAGGGCGGCAGCCGGGTCAACAGCCGCCAAGCCGTGCGACACGCTCTACCGCGGCAAGCAATGTTGCTGCAGGAGCGCCCCACGCAGCAGCGGCAACTGGAGCGGGATCTTCCCGGGCCACCGCCACCGCCCCCGCCAAGCGGGCAAGGGATCCTACTCCTCCGCCTCGCCGCACCGGAAGGGAGCCGGACTTTGATCTTTCCGCGCTCAGCTCCGACGAGGAGGAAGAAGAGTAAGTTTCCTTGGTGCTCTTGTAGTTCTTCAATCTTGCTGTTTTTATCTTGTATCTGACTTGCTTCAATCTGGACTCCTTTCTTTTCAGGACGCTGGCCCAGAGAGCGGCGAAGAGGGCCAAGGCCGCGGTGATTGTCATCGAAGATGACCCCACCGTGTCAGCAGGGGGTGGGTCCGAGACCACCTTGACGGACCCGGCAACCACTCCTCAAAACAGCCCCCAGCGCAGCCCCCAGCGCAGCCCCCAGCGCAGCCCCCAGCGTAAGTTCATAGTTAGCTTTCTGCTGTCAGGCGCGCATGAGTGCTTTTTCCTTTGTTGATATCTTGCTTGTTGATTTGTGTAGGAGCAGAGCAGCCATATCAGGAGCGCCCGGAAGCTGGTCCCGAAGTGCCATCTGCTTCGACTACGCCGCTAAGGGAGGAGTTCTCGGTAAGGGAGCGCTCTCCGGCAAGGGAGAACTCTCCGGCAAGGGGCAGCACCGTCGATCCTGCGGCGGCCGAGACCGCAACTGCAGATCTTGGCATAGGTAATTCACTTGCCCAAAAACTTTCCCTTGGGTTCTTCTTCTTCTGATTTTCTTCTCTTGGATTTTTGATTGATTTTTCTCCCTTCTTCGTTCTTCAGACCCATCTGCTGCTGAGCCAATGGAGACAGAGGGCGCCGGCGAGGAAGGGGCCGGTGCTGATGAGACCGCCGGCGAGGAGGCCGCCAAGGCTGCCGCCGCAGAAGCCGGCGAGGGGTCGGGCGATCGCACTGACGACCCTGAGGCCGCAGGAGCGCCAGGCGCTGCGCCGACCGCCGATCCCTCTGCCGCTTCTGCGGAGCCGGGCTCCGAGGAGCCCCAGCCCGGCGCCTACTTGAAGGCCGGTGACGATATCTTCATCAAGCTACCCTGGGCGTCGAGCTCCAGGGCGCCGGTCGAGGGGGAAACTTTCGATGAGGAGGTGCTCGCCTCTGCTGGACTGTCGTTGGTCGATGCGCCCAGCAGTAGCAGTGGCGAGCCTGAGGAGGAGCAGCTGCTGCGGAAGCTGCTATCACTCTACCGTGCACGGCAAGCCAAGCTGGCTTCCCGGGAAGCGCTTGTCGCGAAGGCGGGAGTTGACATGGAGAAGCGCACGGAGGAGCTCCGGGGCCACAATCAAGAAGCTCTCCGGTCCCTGGCACAGGAGCGGGAGCGACTCGACGAGGAGCGCACGGCCTTCCTTCTCGAGAAGGCCAAAGCTGAGGAGGAACAAAGGTTGGCCGCCGAGAAGCAGTTCGCGCGAGAAGGCGAATTGGTGCAGCGGAAGGCCAACCTCGACAGCTACGAGGAGGAGCTCGCCGAGCGCGAGCAAGCACTTGGCGGGGCGCTCAAGGAGGCAAAGGACGCTGCCGCAATCGCAGAGGCTGCCAAGAAAGAGCTGGAGGAGAAGGTGGCGCAGCTGGAGGCCAACATCGGGAAGAGCGGCGAGGAGCTTGCCGCGCTCAAGCGTGAGCGTGATAAGGATGCTGCCGCCCACGGTGAGCTGCAAGGTCTTCTCGCTGAGAGGGGCAAGGAGCTCAGTGCCGCCAAGGATTCCAATGCGGTCCTGGAGTTGAAGCTGGCCACGTTGATGCAGACGCTGGAGGCCGCCAAGGAGCGGGAGAAGACCTTGTCGGAGAAGGTCAAAGCTGACAAGTCGCTGCTGGAGAGCATCGCAGTTACCCAGAACTCGTTCAGAGATACTGTAGAGCACTGGACCGAGGGTCTGGTGAATATTGCCGCAGTCATCGACGAGGAGTTGGCGCAGCTGGGGATGGAGGACTTTGGGTATCCCTTCGACGAGAATCTCCAACCCAGTGCCAAGCTCAGCCTGTTCTTCAAGGGCGTGGCGACGGCACTCCAGCGGCTCCGGGAGAGGATCCCAAAGCAGCTGGCCGACGAGTCGCGCAGGATTTGCGCGGGGGCTCTCCAGAAGGTGCTGATGAAGGTGGCCTTCCGTAACCCAGGCCTCAACCTTACCAACGTCCTCAGGTCCTTGCCGCCTGACGCTGATCTGGATGCACTCAAGGCCCTTGTCGCACCCATTGTGGACAAGGTGAGCGAGATCAAGAGGGTTGAGGGCGATCGCGTAGACTAGGCCGCCCGTTTTCACTTTTCCCTTGTCGCTGCTAATCATGTTATGAAAACAGTCTGTTAGAGCTGCGACAAGTTATCTTGTAATATAACTTTATTTCTGTTATCAATTGCTATGTTATTTCCTCTACTAGATTCTTTCCTTTGTATGTTTTTACCCTATGCTTCTAGGGAACTTGTCAGTGCAGGCGCCCGAGCCGCGAGCGCTGAGTGCGGAACGTCAGCAGCCTGCTGGCGGCGCTGCTTCTGACAAGAAACCTTGTCGCGACTAGATGCAGCACACTCAAGTTGTTGAGCGGACTCGAAACAAAGTAAGGGCGCAACTAGCCACGAGTTGGTGCCTCCGCGCACAGGTTTTCCATACAAAGCAGGGTCGTTCGAGGAAGATAACTCAAAAATTTAAAAACTGATTGCTCAAACTTTGGCGACTTAGCTTTTCTGTCGTTTGCTTCCCAGCAAGGCAAAACTTTGCTTGAACGACGCCTGGTCCATACCACAATCTTCTCCTTCCCCCCCCCCCCCGGCAAACTTGTGTGCGAGGGAACCTTCTTTTCCTTTGTTGAAAAAGAAGAAAGAAGAGAAAATAATGATATGGAGCCCTTCGGCTCGTTATTGCTTACCGGATGTAGGTGCTGCACAAAGTGTCAGATAATGCATGCAAGAAAGAAACTAATGCATGAAATGGACAAGTTGTGCGGAGCACATGGGGTTTT
>NC_041393.1:409673773-409674595 GCF_002162155.2 Triticum dicoccoides
TTCTTTTCCTTTGTTGAAAAAGAAGAAAGAAGAGAAAATAATGATATGGAGCCCTTCGGCTCGTTATTGCTTACCGGATGTAGGTGCTGCACAAAGTGTCAGATAATGCATGCAAGAAAGAAACTAATGCATGAAATGGACAAGTTGTGCGGAGCACATGGGTTCTATTTATGCACGGGATCTGCGCCCGGCTTTGTACAAAGGATTACATGCAACAACGACAAGACTTGTACAAAAGGTGGTTGCCGGAACGGGTTCCGGCAATCGCGCCCTACGGGAAAAACTTACGAAGATGTTCTATGTTCCAGGAGTTGCTCACCGGAATGCCATCTTCGGTCTCAAGGCGGACAGCGCCGGGCCTTGTGACTCGTTTCACCCGATAAGGGCCTTCCCATTTCGGCGTCAACTTGTTGGAATTCTTGGCGGACTGAACGCGCCGAAGAACAAGGTCGCCTTCCTCGAAGCTTCTGGCTTTAACTTTGCGGCTATGGTAGCGGCGCAAAGCTTGCTGGTATCGAGCAGCTCGTACAGCAGCCTGAAGACGATCTTCCTCAAGGAGCAGCGTGTCATCTTGTCGCAGCTGTTCTTGCTCAAGCTCATCATAAGCGAGCACTCGAGGCGATCCGTATACGAGTTCCATGGGGAGAACTGCCTCTGCTCCATAGACTAGAGCGAAAGGCGTCTGGCCAGTGGCTTGATTTGGCGTCGTTCTGATCGACCAAAGAACCACCGGTTGATTGCTCAAACTTTGGCGACTTAGCTTTTCTGTCGTTTGCTTCCCGGCAAGGCAAAACTTTGCTTGAACGACGCCTGGTCCATACC
>NC_041393.1:409674774-409679240 GCF_002162155.2 Triticum dicoccoides
AGGGAACCTTCTTTTCCTTTGTTGAAAAAGAAGAAAGAAGAGAAAATAATGATATGGAGCCCTTCGGCTCGTTATTGCTTACCGGATGTAGGTGCTGCACAAAGTGTCAGATAACGCATGGAAGAAAGAAACTAATGCATGAAATGGACAAGTTGTGCGGAGCACATGGGGTTCTATTTATGCACGGGATCTGCGCCCGGCTTTGTACAAAGGATTACATGCAACAGCGGCAAAACTTGTACAAAAGGTGGTTGCCGGAACGGATTCCGGCAACCGCGCCCTACGGGAAAAACTTACGAAGATGTTCTATGTTCCAAGAGTTGCTCACCGGAATGCCATCTTCGGTCTCAAGGCGGACAGCGCCGAGCCTTGTGACTCGTTTCACCCGATAAGGGCCTTCCCACTTCGGCGTCAACTTGTTGGAATTCTTGGAAGGCCGTGCGCTCCTCGTCGAGTCGCTCCCGCTCCTGTGCCAGGGACCGGAGAGCTTCTTGATTGTGGCCCCGGAGCTCCTCCGCGCGGTTCTCCATGTCAACTCCCGCCTTCGCGACAAGCGCTTCCCGAGAAGCCAGCTTGGCTTGCCGTGCGCAGTAGAGTGACAGCAGCTTCCGCAGCAGCTGCTCCTCCTTAGGCTCGCCACTGCTGCTGCTGGGCGCGTCGACCAACGACAGTCCAGCAGAGGCGAGCACCTCCTCATCGAAAGTTTCCCCCTCGACCGGCGCCCTGGAGCTCGACGCCCAGGGTAGCTTGATGAAGATATCGTCACCGGCCTTCAAGTAGGCGCCGGGCTGGGGCTCCTCGGAGCCCGGCTCCGCAGATGCGGCAGACGGATCGGCGGTCGGCGCAGCGCCTGGCGCTCCTGCGGCCTCAGGGTCGTCAGTGCAATCACCCGACCCCTCGCCGGCTTCTGCGGCAGCAGCCTTGGCGGCCTCCTCGCCGGCGGTCTCATCAGCACCCCCCTTCCTCGTCGGCGCCCTCTATCTCCATTGGCTCAGCAGCAGATGGGTCTGAAGAACGAAGAAGGGAGAAAAATCAATCAAAAATCCAAGAGAAGAAAATCAGAAGAAGAAGAACCCAAGGGAAAGTTTTTGGGCAAGTGAATTACCTATGCCAAGATCTGCAGTTGCGGTCTCGGCCGCCGCAGGATCGACGGTGCTGCCCCTTGCCGGAGAGTTCTCCCTTGCCGGAGAGCGCTCCCTTACCGGGAACTCCTCCCTTAGCGGCGTAGTCGAAGCAGATGGCACTTCGGGACCAGCTTCCGGGCGCTCCTGATATGGCTACTCTGCTCCTACACAAATCAACAAGCAAGATATCAACAAAGGAAAAAGCACTCATGCGCGCCTGACAGCAGAAAGCTAACTATGAACTTACGCTGGGGGCTACGCTGGGGGCTGCGCTGGGGGCTGTTTTGAGGAGTGGTTGCCGGGTCCGTCAAGGTGGTCTCGGACCCACCCCCTGCTGACACGGTGGGGTCATCTTCGATGACAATCACCACGGCCTTGGCCCTCTTCGCCGCTCTCTGGGCGAGCGTCCTGAAAAGAAAGGAGTCCAAATTGAAGCAAGTCAGATACAAGATAAAAACAGCAAGATTGAAGAACTACAAGAGCACCAAGGAAACTTACTCTTCTTCCTCCTCGTCGGAGCTGAGCGCGGAAAGATCAAAGTCCGGCTCCCTTCCGGTGCGGCGAGGCGGAGGAGTAGGATCCCTTGCCCGCTTGGCGGGGGCGGTGGCGGTGGCCCCGGGAAGATCCCGCTCCAGTTGCCGCTGCTGCGTGGGGCGCTCCCGCAGCAACATTGCTTGCCGCGGTAGAGCATGTCGCACGGCTTGGCGGCTGTTGACCCGGCTGCCGCCCCGCTACGTCCGCGGCCCTGCGAAGACGCCTTCTTGGCGGGGCCGGGGGCTCCGCCTACGGCAAGCCTTCTGAAGGCTCGGGCTCTTCCTCGCCGGCCTCGCTCGGCTCAGCTTCAGAACTGGCAGGCTCTTCCTCGCCAATGAACTCCGCGCGCTCGGCGAGGTTTGCCGCCTCTGTAGCCTCCGCTTCCTCCACAGTGAACCCGAATGCGCCCGCGGCCGCTGCGGCCGCAACCTCTTCCGCCCTAGTGGCGGTGCAATTGCAGCTCCTCGTCGGTGGTGTCATGGGTGAGGCTTTTCTGCTCGTCAGCGTGGACCGGCACTTCTTCCAAGTTGTCGAAGAACGCTTGAACGACGTCATCCGCAGGCTCTTGCCAAGTTGGAACGATTCCGTGTGAATCGCACAACGGCATCATGGCGCGGATCCGGTCAAGCGAAGAATTGTTGCACAATGGAACGACGCCCCTCGGCAGCGTGAATGGGTGCTGGGGGTCGCGTTTGAACAACTCCAGGAGCATTGCATCCAGCTCCAAGATGGTGAAGTTGTAGCTGAGGCCCGGCCGCAGCCTCATGATGTCCGCCGAGTTCTTGAATTCCCAGGCAGGCCTCCCCCTCTCCTGCAGGGGGGCGATGCGGCGGCGGAGGAAATCTGCGCCTACAGCGCCTACAGTGAGCCCGGCAAGCCTGAGGCGAAGGATCCTAGTAATGGCGATCTTCAGCCTCTCGTCTTCCGGGGCCACGTTGCTCCAGTCATTGCCGCGCACTATTGGAGCTTGGCGCACGGCGGTGAAGGGCTGCGGATTCTCCTCGACGATCCAGCACCACTCCGCTCTCCACTCCTCCCACTTGCTGCGGAGCTCACCCTCCAAGTACGCCTCCTTCTTGCCGACTCTCGAGATCCAGGCGTTCCCTCCCGCAAGCGGCTCTCCTCTCTCTACGCGAGGTATGAAGAAGTGGCGGAAAAGGGAAACATTGGGGTGGACTCCGACAAAGTTTTCGCACAAATGTGCGAAAACTGCCATGGTCAGAACGGCGTTGGGGGTGAAGTCAAGGAGGCGGAAGCCGTAGGTGTTCATGATATCGCAGAAGAACTCCGAGAAGGGCAGGCAGAGCCCGCAATAGAAGAACAGCGCAAAGAATGGGTACCCGTTTGGAGCCAGTTCCGAAGCAGCAGCCGGGAGTACCCTCGTGCGCGGATGCGCCCGTGTCTCCATCGCCCAAAAGATGTAGAAGTACTCCCTCAGCTCCTTCACGCCGAGCTGGGGGGAGAAGATCGCCCGCTCCTTCCGCAGCGCCGCGAGCTGCTGCGCCTCGGCCGACTTCACGCCCTTTCGCTTGTCGGCTTTCGGAGCCATGGCGGAGGTGGTGGGGGAGGTCGACGGCGTTGGTGATGCTGGTGGCAATGGGGGGCGGAGCGCTGCTCTCTCGGCTTCGAGAAGAAGGGGGGCGGCGGAGGTTCGTGAAGATGGAGTAGTAACAACCAGCGAGGGGGAACGAACTGCCCCTGTTTCCTCTGCTTATAAAGAGGGACGGGGCGGACGTTTCGCCCTTCCGAATAAAGAACCACCCACGATCTCTCCCACGATGCCGCATTCAACACGTGCCGTTAGGGGAGAGCGCGGTGGATACGGAGTGAGATTCGGCGTGGCCCAGTCCACATGTGCCCGTGCCCAGTCTTGGGCCTGGCCCAACAGCGCTCGGCACCGTGTCTGGCCCAGGCCCGGGGGCTCCTGTCGGTGTACTAGAATAGGGGTACCCTAGTACCCCGAACTTGTGCACGGGCAGTTGCAGCACCCCGCGGCAAGGCTTGACGGGCTAACACCAAGATCCTCTGTGGTTCCCTTGGAGCCATTCAAGAACAAAGTATTTAAGCTCAGGAGACAAGGCCCCGGCAAGAGGAGCTTGCCGGGAAGGCCAACCGAGGCACTCCAAGGAACTTGCCGCGACACGCCACGTGCTCCGGCAAGGCAACAAGGCCCCGGCAAGAGGAGCTTGCCGGGAAGACCAACCAAGGTACCTCGAGGCCCGGTGAGCGACAAGCCTCCGGACCCGACAAGATAACAGCAGCGGCAAGGCGCTTGCCGCGGCAGGCGGCCACTCTGTGCCCATGCTCCAGCGCATCCACCAACGTGTGGCTCCGGGGGCCTCTCCAGGCGCGCGTGACGGGAGGCTGTGCAGCCAGCGGTGCGCAGTGGCATGTGAAGCTGACAAGATCGCCATGATGGCGAACGGTGGCGCCCCTAACGGTCCTTTTCTGCACTGTTTGGGCGACTCATACGGGCATTTAATGCCCTTGTCCCCTGCCGTCAGGGTTAGGTAGGGTGCACTGTACAAGTAACTGTACCAACCACCTCACTTTTTACATTTGTACCCTTCTCTGCGTTGCCACCTGTCGGTGACCCCTTTAGCGTATAAAAGGAGGCCCATGCGCAACGTAGAGAGGGTTCGGTTCGACTGGTTCGCGCAGTTCGACTCATTCGTCACCCAGAAAAACACTACGCTCTCTCTCTAGAGCAAGAACACAAGATAATCAAACAAGCAGCAGTAGGAGTGTTATCTCTCCGGAGAGCTCCGAAGCTGGGTAAACTCCTCGTGTGCTTCGCCTCGATCTGCT
>NC_041393.1:409679555-409706836 GCF_002162155.2 Triticum dicoccoides
AGGTAGGGGTCGAACCGTCGGCGCCAAAGATGTCGGGGGAAACTGATCCACGAACACCTATGGGGCCGGCGGACCGGCCCCTTTCGGTTCAGCGGGGGGGCAGAGATCGCACGAAGAGCAGATCGAGGCGAAGCACACGAGGAGTTTACCCAGCTTCGGAGCTCTCCGGAGAGATAACACTCCTACTGCTGCTTGTTTGATTATCTTGTGTTCTTGCTCTAGAGAGAGAGCGTAGTGTTTTTCTGGGTGACGAATGAGTCGAACTGCGCGAACTAGTCGAACCGAACCCTCTCTACGTTGCGCATGGGCCTCCTTTTATACGCTAAAGGGGTCACCGACAGGTGGCAACGCAGAGAAGGGTACAAATGTAAAAAGTGAGGTGGTTGGTATAGTTACTTGTACAGTGCACCCTACCTAACCCTGACGGCAGGGGACAAGGGCATTAAATGCCCGTATGAGTCGCCCAAACAGTGCAGAAAAGGACCGTTAGGGGCGCCACCGTTCGCCACGATGGCGATCTTGTCAGCTTCGCATGCCACTGTGCACCGCTGGCTGCACAGCCTCCCGCCACGCGCGCCTGGAGAGGCCCCCAGAGCGACACGTTGGTGGATGCACTGGAGCGTGGGCACAGAGTGGCCGCCTGCCGCGGCAAGCGCCTTGCCGCTGCTGTTATCTTGTCGGGTCCGGAGGCTTGTCGCTCACCGGGCCTCGAGGTACCTTGGTTGGTCTTCCCGGCAAGCTCCTCTTGCCGGGGCCTTGTTGCCTTGCCAGAGCGCGTGGCGCGTCGCGGCAAGTTCCTTGGAGTGCCTCGGTTGGCCTTCCCGGCAAGCTCCTCTTGCCGGGGCCTTGTCTCATGAGCTTAAATACTTTGTTCTTGAATGGCTCCAAGGGAACCACGGAGGATCTTGGTGTTAGCCCGGCAAGCCTTGCCGCGGGGTGCTGCAACTGCCCGTGCACAAGTTCGGGGTACTAGGGTACCCCTATTCTAGTACACCGACAAACAATGAGTCACTATCGGTCTTTATAAATGGCGCTATGGGTTGACCGATATGCTCAATAACAATTTTACTGCTAACAAGTAAATTACCCTTCTTCATTGGTCTTTCAAAATTACTTATGAGAATATTTCTTATAGATGCATCAATAATGAAGTTGCGACCAAATCTAAAAATACGTAAATTGCTTGCTATGCATACCTCTTCAAATACGTTGGGAGAGCATGATGGTGTTGTGACTTGAACAATATCTAGCTTCGTCTTTGGATGACTCTCAAATGCCTTTTCATCATCTTTTTCTTTATTATGTGCATCATTACCTTGAAGATCCTTATCAGCCAAAGTTTGTTCGGCTACTTGCTCTTGTCCTTGAGGCTTGTCAATTTCTACGACACGAAACTCATAGGGCAGGAAGTAGGTTCCATTAACTTCAGAAAAATCAAGCATGGTTGTTTTGCTATGCTTGCCATGCCCTTTCTCAATAATGCTTGCCTCTTTGGATTTGATGGATTTGGAATATATACTACTTGATTTGGCTTTTTCAACCGAAGCACTTTCAAGTTCCGAATCATCCTTCTTTTCATTGATACTACCAATTGTCAATGCTTCTTTTATTTGAGCCAATTCTTTTTTTATTTGTTTCTGGCGGCGAGCGGCAAAATTGCCTTTAAGCTTTTTCTCATTTTCAGCCCACTCCGGATATGATTGCCCCCCAATGTTTTTAGATTCTTTCGGCAATGACACACAGGTGTTGCCGAAATTTTGCGATAGTGTAGGGGTGTATAATATGATGTAGTACTAGGTGAAGGCATATGCATTGTTGTAAAACCATATTTTTGCTTGCCAATTTTATCAATTGGCAAAGATTCATCTTCTTGCAAAACTCTAGTTTTTATTGCGGCATAATCAGGAAATAGCCCCTTTTCATGTTGTTCAAGGCAAAGAGCACTAATCCTCTTATTTTGGGCTAAATTCTTCAATGCAGCCACTACTACCTCATCTTCTACAATATTGGGCACAACCGCTCCTGTAAAATTTACATTCATTCGGCTATGACCAGGAAGGTCGGAAGCCAAATTATGAACATCTACAGTAGTGTATGGTGCTGAAAAATTATTGTCATGAGGTGTAGCATATAACTGTTGGGAATAACTGGCTGAACATCTAGTAGTAGCATGGCCAGTTCTCTTGTTCATCGGCATGGCTAGATTAGTATATTGCACATTACTTGCCGATGAATAAAAGGGTGAAACACTTTCTTGCATGGCATTGGAAATTCTAACATGAGGTGTTTCATATTTATTAACTGAACTCACCATGTTGTTCATCGGCATAACAATTTGTGGGGTTGCCGATGCATGACTGTTGGGATACATATGGTGCGGGCTACTAGTATCATAAGAAGTTGAAGCATGCAAATTACTTTGAATCAGCCCTTGCACGTAATTAGATGCATTATTGAAAAAACTAGGGCTGGCCGATAGAGTATACTCATTGAACGATCTAGTAACACCATATAAATTATTCACATCTATAGCAGGGAATTGGGTATTCATATTACCTTTGTGGATTGCAAACCCTAGATGACGATCCTTTCGTAGCAAGAACAGGCCGAAGACCGTTCAAAACTTCGTACCCAGCGGAGTCACCAAAAAGTGTGTTCGCACATGAACACGTCATCGTGTACCCTCGACGCCAGGGGTGATGCACCGCAGCTCACATCGAAGGAGACCCGTCCGTAAGCGCGGTACGCAAGCAAGTCGGTGGGCGCTTTTGACGACCCGAAACCCCACACGCCCGGGAAGGACCCCGTCAGGGCGGTCGGTGGCTATGGGCTGCCCTAGGTCGGCCTGACCGCCCCTAGGGCCTCGAGGTTCACCGCCCTGCAACAAGAAGAACGAACGAAGAACGAGAAAGAAGAAGAACTAGGGTTAAGGAGAAAAGATAAAAGATAAAAAGTGGTAGATGAATTGATCGATTGTGTGTTGTTCAATCGGCCATCACCCCTTAGATATATAAGAGGCGGCTGGACTTCCCGTGCAAGGAAAAGGCTTGGATTCACGTCCAAAACCCTAGTCAAATTCGGATTGGTTTTGTCCGAACTTTCCAAAACTATTCGGTTTAAACTGGCTGCACCTTGCGGGTCTATTTTGTGGTGGTAAACAATCTCATATGGAAACGAGCCCAAAAGCAGTCTTGACCGTTTCGACAAGACGAACAACTTTCATGTTGAACTTTTTTTATCAGAGGTCATATCAAGGGTCAAATATGTCAAGCAAAATAGGCTATTCCCTCGCGCTACCCATCAGACATGTGTCTGGTGGGGCGCGCCACATCTCGCCTCGTGACAGGGCTGCACTCCCATTGCTCTAACTTTTGCATACGAAATCAGATTTGGACGAGTTTTATATCAAAATCAATCATTTCGATGAGACGAAGACAATCTGTGTGGATCATTTTTCCATTTGAGGTGGTATTGGGGGATCAATCGGCAAAACTGTACTCTGAATATAAGATCTTAGTACTTTGAGCATAGTTTCCGCCTTCGAGATGAAGTCGGACGGCGATGGCCCAAACTTCAAAGATGTTCATATTGACAATACGAAACTTTTTTATGTATATCACTTCTCCATTTGAGGCCATATTAATTAAGTTCTTGACCGTGCCAAAATCTGGTGTCAACAAGAGGGAGACGGTCGTGTGCTCCGACGACGGCCTTTCTCGCTGACATTTCCCTACAGGGACGACATACATGTGGATCAAAAGTTCCTCGCCGATGGATGCAACCTGGGGAGGGCATAGATCGGACACTCATATTTGTCTTACCCAGCTGCCGTCAATGGCGGGGCAGATGCCGAAGCAACGGGGGTGGGAGAGCTAGCGGGTTGACCGCTCGGCTCGGACAAGCACTAGGGTAGAATGGTGGCCGAGCGAGCCGCCGCTCCTGTCTACTTTATCTGGCAGCGCAGAAGAGAGAGAGAGAGAGAGAGAGAGAGAGGAGGAGGCGGGCAGAGGAGGCGGTGCCCAGGCGGGGTTGAGGAGGACGGGAAGAAAGGTGCGGCAGGTGCGGGAGAAAGGAGTTCTTGCGGGAAGGAGCGGACGGCTCGGGACCGGTTCATCCTTTTTGCGCGCACGTTCTCTGCAGCGTACAAGGCGCGGAATGGAAGGGACAAGCCGCCCATGCCGTCTCCTTTTCTCTCTCCTATATCTGATGCTGAAGGCAGAATGAACAACCCAAGACACTGACGTGTGGGACCAAAAGCCAACATGGCTCACCTGTCACAACACGCGGGACGGGTGTGTATGCGGGTATATATGTGTCAATCCATCTCTCTCTTTCCAATATCCAATCCCAGAATTGGAGGGAGTTGTTGGTTGACCTGGGCAAAGCGTTCATGCGAGGCAGACTCCCATGCCAGTCCGTGTCTCTTCCCTCCACACGAACCAAGCCACAGCAGGCCACGGACAGGTGGGGCCAGAATGAAAACAGGGCCACTTGCAGCGAGATCACACAAGGACCAGACGAGGGAATAACAACAGGAGCAGCCACGTCTCCTAGCGAGAATCGCGTGCCGCACACGCGGCGCATCAGGAGAGGGCATGTGCGCACCTCAAAACGGCTCAGCCAGCCAATCGGCAACAAGCGCGAGCCCACCAGTCATTGGATTTTGAAACTACAGCGAGGTAAAAACAGACGACGCAGATCCAACATCCCAAAAGAGTTTGGAGACTGGTTTGACCACCATCCGACGTCTGAAATCAAAGAAAAACGGGGGAACCTCCTAGAGCCAAGTTGGCTAGCAACCTTATATGTTATAATGCTACCTAACATATTTATCCATATAATTTTCTTTATTGTGGCATGAATATTCAGATCCATAAGATTCAAAACGAAAGTTTAATATTGACATAAAAACAATAATACTTCAAGCATACCAATAAAGCAATCATGTCTTCTCAAAATACCATGGCCAAAGAAAGTTATCCCTACAAAATCATATAGTCTTGCTATGCTCCATCTTCATCATACAAAATATTAAAACATGCACAACCCCGATGACAAGCCAAGAAATTGTTTCATACTTTTGATGTTCTCAAACTTTTTCAACTTTCATGCAATACATGAGAGTGATCAAAGGATATACCACTATAGGTGGAATAGAACATGGTGGTTGTGGAGAAGACAAAAAGGAGGAGATAGTCTCACATCAACTAGGCGTATTAACGGGCTATGGAGATGTCCATCAATAGATATCAATGTGAGTGAGTAGGGATTGCCATGCAACGGATGCACTAGAGCTATAAGTGTATGAAAGCTCAAAAAGAAACTAAGTGGGTGTGCATCCAATTCGCTTGCTCACGAAGACCTAGGGTAGTTTGAGGAAGCCCATCACTGGAATATACAAGCCAAGTTATATAATGGAAAATTCCCACTAGTATATGAAAGTGCCAACATAGGTGACTCTCTATCATGAAGATCATGGTGCTACTTTGAAGCACAAGTGTGGTAAAAGGATAGTAGCATTGCCCCTTCTCTCTTTTCTCTCTTTTTTTTGTTTTTTGTTTGGGCTTCTTTGGCCTCTTTTATTTTTTGTAAAGTTCGGGGACTCATCCCAACTTGTGAGGGAATCATAGCTTCCATCATCCTTTCCTCACATGTGATAATGCTTTAATAATGATGATCATCACACTTTTATTTACTTACAACTCAAGAATTACAACTCGATACTAGAACAAAATATGACTCTTTATGAATGCCTCCGGCGGTGTACCGGGATGTGCAATGATTAAGAGTGACATGTATGAAAAATATGAATGGTGGCCTTGCCACAAATACTATGCCAAGTACATAATCATGCAAAGCAATATCAAAATGATGATGCGTGTCATAATAAACGAAACGGTGGAAGTTGCATGGCAATATATCTCGGAATGTCTATGGAAATGCCATAATATGGTGGGTTTAATGCACCGGTGAGAATTGCGCGGTGCTAGAGAGGCTAGCAAAGGTGGAAGGGTGAGAGTGCGTATAATCCATGGACTCAACATTAGTCATAAAGAACTCACATACTAATTGCAAAAAAATATTAGTTATCAAAACAAAGTACTACACGCATGCTCCTAGGGGGATAGATTGGTAAGAAAAGACCATCACTCGTCCCCGACCGCCACTCATAAGGAAGACAATCAATCAACAAATCATGCAACAACTTCATCACATAACGGTTCACCATACGTGCATGCTACAGGAATCACAAACTTTAACACAAGTATTTTTACCAATCCATAATTACTCACTAGCATGACTTTGATATCACCATATTTATATCTCAAAACAAATGCAAGGAATCAAACTTCTCATAGTATTCAATGCTCTTTATATGAAAGTTTTTATTATATCCCTCTTGGATGCTCATCATATTAGGACTAAATTCATAACCTAAACAAATTACCATGTTGTTCGGAGACTCTCAAAATAATATAAGTGAAGCATGAGAGTTCAACAATTTCTATAAAATACAGCCATCGATGTGCTCTAAAAAGATATAAGTGAAGTACTAGAGCAAATTGCCTAGCTCAAAAGATATAAGTGAAGCACATAGAATATTCTAATAAAATTCACGATTAATGTGTGTCCCTCTCAAAAGGTGTGTACAGAAAGGATGATTGTGGCAAACTAAAAATCAAAGACTCATATCATACAAGACGCTCCAAGCAAAACACATATCATGTGGTGAATAAAAATATAGCCTCGAGTAAATCTACCGATGGATTGAAGACGAAAGAGGGGATGTCATCCGGGGCATCCCCAAGCTTAGATGCTTGGTTGTCCTTGAATATTACCTTGGGGTTCCTTGGGAATCACCAAGCTTAGGCTCTTGCCACTCCTTATTCCATAGTCCATCAAATCTTTACCCAAAACTTGAAAACTTCACAACACAAAACTCAACAGAAAACTCATGAGATCCGTTAGTATAAAAAATAAATCACCACTTTTTGGTACTGTTTTGAACTCATTATTTATTTGTATTGGTCTAATATCTACTGTATTCCAACTCTTACATGGTTCATAGCCCCCGATACTACCCATAGATTCATTAAAATAAGCAAACAACACATAGAAAACAGAATCTGTCAAAAACAGAACAGTCTATAGCAATCTGTAAACTTTGTATACTTATTTAACTCCAAAAAATCTGAAAAATTAGGACAACAGAGGAATTAATATATAAATCTTGTTTAAAAAATTTAGGATTTTATTATGCTTATGTGATTTTTAACAATTCTGGCAATGAGCGCAAAAGTTTCTGTTTTTCAGCAAGATCAAATCAACGATATACCAAAGTTTCCCAAAGGCTTTACTTGGCTCACACACTAATTAAAAACACCAAAAAACAATTAATACAGAGGTAATAATGTGTATTCACATAAAAACAGAAAAGAAAAATATTGGGTTGTCTCCCAACAAGCGCTCTTCTTTAAAACCTTTTAGCTAGGTGTTGATAATTTTAATGATGCTCACATGAAAGATAACAATAGAAACACGAAGAGAGCATCATGTAGCATGTGAAAAACAAGTTTGAGTCTAACATATTTCCTATGCATAGGCATTTTATAGGGAAAATATTTATCAAGACAAGCAAAAACTAGCATATGCAAGGAAGAAGAAAGAAACAATACTAATCTCAACATAATGAGAGGTAATTTAGTAACATGAAAATTTCTACAACCATATTTCCCTCTCTCATAATAATTACATGTGGGATCATATTCAAATTCAACAATATGGCTATCACATAACATATTTTCTACATGGTCCACATGCATGCAAAGTTGACACTCTTCCAATATAGTGGGATTATCATCAAATACAGTCATGACCTCTCCAAGCCCACTTTTATCAAAATTTTCATGAGATTGATCATTCTCAAAAGTAGTGGGATCATTATTACCTAGAGTTGACACTCTTCCAAACCCACTTCCAATATTATCGCAAACATATTCGTCATGAGACTTAAATAAATTTTCAAGATCATAAGAAGCATTATCACCCCAATCATGATCATTACAACAAGTAGTGGACATGGCAAAATTAGCATCCCCAAGCTTGGGGTTTTGCATATTATTAGCACAATTGGCATGAATAGAATTTATAATAACACCATTGCAATCATGCTTTTCATTCAAGGAGCTATCATGAATCACTTCATAAATTTCTTCTTTTAGCACTTCATCACAATTTTCAGATTCACGAATTTCAAGCAAAACTCCATAAAGATAATCTAGTGCACTCAACTCACTGGCAATTGGTTCATCATAGTTGGATCTTTTAAAAAGATTAGCAAGTGGATGAGGATCCATAAACTCTTTGCTTACTGATTTTGAATAAATACACAATTATGCCAAGCAAACAAGCAAACAAACCAAGTAAGACATAAGGGCAAACGAAAAGACGAATGAAAGAAGGGAGAATAAAAAGGCAAATATTTTTGTATTTTTCCGAAAATGTTTTAGAAGTGGGGAAGAGGAAAATGAGAGGCAAATGGCAAATAATGCAATGCAAGAGATGAGAGTTTATGGTGGGTACTTGGTAGGCTTGATGTAGAACCTCCCTGGCAACGGTGCCAGAAATTCTTCCTGTTACTTCTTGAGCTTGCGTTGGTTTTTCCCTTGAAGAGGAAAGGGTGATGCAGCAAAGTAGAGATAAGTATTTCCCAGTGTTTGAGAACCGAGGTATCAATCCAGTAGGAGGTACACGCAAGTCTCCAATCTATGCACCTGCACAAACAATCAAACACTTGCACCCAACGCGATAAAGGGGTTGTCAATCCCTTCACAGTCACTTGCAAAGGTGAGATCTGATAGATATATATATAAAAGATTACTAAAACATAGAACAAAATAAAAGTAAATAAATTGCAGGAAGGTATTTTTGGCTTTTTTGGTTTATAGATCTGAAAATATATGATGAAAAATAGACCGGTGGCCATAGGTTTCACTAGAGGCTTCTCTCTTGAAAGAAAATAATACGATGGGTGAACAAATTACTATCGAGCAATTGATAGAAAAGTGCAAAGTTATGATGATATCCAAGGAAATGATTATGAATACAGGCATCACATCCGTGTCGAGTAGACCGAAATGATTATGCATCTACTACTATTACTCCACACATCGACCGCTATCCATCATGGATCTAGAGTATTAAGTTCATAAGAGCGGAGTAACGCCTTAAGTAAGATGACATAATCTAGAGGGATAAACTCAAGGAATATGATGAAACTCCCATCTTTTTACCCTTGATGGCAACAATACAAATACGTGCCTCGCTACCCCTACTTTGTCACTAGGTGAGGACACCGCAAGATTGAACCCAAAACTGAGAACCTCTCCCATTGCAAGAAGAACCAATCTAGTTAGCCAAACCAATCCGATAATTTGAAGAGAAATACAAAGATACCAAACCATGCATATAAGAATTCAGAGAAGATTCAAATAATATGCATAGATAAAATGATCATAAATCCACAATCCGTCGAATCTCGAAAAACACACCGCAAAAGAATATTACATCAGATAGATCTCCAAGAACATCGAGGAGAACATTGTATTGAGGATCAAAGAGAGAGAAGAAGTCATCTAGCTACTAGCTATGGACCCATAGGTCTATGGTAAACTACTCATGCTTCATCAGCAATAGAGTTGATGTAGAAGCCCTCCATGATCGAATCCCCCTCCAACAGGGTGCCGAAAAAGGCCCCAAGATGGGATCTCACGGGTACAGAAGGTTACGGCGGTGGAAAAGTATTTTGGTGGACGCCTCTGGTCGTTTGGAATATTTGGGAATTTATAGAGCAAAAATTAGGGTTGGAGGAGTCCTGTGGGCCCACAAGCCAGCCCCCCCCCCCCCGGGCGCGCCCTGAGGGCTTGTGGAGCCCTCGGGACTCTTCTGGCCCCTTTCCAAGTTTGTTGGGTGTCTTCTGGTCCAAGAAAAATCATCGCGAAAGTTTATTCCATTTGCACTCCGTTTGATATTTCTTTTTTGTAAAACTCAAAAACAAGGAAAAACAGAAATTGGCACTGGGCTCTAGGTTAATAAGTTAGTCCCAAAAATAATATGAAATAGCATATTAATGCATATAAAACATCCAAAACAGATAATATAATAGCATGGAACAATACAAAATTATAGATATGTTTGAGACATATCACTTCTCCACTACCAAATGCTCCTTGAGCTCCTGGCTTTACTTCGTGCACCATGGCCTAGGACGGTGATTATTTCGAGGATGGGTCGATGATTTGGGCGGAAGGTGTCGTGCTGACGGTCGGGGCATGTGGGATGGAGAAGGAGGAGGAGGATGGGGATTGAGTGTGGATTACCTGACTAGATCGACGAGGCCGAGCGGCAGGAAGGAGCGTCACCGGTGAGGAGGTGGCGCTGCAAGCAAGCAATGAAGGCGGAAACAAGGGAAATGTGGCTTTTGGTGAGGAGGAGGGGGAGTAGATATTTCTGTGAATGCTGAAATTTTTCATTTGGTGTAGCAAAAAACTGGCGCGCAAAGTGTCATCAGACACAACCCCTTATTCAGCACTGTGTACAATATCTGAACATTACAAACGATTAATATGGCTTACCCCGTGTATGATGAGTTTGAACGTGCAAAGTTTTGTTTGAATTTCCCTTGTTACAGTGGGCATCCATGTCATTGCATAGTTTGGGTACACAAAAGAGCCTACAACACACCCACACTTCTTAATCGAGGAAGTTCAGCAATTAAACAGAGCTAGCTGACCTAAACATTACTCTAACAAAATATCGACGCTCTAAACAAAGACTACTACTCCGCCTGGCGCTCATCGATCACCGTCGCCTCCTCCATTTCTAGCTTGTTCTCGACGATCTCCTGGGGAAGGGGCTCCATGGCATCCATCGCAACATACTCAAGCATCTCGCCATCTGATGACCCACAAGTATAGGGGATCAATCATAGTCCTTTCATAAGTAAGAATGTCGAAACCAACAAGGAGCAGAAGGAAATGAAAAATTGTCAGGACCCCGACTCAATGCCACATCGATCTAACATGTAACACCTCATATCACTTTGCGGCCTAACGCACGGTATTCCCACGGGTGTCGCCTTACCTTTGTCCGGGACCGTTTGCGTCTTTTGGCACACGTATATGATAGTGTCGCTAGCATCCATATGATAAGGAGCCCGGGCTGACATGGCTAGTCGTAAACCCAAAGTGGCTCAAACTTACAGGGACAGGCATCCATGACCCAGCATCGAACGTGTCGGTCATCAGCGAGTGAATCCAGGCTGTAGCACTGGGCTAGCAGGACTCTGGTGAACCCGGCTGTAGCGGGCTAACAGGACTCCGGAATTCATCGCGTGACATTTCCCCGAGGGGACAGACACAGGAACGAAGAAGGACACATGCCGGCCAGCCTAAGTGTTCCGGAGCAGTAGCAAGCTACCATGGCTCAGTGGAAACACTAGGAGACATTTCCCGGTAAGAGAGGCTACTAAGGATAAACAACTAGATAGTCAGATCCCACACATACCAAGCATTTCAATAACATACACACAATATGCTCGATATGTGCAAATACAACATGGCATCACAACATGACTCTACAACTCAAGTATTTTATTCAATAGGCTCCAAGGAGTGAGATATTACAAACATGGGTCTCATGACCCAACATTCAGAGCATACAAGTCAAAGCACAAGCGGAAGCTTAACATGTCTAAGTACAGACATCTACAAATGAAAAAGGCTGAGAAGCCTGACTATCTACTAGATCCTGCTGAGGGCACAAAGTCATAGCTGAGGTAACAAGCTAAAGTCCACGCGGAACTACTAGTGAGACGGAAGTCTCTGCAAAAACGTAAAATAGGCAAACCTGAGTACAAATGTACCTAGCAAGACTTACATCAGAACTAACTACATATGCATCATTATCAACAAAGAGGATGGCGGGGTTTAACTGCAGCAAGCCAGCTTCGACTCGGTGGCTATCCTAAACTACGACTGCAAGTAACTCTTTTGAGGTGGCGCACACGAGTCCACATATTCACCATATCAATACACCACTATGGATCCGCTCCCGTCTCCCTACGAGAATGCCATCCATAGCACTCACACTTATCTTGCATATTTTAGAGTATCCACTTTCACTTGTCTATGAACTGTACAGGCAACCCAGAAGTCCTTTTCCACGGACACAGGTATTCGAATAGATGATGTTAACCCTGCAGGGGTGTACTTCTTCACACACGCTCTCACCACTTACCGCCGTTTACACGACATGTACTCGGCAACCTTCAAGCGGAAGCCCAGCGAGGGTGTCGGCCACGGCCTACCTAAACACTCAAGTCTCTAGTCCAGGTTTATCACCTATTCAGGTTCCATCCGCAGGGAGTCCGGCCGAGGTTTCCACATACGGCCCCGAACGATGTGTACAGGGTTCCGTGACACCAAACGGGCGCCAGGTATACCCGGCCACATGCCTACCGCATCACAGCCCACCCCTCCGGTCAGCGCTGCCCACGGCCTCCAGCATACTACAAACACCAGAAACTACTTGCAACTCCTGGAGAGAGGACAAGGGTGATTAAGAAGCCGAGAGGGTCCATTGGTTTCGGGCCCAATGCGTGGTAGTAACTGTTTCATGGATCACAAACACAGAACTCAGTTCCTGAGGACGGCTTCAATGAGACAACCCACCATGTACTCCTACATGGCCTCTCACCGCTACCTTTACCAAATTGTGTTCACACACTTAGCTCACACACAGTAGGACATGTTCACACACCTCTGATTCATCCCCGATGAATCAGACCTGACTCAACTCTAAGCAGTAGCAGGCATGACAAACAAGCATGAATGAGTAGGCACAACAGGGCTCAAACAACTCCTACTCATGCTAGTGGGTTTCATCTATTTACTGTGGCAATGACAGGTCATGCAGAGGATAAAGGGGTTCAGCTACCGCAACAAGTAACAAATGAATCGTTGTTGTCCTAATGCAGTAAAAGAGAGCAGCAGCGAGAGAGTGGGATTGTATCGGAATGAACAAGGGGGTTTTGCTTGCCTGGCACTTCTGAAGATAGTATAGCTCTTCATCGGTGTCATCGATCTCGTCGTCGGTATCACGTCTAACGAGAGGGGACAAATACTGGCAACACAGAAGGAAACACAATCAATGCAATGCACAATATGATGCATGCTCATGACATGTCAATATGCTGTGTGTTGGGCTAATGCAACTAAAACCAGAGTGGTTTGATCTTATTTGAATCAAAGATTCAAATACAAGCCTAAGCTATGAACTCATATAAGTGCATTATCATGTTTCATCTAAACAGAAAGGTTAGGTTGCTCTAACATGCATGAAACCAGTACAGATGCAAAGGTTGGATTTTTCTGATCATTTTTCATATATAACTTATTCCAATCTGAGTTATAGATTATTTTCTATGAATTTTTGAAGTTTGCTACATTTTCTGGAATTTCCTATATAAGAATAAATCCAATAAATGTTTTATTGCGTCAGCAATGCATCAGGGTGACGTCAGCCAACAATGGGGACGGTCTAGGTCAAACCTGACCAGTGGGTCCCGCGTGTCAGTGTCATTAGTCTAAATAATTTTTAGTTAGTCCTAATCCTAACTTAATTAGCAGGCGGGTCCCACTTGTCATAGACCCAGGGGGTTAAACTGGGTCCACCCGGGGTCAACTCGGTCAGCGGGGTCAAACTCACCGGTGACTCGATGCTGGCGAGGCCCGATACGGTGGCGCGGCTCGAAAAACACCCACAGGGCACGGTGGAGGCCGTTATTGGGCTTGTTGGAGAGCTCTTGCAGGCGCGCGTCGAGTGGTGGTGGCGGCCGGGACTATGGTGGTCGGAGCCGACGACGGCGAGCTCCAAGGCGGCGGCCGGAGTTCGGGTTAGCACGGGGGCGGCGTTAGGGAGCACGAAAGGGGGTGCGGAGGGGTGCTATGGCCTCCTGGGGGTGCACTGAGCATGTCTGCGTGCTCGGTTTGGACGGAAGCAAACCAAAACGATGACGGCGACAAGTCCGGCGCCGATGAGGTCTCGGTCTCGACGAAAATGAAGGCTACGACGAGCTAATGGACATGGGAGAAGGGGGGTCGGTAGAGGAGCTCACGGCGAGTGCAGAGGTGGCCTCAGCGTGCTCGGGGAAGCACCGGAGCGTGTGGGCGTGCGCGTTGGCCACACGCGCGTCCTCCTGGCAGAGGAGGAAGACGACAGGGAAGGAGGCGGTGGTGGGCTTGGCCAGTTGCAGTGCTGGGCCACAGCTGGGCCGACTAGGTGGCCTGCACAGTGAGGCCAGGTACTAACTCTCTCTCTCTTTTATTTTCTGTTTTCTATTTTCTGTAATCTTTGTGGCTTTATTAAAAATACAAAAACGTTTCCAAAAATCCTGAAAATAGTTGTGGGCTCTGTTAGGATTATTCCTAGCAGCCCACACTTAAGTTCAGAATTAATTGAGCACTTAAGATAATATATAGCATTTAAATGCCCAATTGCAAATACTATATGATTTAATTCAGTGACCAAATATGTCATGGAAAAATGTGCAACACCTCTGGTTATGGTTCTAGCATTTCCAGAAATGATGAACATTTTTGAAAGCCATTTGGATTCACTAAAAATATTTTAGTTGAACCTAGTGAATTCCTTTGACGCTAGGGTTTAGGCAATCCCCATTTAAAGTTTCATAAAATTTAAACATGATGCATGGATGCTTATGCAAAGACAGATAAGGTCTAAGCTAGGGCTGTGACACAAATGGTTTTCAGCAAGCTAATCTCTGCAAGTACTGAAAGTAGCGGTAACAAATAGTTTAGTAGCAAGGTAATTTGTAAGAAGTAATAATAGTAACCAAGGGGCAGCAAGGTGGCCCAATCCTTTTTATAGCAAAGGAAAAGCCAAAAAGTTCTCTTATAGTAAGGAAAGCATTCTCGAGGACACATGGGAATTGTCGTCTAGTCATGTTCATCATGTTTAGTTGATTTGCGTTTGTTACTTTGATAATTTGATATGTTGGTGGACTGGTGCTAGTGTTGTTCTTACTTGAACAAGCAACACTCTTATGATTACCCCCTCTCGCAAGCATCCACAACTACGAAAGAAGAATTAAGATAAATCTAACCGTAACATGAAACATATGGATCCAAATCAGCCCCTTACGGAATAACGCATAAATTATGATTTAAGCTTCTATCACTCTTGCAACCCATCATCTACTTATTACTCTCCAATGCCTTCCCTTAGGCCCAAGTGTGGTGAAGTGTCATGTAGTCTACGTTCACATGGCATCACTAAAGGAAGAACAATATACATATCATCAAAATATCGAACGAAGACCAACTTCACATGATTACTTATAACAAGACTTCTCACATGTCCTAAAGAACAAAAGTAACTACTCACAAACCATATTCATGTTCAAGATCAGAGGTGTATTGAATATGCTTAAGGATCTAAACATTTAATCGTCAACCAAATAAACCAACTAGCATCAACTTCAAGATGTAACCAACACTACTACCAAGCCACAAATACCAATCTGAGGTTTTGGGACAAAGATTGAATACAAGAGATGAACTAGGGTTTGAGACGAGATGGTCCTTGTGAATATGTTGATGAAGATTAGCCCTCCCATGATGAGAGGATCATTGGTGATGTCGATGGATTTGATTTCCCACTCCTGGAGGGAAGTATCCCTGGTGGAATCGCTCCACCTAAGAGCAAAAGTGCTCCTGCCCAGGTTAAGCCTCGAGACGGCAGCTCTTCATCCCGAAAGTCTTCTTTTGATTTCTTTTCTCCAGGGAAAATAGCATCATATAGGAGAAGATAGACCCCAGAGGCCTGGTGGTGGAGTTACGAGCTCACCAGGCATGCCTGTAAGGGCATATTTTATCCCTAAGGTGTTTTGGTGATTGATGACAATGCGTTTGCTGACTAATTGTGTGCGTTGAGTTTTTCAGAGATTCATCCTTTGGCACAAGACGATTCCCTTCCCTCGGAGTGTTTTTCAAGACGGTGCAGCTCTTTCGTTTCTATTTTGGTGGACTAGTTTCATAGGAGTCACCGTACTCTCAAGAGGGGGTCCGCTTTGGTAAGGCTAGGGTGGAATCAACACGTACACATCCTTGTCACACCCTCTGAGCCTTTCCGCTTCAATGGAGAGCTCATTCCCCTTCATATGTGCATCATTTGGTCCCAGCGGTAGTGCCGCGGGCCACAGCGGTAGTACCGCCCGAGTGCTACAAGTGGCAGTACCGCTCCACGGCGGTAGTACCGCTTGAAGCCCTCCGCCGTAGTACCGCTGTGGCTTCGTGCTCCTATCGCCTCGACTCGAGGGCTCTTTTCTCGTGTCGGGTTTTGCGGCACTAGTTGCGGCAGTAGAGGCGGTAGTATCGCTCTTAAGCGGTAGTACCGCCCTTACCACCACGGTAGTACCGCCCTGGGTCCAGGTCCTCCCTTTGCTCCTTGCTCCCCTCTACTACGCGGCAGTACCCGAGTTGGGGCGGTAGTACCGCTGGCCTCAGCGGTAGTACCGCCCACCCCTGCAGTAGTACCGCTCTCTGCGGGGCTGCTTTGGGGGGTAACGGTTGGATTGTCTCCCCCCCCCCACTATATAAGGGGATCTTCTTCCCCAAAGTTGACCTACCTCTTCCCTCAAAAGCTCCATTGTTGCTCCAAGCTCCATTTTCGCCCGATCTCTCTCCCTAGCCAATCAAACTTGTTGATTTGCTCAGGATTGGTTGAGAAGGCCCCGATCTACACTTCCACCAAGAGAAATTTGATTCCCCCCACTAATCCCTAGCAGATCTTGTTACTCTTGGGTGTTTGAGCACCCTAGACGGTTGAGGTTGCCGCGGAGCCATAGTCCATTGTGGTGAAGCTTCGTGGTGTCGTTGGGAGCCTCCAATTAAGTTGTGGAGATAGCCCCAACCTTGTTTGTAAAGGTTCGGTCGCCACCTTCAAGGGCACCAATAGTGGAATCATGGCATCTCGCATTGTGTGAGGGCGTGAGGAGAATACGGTGGCCCTAGTGGCTTCTTGGGGAGCATTGTGCCTCCACACCGCTCTAACGGAGACGTACTTCCGCTCAAAAGGAAGGAACTTTGGTCACACATCCTCGTCTCCATCGGCTCCACTCTTGGTTATCTCGTGCCTTTACTTGTGCAAGCTTATTTGTCTTGTATCCCTTGCTTGCTTGTGTACTTGTTGGTGTTGCATCATACAGGTTGCTCACCTAGTTGCATATCTAGACAACCTACTTTGATGCAAAGTTTAATTTGGTAAAGAAAAACTAAAAATTGTTAGTTTCCTATTCAGCCCCCCCCCCTCTAGTATCAGAGCCTCATCTCTTTATTAAGGACTTTGTCGTACGGAGAGTATGGTTGACACCATAGACGGTAGGGAGGAGCACTCTAGTGTGAATCCGAGCTCATCTACGGGTGATGGGGGAACTGCGGTGTCTCGTGAGGAATTCAATGTGGCTTTGGACACATTGAAAACCTCCATGACAACCGAGGTTGAAAGCATGTTTAATAAATTCTTAGAAGGACTTAAACTATCTACCTCGCCGTTGAAAGTGGGTGATCCCACTCACAAGGTGACGGAGAAAAGGATCCTTCTACTAGTGGTAGAAATGGCACCGGCATCTTTGCCCATGTAGCACCTCCAGTTTATGGAGGACCGATTCCTTCTACTCATTTAAATCATGTCGGCCCTCCTCCTAAGATTGTGAAAAATGAGGACTTTGATTCTTGGGTATATCGCTTCAAGCGTCATTTA
This sequence comes from Triticum dicoccoides, assembly GCF_002162155.2. NCBI lineage: Eukaryota > Viridiplantae > Streptophyta > Magnoliopsida > Poales > Poaceae > Triticum > Triticum dicoccoides. The sequence goes on from NC_041393.1 coordinate 409,697,397, forward strand.
AATCATGTGAATACTAACCTTTGGAGAATCATTGAAGAAGGTTTCCATCCACATGACCGAAGCAACTTCACCCCTAGAGAAGCCGTGGACCATCAATTCAATGAGAATGCTCTCTTCATCATTCAAGATGTTGTTCTACCCGAAGATCTCCCTCGTCTTCGACCCTTCTCCATGGCCAAAGACGCATGGCATTGTGTTGTTTCCCTCTATAAGGGAAGTGCAAGCATTCAACGCTCCAACTATGAAGTGGTGCAAGATGAAGCCGATGAGTTTGCAATGAAAGAAGATGAAGAACCTCGTGATCTCTTTCGGAGAGTAACCAAACTTGCGGTCTCACTCCGAGATCATGGGAGCAAGGACACATATGACAATTGGATCAAGCGCAAGTTCCTCAAAGCAATGATGCCTTTCCACAAGGCCTTGTCCTCCGTCATCCGTCAAAGACCGGACTTCCACTCCTTGACCTCAAATGAAGTGTTGGATGAGTTTGTGGCAATGAGGATCTTGGACAAGACCGCCGAAAACGAGGTGTTGTGCTCACAAAGGACAAAGAAGCCAACCTTGCCTTGAAGGCCAAGGTTATTGTGGAAGAAGAGGAGAGCAACCTCGAAGATACAAAATATGATTATCATGAGCACATGGCTCTTGCTTCAAGGCAATTTTGGAGCAAGAAGAACACAAGGCCCAACTTCAAGAAGAACAACTCAAGTGGATTCAAGGGCAAGCAACGTGTGAGAACATGTTACAATTGTGGCAATGTGAGCCATTTTGTTGTGGATTGCCCTTATGAGAAGCGGGAAGGCAATGGTGGCAAGCTCATCCAAAAGGACAAAGCCAAGTCCTTCCCAAACAAGAACAACTTCAGCAAAAAGACTCCTACTCGAGGGTTGGTGATTCAAGAAGAATACCATGAGGATGATGATGATGATGATGATGAAGATAGTGAAGCCATGGCCATGGCCTCCGTTGCCATTGCCACAACTCCACGGGTGTCCCTCTTCGACTCACCCGATGAGAACATCACCGCCAAGTCTCTCATGGCTAAAGCCACCAACAAGGTAACCCCCAACATCAAAACCACCATCATTACTAATCCCTCCTTGACGGATGGCGTTGATGAAAGTGAGGGGTCTAATGAGGAAGTGGATGAATTTGAGTCTTTTATGAGTAAGATCAAGGGCAAATCCAAGAAGCACTTTGTTGCTCTCTTGGAACAACTTGGTGAAGCCAATGACATGATCGAGGCTCATGAAGAAACCATCTGTAAGATGGAAGGTCATAGTCGTGACTATGCCGATGAGATATTGGACCTCTCTAATTCTCTTGAGGAAGAGTGTGGGCATTGTTTGGCTCTTGAGGAGTCACACAACGATGACCATGCTAAGTTAAAGAAAGATCTTGATCATGCTCTTGTTGTTTCTCGTGTGCTAACTTCCAAGAAGGCTAAACTTGGCGTTGACCATGCTAGACTCAAGGAGGAGTTTGATTTACTCGACAAGGCCCACAAGGTCTTGAAGGGTGCTCATGCTAGTCTCAAGGAGTCTCATGATCAACTCCAAGTTAAGCTAACCAAAGAAAAGGCCACCTTTCCTCATATGGTATTAATTGATAATGCAAATGCCACTAACCCGTGTTGTGAGCATGTGCATCTTGTGGGGGAGAATGCCAAGTTGAAGGAGCAACTTGAGAAAGGCCTTGTGACATGCATACAAGGTGATAAGAACCTCAACGACCTTTTGAGCAATCAAAAGGAAGTTGTGGCCAAGGAGGGAGTTGGGTTCGCACCCAAGTCCAAGAACAAGAAGAAGAACGACAAGACCAAACGACCTCCTCCTCTCAAGCAAACTTTTTTGAAGGAGGTAGAGGGTGATCCTAAGGAGAATAAGAACAATGTGAAGGGTGGTGATGTCAAAAAGGGCAAAGCCACCTCTTCCAACAAAGCTGGCGACTTTAACCCTTCTTATGTGTTGTGTCGTGCTAGTGATGGGCATGTTTATGCTAAATTTGTTGGTTCTCCTTATGAGTACATTGAATGATATATTTGGGTTCCTAAGACCCTTGTTACTAACATCAAAGGACCCATTACTAAATGGGTACCTAAAACCAAGCATTGATCTCTTGTAGGTGTTTTTTCCGGCGGGGGATCATGGTTGCTCGATAGTGGAGCAACAAATCATATGACCGGAAGCAAGGACTTGGTGGTGGACGTACACAAGATCCCTTCTACGCCTACCAACATCGAGTGGGGTGATGCCTCGTCTTCTAAGGTATTGGGTCTTGGCAAGGTTGTCATTTCTCATGATCTTACGATCGAGAAAGTCATGCTTGTTGAGTCCCTTGCTTTCAATCTACTTTCGGTTCATCAACTTGCACTCATGGGCTTTGCCACTTTCTCTGATATTGATATCGTGGCCCTCTTGTGGAGCAAGACTCTTAAAGTAGCCTTTGTTGGGCATGTCAAGAACGGTCTCTATGTGATTAACTTTTCAGAGCGACCCACTAAGACCGCGACATGCCTAATGGCTAAAGTGGGATGGCTTTGTGTCACGCCCAATATGCGACCCTATCCAAAAGGAACTCGAAGGTCCCACCAAGGATAGACCCGCATATTGAAACGCTTTTGCAAGGTGGATATCATTACATCAACATTACATAATATATGGGGATACATACATAAGGCATACAATGCCACATGAATACAACATCATCATACATAAGATCATCATCCGACTATGGATGAAACACAAACAGAAACTCAAACGACATCCACCCTGCTAGCCCAGGCTGCCGACCTGGAACCTATCCCCTGATCGAAGAAGAAGAAGAAGAACTCAACGCAAGCAAGCATCGCTCTCGCGTCATGATCATCGCATGAACCTGTACCTGCAACTGTTGTTGTAGTAATCTGTGAGCCACGAGGACTCAGCAATCCCATTACCATGGGTATCAAGACTAGCAAAGCTAAATGGGAAAGGAAGGGGTAAAGTGGTGAGGCTGCAGCAGCGACTAAGCATATATGGTGGCTAACATACGCAAATAAGAGCGAGAAGAGAGCAAGCAGAACAGTCGTGAAGCTAGCAATGATCAAGAAGTGATCCTAAACTCCTACTTACGTCAAACATAACCCAGAAACCGTGTTCACTTCCCGGACTCCGCCGAAAAGAGACCATCACGGCTACACACACGGTTGATGCGTTTTAATTTGGATCTGGTGTCAAGTTGTCTACAACCGGACATTAACAAATTCCCATCTGCCTATAACCGCAGGCATGGCTTTCGAAAGATTATACCCTGCAGGGGTGTCCCAACTTAGCCCATGACAAGCTCTCACGATCAACGAAGGAATAGACCTTCTCCCAGGAAGACCCGATCAGACTCGGAATCCCGGTTTACAAGACATTTCAACAATGGTAAAACAAGACCAGCAAGACCGCCCGATGCACCGACAATCCCGATAGGAGCTGCACATATCTCGTTCTTAGGGCAACACCGGATAAGCTAAGCGTACAGGTATCGACGTAACCCAAGTTTCCAAGGGATGGTCCCGCACGGTGCTCTAGTTTGGACCAACACTTAGACAAGCATTGGCCCGGGGGGGCTGTAATAAAGATGACCCTCGAGAGTGCGACTCCCAAGGGAAAAAGGGCTAGGTGAGGCAAATGTAAAACCAAGGTTGGGCCTTGCTGGAGGAGTTTTATTCAAAGCGAACTGTCCAGGGGGTCTCATAAATCACCCGACCGCGTAAGGAACGCAAAATCCGGGAACATAACACCGGTATGACGGAAACTAGGGCGGCAAGAGTGGAACAAAACACCAGGCAAAAGGCCGAGTCTTCCACCCTTTACCAAGTATATAGATGCATTAATAATATAAGAGATATTGTGATATCCCAACCAAAATCCTGTCCACCATGGAGCAATCTTCAACTTCACCTGCAACTAGCAACGCTATAAGAGGGCTGAGCAAAGCAGTAACATAGCCAAACAATGGTTTGCATAGGAAAGGTGTCAAAGGTTAGAGGTTCATGGCAATTTGGGATGGCTTGATAAACACATGATAGGTAACACAGCATAGAGATAGAATGAAGCAACTAGCATAGCAATGATAGTAGCAAGATCCAGGGTAGCGGTCATCTTGCCTGAAATCCCGCAAGGAAGAAGAACGAGTCCATGAAGAAGATGAAGCCACGAAGAAGTACCAAGCGTAGACGAACGAGTCCTCACGATCGCAACGAAACAGGAACTATCGAAAAGAAGCACACAACATGGTAAACACACCACACATGAACAAGGCATGATGCACAACAAGCATGATGCATGACAAGACTACATGAAGCTACTCATGGCAAGAGATGATGCAAACAAGAGCAACACATCAAGGCAAGTTTAAATGAGGTCGGGAACAACATATAACAATTCCGGTAAGTCCTCATATGCATATTTCGAAGTTGGTCCAGATCTGAATAAACCTTATGTTCAAGTTGTTAAACAGCAAGTTAAGATGCACAAGGATGATCTACACGAGATTCTAGTTAAGTTACATATAAAGATCATTTAATTCGGAGCTACGGCCTAGAAGATATGAGCAAAGCAAGTTAAACATGGCATTGATGCAAAATACAATCAAACATCAAGCAAACACACCAAAACAAGGATGCAACATGATAATATGAAACTACATGCAATTCTAAGCAAGTTTCATATAGATCACACTCAAAACGGAGCAACGGTTCAACACATGCACTCTATACAAGTTTAAAGGACAAGCTGTCCAAAACAGCAACTAGGCATATTGCAAGCATCAAAACAACATGCTACAGCACTCCAACATGAGAACAAAAGGCATGGACATGATGTACAGGTAAAGCATTACAAAACATGAACACTGAGCTATCTCCAGAAATCACTAGAACATGCTCAAACACACATGGTAAGATTGCAAGTATTAACAATTCAGACTTTGCAGAAAATAACATCAGGTTGCAATGTTTAGAGCTATCAAACAACATGTTACAGGAACTTATCATGGCAAACAAAGGAATGGAATGAATCTACTAATTGCATAGATCAAAAGTCCTTTACTGACCGTAAGCCAAAAAGGATCAGAAAATATGATGGCACCCACGTAAACATAGCAAGTTATTATACAGATTCAAACATGGCAGAAACAGAATTATGAAGGCATTTAAATGAGCTTGTACCACTCACCACAGAGCAATAAATAGCATGGCAATGCAACCAACAGTAAGAAGACATATTTGTGAAGCTAAGCATGGCAATATCAAGTTCATAGGGTGCATGGATCACTAGTAAAACACATGGAAACAACTGAACTTAATGTTAACAGGCTGGCAGCTACATTATGAAGCAACTTTAGATCAAGATTACAACAAGCTACGGCAACCTATAAATGCAATCAGGGGCATGGATGGATAGAGGATGACATGTAGATCAAAACATGTTTATAGAACATCTCCAGATTATGCACAGAATGACTAGTAGCAACATGTTTATATAGCATCACAAAATAACACATTCAGCCTAGCAAAACAGCAACAACAAGTACACTACTTAACAAGCTCGATTCACTCACCACAAGTCATTGCATGACAATATAAGCATAGCATCATCAAGAAGGCATGTTTATGTAACCAACCAAGGCAAGAACAAGTCCATAGCATGCAAGGATCAACTATAGCAACCTTGGCCAAATTGAATAACATGTAAACAATCTGCCAGGAAACATTTTGAAGCAAAAGTAGAGCACGCAAATGACATGCTAGACTACTCCATAATTGCAACCAAGGGCAGGGATGGATAGAGCATAGCCACATGTTCAAAACACCCTTACTGAAGTATCTCAAAATATGCATGGATCTCTCTGTAGCAACATGTTTACATGGCATCAAAATAACAGCAGAACAGGGACTAAAATCAGCAATATCACGAAGCCTAGTTTGCATGCTTGTGCTAGTCACCACATTGATCACAAAAATACATGGTAAGCACCTCTGTAAAGAAGACATGGCATAGATCAAAACACATGTAGACATCAACCTCGTAGGATGCACACATCAATCATGGCAAAAATGACAAAAGAGCTCGTTCTGATAACAGACAGCAGAAAACATTATGAAGCACTCTTACGACGAAGATTCAGGCACCTAGATGACCTCAAATGAATATGATGCAATGGAATGAAATGATGTACTCATCGAGGCAAACAATTTGACATATTACACGCACGAAACGAAGCTACAGATGCAGAGATACGGCATGATGAACATGGCATGAAAATTACAAAAATCTAGGACTTAGCAGGTTTTGAAAAAAACAGATGGGCGTCGTATAGCTATATCTCGCACGGGCGGGGGAAAAGACGGGCGCTCGCCAAGCGGGCCAAGCCCAGGAGGAGGAGGAGGCAGGAGGTAGGGGAGGCTGCAGCGGGCCTTGGCCGGAGATGGGCCAGCGGGGGGGGGCCCACGCGGGGGAGGAGCTCGGCCCCGACCTGTTGCCGAGGCCGAGGAGGGGCGCGACGGCGCCGACAAACCCTGGCGGCGGCGGCGGCTTGATCCCGCCCGGATCTCGCCGGATCCGGGCGCGGTGGCAGCGGGGAGGAGGGATCCGGGAGGCGGCGACGGGAGGTGCGGGAGGAGGGCGGCGGAGCTCGCGCGGGACGGCGCCCGCGGGAGTCGGCGGCGAGGCGGCCAAGGCGGCGCGGTGCTCCGGCGAAGTCCGGTGGCGGCGGCGCGGCCGGACTGCGGAGGAGAGCGGGCGGCGGAGGCGCAGGGCTCCGTCAGGCCCGGCTTGGCCCGGCGCGGGCCGGATCTGGGCTCGGCGGGCCCGCGCGGTGGGAGGCGCTGACCGGCGGTGGGGTCGGCGACGTGGCGGCGGCTGATTGGGCGCGGGGGCGGCTGGACGTGTCCGGTCCGGTCCGGACTGCCCGGTGCGGCGCGGAGGGGAAATTAGGGTTTCGGGGAGAAATTGATCCGAAAATGGAGAGGGGGAGACGTTTTTATAGGTGGAGGGAGCTAGGAGAGTCCAAATGGGGAGCGGTTTTTGCCCTCACGATCGTGATCGAATGACCGAGAGCATGAAGGTGAGTTAGATGGGTTTTTGGCCACTTTGGAAGGGTGTTGGGCTGCAAAGAGAGAGGGGCTTTACGGTTACCCGGTTAACCATTGGAGTACCAAACGAACTCCAAATGGCACGAAACTTGACAGGCGGTCTACCGGTGGTATACCAAGGCCGCTTGGCAAACCTCGGGCCATTCCGAGAAAGTTTAACACCCGCTCACAACGAGAGACAAAAAGGGAACGCCGGAGGGCATAGGAGCGCCAGATTGCAAAACGGACAACGGGGAAAATGCTCGGATGCATGAGACGAACATGTATGCAAAATGAAATGCACATGGTGACATGATAAAATGCAACACGCAAGCAAATGACATGGCAACAACGACGAATAACTGACAGACACCTGGCGCATCGAATCCGGGGCGTTACAACAGTCCTCCACTAACAAGAGATCTCGTCCCGAGATCTTAGGACCGAGATGGAAGGGAAAAGGGATGAGGTGAAACAAGAACTCAAGAGAAGAAGCAAGGAATCAAGAGCACTCGAGAAGAAGAGGGGAACGACGAGAATTACGAGAATCGAAAGCTCACGGAATCAGATAGACTATAAAACCACTCCGGTTAGAACGAGATAAGAAACGAATAAGACTGAAAGGATTTATGCAGCACTCCGACTGAAAATGGAAGGATTAGAACATGAACTTCACAAGATGGGATGACACTTGGCGAGATGAACAACACAAAGCCTTCGGAAGAATTGAAGAATGGAATCAAAAGAATTTAGAAGGAAGGGTTGAACAGAGTTGTTGAGAAGATCAACAACGAAAGAATAAGCTTGTTTTGGTCTTATAGGTAACATCTCAAGATCATGAGGTGATAACCGGCCACAAACGGAAAAGATTGAATAGCTGAGAAGAACGAAGGAATGCAAAACTCCACTTCAAAAGAAAATGAAGAATTAATTGCACTTTGAAAGGCAAGAAGGAAAGATACTAGAACTCCTTGAACAAGAATCTTGATGAACTCTTGAAGAATGAATTAAATCATGACAATCCACCATGAAGAACTCCGGTAACAAAAGGATGACGAGATAAAATTGAAGGATGAAAGAATAAGATGAGCCTTGCGATGATTTAGATGGAGGTTCCGACGAAATGGCTGAGGAAATTTGAACTTCGGTAAAGAAAAGATGAAAAACACTTGGAGCTAGAATTTATTCATTAAGAACAGACTCCGAAGAAAGGGATTACTCACTCTGATGAAATGAGAATAAGATTTATTGTATGCTTATCCTTCATCAAATTAAATTGATGACATGGATTTTGCATATTACTTATTCTTCTTGAAAAGGATTGAGAAGTGACATACCGCAAACTTGAGAAAGTCTTCATGAACCACCGGTAGGATTGGAAAGAACAAATGGATTAATATGATAATCAAAGAAAACGAATGTTGAACGAACCACCGTAAGAATTTGGAAATGACTGATGAAAGAGAAATAATCGCCGGGAAGAATTAGAAGAACAAATATGCTCGAGGGGATTAGATGCAAGAGAACAAAGAGATCATGAGCTGATTAAAGAACACTTGAACGAAGCACCGGGATAAATAGAGAATGATAACTGGAATGATGGCCTCCGGTGAAAAGAAACAGGCAAACAGCTTCTGACATATTCCTGATGGGTAAGAAAAGGAATATTTGACAAATGAAATAAATGAGAGGATAAAAAGAAGCTAGAACCGCGGATCTTCGAAAGAACGGACAAGATTTAGAGGAAAACTCTTCTTCGGTCTTCAAATGACGACGCGAAACACCATCGAAATTGCTGAGATACTCCGGGAGAATGAAAAGCAGAGAGGTTGAGCCAACAATGAAATGATTTGAAATCGATCTTGAAAGGCATGTGACTGATGGAATCCATTCTTACGTCACGCTTGAAAAGAATTGAGAATAACTCCGGGAAAATAGAAGAGTCAGGTAAGATCCTGGGAAAAGACCTGTGGGTTAGGGCCCACTGAAGAGAAAACACCGTTGGAAAGGGATGTTGAACAGATAGATGATGCACCGGAACAATTGAAATATTTGAATGAGGTGACAACCTCGAATTAATTCGAAGACAGATGAATCTCCTGAGATGTCTTGAACACTCCGGAAGGATAAACTGGCGAGAGGCGAACGAGCAAGGAGAACACTTGATCCAAGGAAAATAATATGATCAACCGAAAACTTGAATTGAATCCACCGGAGAAGAAAAGAGATGAAGAATGTCCACCGAAACGAGAATTCACTGGTTGAAATAATTTACGAAAGACTGAAGAGGTTTCGCACGAATGAGATAGATGGTCGAGAGAGAGTCAGACTGCGG